>NC_029794.2:12501361-12508884 GCF_000816755.2 Arachis ipaensis | reverse complement strand
CTTTTTCGTTTCTTTGTTAGTGTTTCTAGTTTTAGGAGTTTATTTTCATTAATTTCTATTAGTTTTTATTTCTTTAGCTACTATGAATTCTCACCCCTCTGGTTTCAAGTTTGGTTCCAATGTTGTTGTAAGGAATGGAAGCTATAATGAGAACAGGCATCAAGGTTGGAAGAATCAAAGATGGGAGGAGCCACAAGGATTTGATCAACCCTCTTGGCAACAACCCCCTCCAATGCGCTATAACCAACAACCATTCTATGATGCATACCAAGACAATAGTTATAGTGGACCTCTTTATGACAACCAACCTCCACCAAATTACTATGGTCAAGAACCATTCCAGGGTGCATATCAAGACAATAGATACGGTGGACCCCCTTGTAGTTACCAACAAGCCCCACCATATGCTTATGAACCACCTCCTCAACATAACTCTGAATCACCATACTCGCAAGCTCCCTTCCACCATTCACCTTCATATGACCCCAACCATCATCTACCATACCAACCACCTTATGAGCCATATGAACCATATATAGAACCACCCCAATTCCAACCCAATTACTCCCAAGAACCACCACCTCCATATGCACCATATCCATATCCATCAATCCAATAGCCTTATGGTCCTACTTATGATACCCAAGCGAAACAAGAATCAAAGGATCGTCTCAAGGAAACAGTGGATCAATTTCATGTAACCCTTCATCAACTGGAGCAAGCAATAAATTAATTAGCTTCCCGATGTTTGGACACTCAAGGAACCCCCATGGCTTCATGTGGAGAATCTAATGAAGAACGTAGCATGAAGGAGACACTAGAAACTCCGGTGGACAGTAAGGAGCATGACTTTGTATTGGAACAAGTGGAGGAAGCCGGAATTATCGAAGAAGAAGAATTGGTCGCAGACTTAGGAGATGCGAAACGTCCATGGGAAAGCCCAGTCATAGAGCCCCCTTCTAAGGAGTTTGAATTTGATGTTGAGGAGGGTGTACAACCTCTAAGGTATATCATGGTTGAAGACTTTGAAGGGGATGATCAAGAGATGGATTCAATCATTGATGAATTCTTATCTACATTTGAATCCTCTCCCATTAGACTTGACATGGAGATTAAAAAAGAAGAAGCACAACCTCCCATGCCCTTGGTGAACAATGAAGAAGAGATCGAATTAGAAGAAAGCTACCAAGAGGAAGAGGTTGATATTGAAGAAGCTTGCAAAGAGGTGGAAGTTGTCAAAGAAGAGGCCAAGAGAATGGAGCTGGAGATCACCTTGCCAAGGTTGTTGGAGACCTCTCCCCCAAAGCCATCACCATCCATCCCTTCATTCAAGTGGGTAAATCTCTCATCTCTAAGCTTAATTAGCCCACTTGAATATGCTTTGCTTGAGATGGATGGGCAACTTAGAGCTCTTTGTGGCTATAAGAATAAGAGGGAGATGATCAGTGGTTGACAACACAATCCTAGGTTCATTGTGGTAGGAAGCTCACGGCTGAATTATCATGGTTGGAAGAATACTAAATTGTATGGATCTAGGAAACTGTTTGGATGCCTCAGTGAGAATTCGGATTGCTTACCACCTGGTTGGAACAAAGATGGTCAACAAGAAGACGGGTGCAAAAGCAAGGTTTGGGACCCTGGAATTCAGTCTAGCAATCAACACTCTTGGGGCCTTGTCACTTGCTTAATCTTGCTTGAAGGCTCTTTGTGCCTAGTTTGAGATCCCGGAGGCCATTGGAATTACAAACATTGGTGGGGATTCCTAGATTAGTTCAAGCACAAGCCACCATAACAAGGGGCTCACCGAATGTCCAACTTAAGGACTATAACTAAAAGTGCTAGGTGGGAGACAACACAACATGGTATAATCGTTCCTTTTAATTCTTAATCTTATTTTATTTTATTTTTACTAGTGTTCATTCATAATTTCTACATATTCACCTGCATTCTGTATTTTGCATTCTGCATACACATAAGAAAAAAAAGGGGCAAACCACGCCTGCGCGCAGGCCACGCGTGGGCGTTGATAGCAATCTCACTCTCCCATCCAACGAATAGAAAGTTGTGATAGAATCGTGTGGCTGGTGTGCTCTGCGCACAATTCGACCCACGAGTACGCGTCTATGACGCGTGCGCGTCATCTGCCACAAGGGAAATCCACGCGTATGCGTCAAGCACGCGCATACGTGGATAGGGAAATCGGCGTAAAATAGCATTTTGGACAGAAAGTTGTGCTGCCCCCACGCTGGAACTGTGCTAGAGGCACAAGGTCATCCACGCGTATGCGTCCCTGACGCGTGCGCTTCCTTTTGCTTCCAAGGCCACCCACGCGTACGCGTAAGCGACGCGTACGCGTCGCATGGCAAATACAGTTCTCACGCGCACTCGTGCCTTGCGCGCGTGCGTCGCGTCCCGACTTTTCATTCCCTTCTCCTTTCTTCCTTCCTTTTTCTTATTGCATTTAATTACTTTTTTTTCTTCAAAAATTTTTTCTCTTTCATACTTAGTTATTTATGGTTTCTTTTTCATTCTTTTTTTTTCTTCATGCATTTTTATGTTGGTGTTGGAGCTTTATTTGGGTCTTATATTATTATACTTGAGCTTATGGATATCATCAAGAGTGATTTAACAATTAATATTAATTTTTGGATTGCATGCATGTTAGAGTTCTTACTTTCCTTAAACATATTTTACATGCATACCAAGTGTTTGTGAAAAGCCCGTATAGCATTATGAATTCTTAATTATTCTATCCTTCTACTCTAATGCCTATTTTTCACAAAACCCTTCTAATATTTTATTACTTAAATATGATTGTCAATACAAACGTTATTGTTAGTTTGTTACGAGTGATAATCCATTTTGGCTTTTAATGCTTGATCTATGCTACTCATGCCTTTGCCAGCATGCCAATAAACATCTTGCATTTAATTGCCTCAATTGATCATGCTATATTTCCATTGATGTCCTAATTGCATGGAGTCACGACCATGTGTTAACGACATTCTTCTTTACCTTGGCATGATTATCACTCGTAATGCCCTCTTCCTTGCTCTATCCCTTTGAATTCATGCCCCTTTCTCTTCTCTCTTTTCAGGATGGCCACCAGAAAGGGTACAGAGAGAGCCTCTAATAAGTCACCGGCAAGGAAAAGAACAAAAAGCACAAGCACCTTCAACAAATCAGCTGCTCCCTCATATACTTCATAGGTTGGACTGGCTGGACCGGCAGGCGAAGCAAATGGAGCGTCGTAACAAGCGTCGATTTACATACCTCAAGAAGCTGATTGTTGGCAACCACCCACCTGAGGAAGACCAAAGGATACTCTGGACTCCACCTTACCTACCAGCACCGGGAGCTATGACGGCCCCGATTGTGGAGACACTACTACCAAGCTTTAAGTGTGGGGAGGTCGGTCAGTACCTGACTTCTGGAGGTAACTTTTCTCTCTTAACACCAACATTTTTAGTTTTTCTTTTGTTAATTAGCATTGATTGCATGTTAATAATTGCTTGCATGTATGTTTTGCTTGGTTAAAGTAATGAGTTTCTTTTCAAGACCCTTTTTTTATAGTATTTCACTCATTTAAATTGAAATTTTTTTTTAAACTTGTTGGAAGTTGTATTTGGAACATGGGTTATAGCTAAGAACACACAACCTGTGAGAATTTGAGCTTAATTACATGGTTACATTATTTAGCCATAAATTTTTATTCTTGTGTGTTTTCTTTCCTATGATTGCAATCTTTGCTTTGTTCCATTCTATATGTCCAATGTTTAGTGTATTTATATGTATGCATATGATTGAGGCCATCATTTATTATTAGCTCACTTATCCCAAATAGCCTACCCTTTTAATCACCTTTGTTAGCCACCTTGAGCCTTTTTATCCCTATTTGTTCTATATGTTACCACATCACTAGCCTTAAGCAGAAAAACAAATAATTACCCCAAGTAAATCTTTGGTTAGCTTAAGTTAGAGATTGTGTATCAATTAAGTGTGGGGAACTGTGGGAACTTGGGTTGATGAAAGTGTGTTGTGTTTAGTGACAAAAGTATTGGGAATTTGGGTGCATACTCATATGAGACCAGAAAAAATAAAAAAAAACTCATGTGAATTGATATGTTATGTTTACTTTTATATTTTCAATAAAAAAAAAGAAAAGAGAAAAAGAAAAAGAAAAAGAGAATATATATATATAATATAAATAAATAAATAAGGGACAAAATTAGCCCAGTACTAAGTTTAATAAAAGATCAATGCACATGTGGTGAAATTAAAGAAAAGCTGATACATGAGTATGTGAAATATACAAAAGTAGGAATTTTGGGTAGCTAGGCATAATTTTAAAGAGTGTATGTATAAGTGAAGAGCTTAGGTTAATCAGAGATTCAATTTATAGCTCACTTAGCCATATATATACCCTCACCTTTACCTTAGCCCTATTACAACCTTGAAAAGACCTCATGATGTTTGCATTGGTACATTAAATACTTGTTGATTGGTTAGGTGAAGAACAAAGTTTAGAAAGCATTACTAGAGAAGAGTAGAGTGATTACCCTATACACTTGAGTGAATAGAGTGCATATACACCATCAGTGAGGGTTCAATGCTTGATTCTATGTTCCCTGCATTCCTGAGCTATCTTCTTACAAGTTTACTTGTTTTTATTGTATGATTTGAATTAGTGGAATTTGATTTATGTTTGTCTTGGAGAACTTGTTCACTTTTGACCAAGTAGACAGAATCATCTCAGCATATAGTTGCATTCATAGGTTGCATTTCATGAGTCTTACTTTCCCCATTCATTCTTTGTAGCTTCTCTTGAGTTTAGCATGAGGACATGCTAATGTTTAAGTGTGGGGAGTTTGATAAACCACTATTTTATGGTTTATCTTGTGCTAATTTGAGTGGTTTTTATCAACTCTTTACTCACTTATTCATATAAATTGTATGGTTTTACATTTTTCTTCCTAATTTTGTTCTATAATTGGAAACTTGCTTCCTAAGCATTTAAATTACCAAAAATTAATTCCCCTTTATACCATTCGATGCCGTGATATGTGTGTTAAGTGACTTCAGGCTCTATAGGGCAGGAATAGCTTAGAGGATGGAAAGGAAGCATGAAAAGTAGAAGGAATACAAGAAGTTGAAGGAGTTGCTAAGCTGTCCAGCCTGACCTCTTTACACTCAATCGACCATAACTTGAGCTACAGAGGTCCAAATGAGGCGGTTCTAGTTGCGTTGGAAAGCTAACATCCGGGACTTCGCAACAATATATAATTTTCCATAGCTGCCCTGAAGATAGGTGACACACACGTGTGGATCACGCGAATGCATGACCTGGAGAAAATTCAATCCACGCGTATGCGTGGACGACGCGTACGCGTGACTTTGCCGCGTACTAGACATATCAGAAATCGCTGGGAGCGATTTCTGGGCTATTTTTTACCCGGTTTTTGGCCCAAAAAACATAAATTAGAGGCTATAAAGTGGGAGAATCCATTCATTCAATCATACAACTTTCATACACATAATTTTAGGTTTTAGATGTAGTTTTCTATAGAGAGAGAGGCTCTCTCCTCTCTCTTAGGTTTTAGGATTTAGGATTTTTTTTGCATTCCAGGTTCAATGTTCCTTTAATTTAATTTATCTTCTACTTTTATTTATTCTAGTGCTTTGATTTATCTATCTCATTTGTTAATTACTTATTTTTCCAATTTGGTTTATGAACCTTCCAATGTTAGAATTGATTTTATATTTAATGCAAATTGAGGTATTTCAGATTTATGATTTTAATTTAGCTTTTGACATTCTTAGCTTGAATTGATTAATTGGTGACACTTGAGTTATCAAACTCCATTGTTGATTGATAATTGAAATTTGCTTGTTGATTTGGATCCCTCTAAAGCTAGTCTTTCCTTAGGAGTTGACTAGGACTTGAGGAATCCCATTAATTGGTCCACTTGACTTTCCTTTTTTTAGTAAGGGTTAACTAAGTGGGAGTAATGAACAATTCTCATCACAATTGATAAGGATAACTAGGATGGGATTTCTAGTTTTCATATCTTGCTAAGAGCTTTATTAGTTATTATTTTAATTCTTGCAATTTACTTTTCCTGTTCATTATTCAAAAACCCCAAAAAGATAATCTTCCATAATCAATAATAAATACACCTCCCTGCAATTCCTTGAGAGACGACCCGAGGTTTAAATACTTCGCTTATCAATTTTATTAGGGGTTTGTTACTTGTGACAACCAAAACTTTTGCACGAAAGGATTCTTTGTTGGTTTAGAAACTATACTTTCAACGATACTTTATTTGTGAATTTCTTTACCATCAAAGAAATCAGTCGTCATCCAACCCGTTAGCGTTTTTAGCCCGTTCGGCCCAACTTTCGGCCAAACCTTTAAAATTAACGCCCGATTTTTCGTTTCTAACATTTTTCTAAGGTTTTTGAATGTTTTCACTTTTTCTCTCGCAGTACTGGGCAGACTTGAACTGGTTCGACCGGTTCAACTGCCGGTTTGTGGTTTTTCCCGGTTTTTTGCCAAAAATACATTTTCTAACTCAGAAAAACCTAATGAGTCCAAAAATCATATTTAAATCCTCAAATTCTCACTCTAATTTTTTTCAAAATCTAATTTGGACAATTTAATTACTTAATTAGACGATTAATTAAGCTCGATTCTTACAGACTAGGTGTTGCTTTATTACTCTAATTTATGTATTAGTTAGATAGGAGTGAGTGATGTGGGTTGGGTAGGAAGCTCTTAGGCATGTCCTTGTTCCTTTTCATTTCTTTAAACTACTCACCATACTGATTTGTAAACTAAAGGAGTTTCTTTACGACTTTTCAAAGTAAGTTTTTCCACAAAACTTTTCCAAGAAGTTATTTCAAGGATAAACTGTTTTATAATGAAATTACTTCTATTTACAAGTATCTCTTTACTTTGATGGTATTTCCTTCCCTGTTGAGAACCTGCGAGGACGATGTTCTCATCCCCTACAAAATTTCTTTTTCAGTGACAGGTCTAGGAAGGTGTAAAGCTGCGACCGATCTACAAAGCTTTATCTATATATGTGTGTTGTCTTTTCTGTTGTTGGTTTAGTTGAGATTTTACCCCTCGTCATTTGTTATTTTCTGTTGTTGGTTAAATTTTAACAAAGACAAATCTCCATAAGTATTGCTATCACTGAGAATTGTTCAACTTTCAAGACAAATACTATTTTTTCACCATATTTTTTAACTCGACAGGCTGAGAACTAATCCACTACAGATTGAAGCTCCATTTATTAAGGGTCTACCACTAGTCAATAAGTTGTTATATATACAAGACGAGATTTGAAATCCTAATACTTGCTTAAGTGGACGAGCGAGATGACTACTCAATCAACCCAAATTAGTAAAGACAAATACTAAAATTTTTAATATTTTCAACATTAAAAATCATTCAACTTTGTTTTTAATTATAATTTTGTAAAATATTTATAGTAATAATTATTATATTATATATATTT
>NC_029794.2:12494303-12501308 GCF_000816755.2 Arachis ipaensis | reverse complement strand
TGAAAACATACATTAGTTATAATGAAAAGGTATTTTTGGAAGAAAAACTTAATTTTTACCAAATTGCTAAAATATAATGAAATAAGATGATTTAAATGTTAATAACAAATTAATATTTAGCCTAAACTAATTTTACCCTATTTTTTAAAATGAGTTAATAGTTAAAATCGTTCCTGAAAGATACTTCGATCTCTATTTTCGTCCCAAAAAATGAAATTAATTAAAATCGTCCCTGAAAGATAACCAACCTAGTCACGTTCGTCCTTTCACCATCTACTTCGCTGAAGTGGCTAACGTTCACTAACGTATCCCGTTAACTACCAGCGTGACACACAAATAAAATGACACAGTTTTGATTCAGTTATCTTCAAGCCTTGAAATGTCATCGTTTAGGGTTCAAAAGAGAGATTCAAACATTGTAAAGCCTAACCCCCCTCTCATAACAACCATCTCTCTCTGTTTCGCTCCAAAACATATCGTCTCCATCAAACTATGCCCTAAGCCTTTCACCCAAGCTTTGAACCACCCCATCAACATTTGTTAGTGTTGGTTAACGATTAAAACAGAAGAATTGTTGCTACTGAACGTAGAGTTAATCTTATCCTGAAGTAGCGTTGATAGTGGAGGAAGGCATTGCAACGGTGAGAGGTAAGGATGAAACTTTTTTCATGATTTTTGAGTTATTCTGTAGTGTGATGTCTTCCTAGTATTGTGCTGTGTGTGTTCCTCTAATTTAGGCTAGGGTTTGTGGTGACCAAGGGTTTGTGTGACTGTTCATTTATCATTTTAGTATGTGAAAATGCCTTCTTTTAACTGGCTCTGTGATGATTTTTAGTTAGAGGAGTTTGATTCTAATGATGGTTCTTTTAGTTTGTTGCATGTTTATTTTGGATTTAGAGTACGTTTTCTTATGATTGATTGGTACAAACTGGGTTTGGCCATTGGTGACACATAGAGAATAGCTAGTATAAGTCTGTTTATTAATGGTATTTTGTTATTATAGATGAAAGGTCCTCCCATGATATTTATGTTTCACCATGGTGGGTTGTTTAAAAAGTGTGAAGATGGAAAAATGATATATGAACCTGACAATACAAAAGTGTTGATGGGTGTTGAAGGAGATATACTTGATGTGTTATTTGTGAGGGGTTACTATAAGGAGTTGGGATACATTGAAGCTGGAAACTATTGGTGGAAAGTTCCTGGAGTTTCCATTTTATTCGGTTTGAGAAAGTTGGTGATAGATGCATATTTGCTTGTAATGTGCAATGATTGTAGGAGGAACCAACATTTGATCAACCTGTATTTTGAGAATTGTATTTCACAGACATGTGTAGTGGACAACATGGAAGAGGATGTAGTCATTGTGAAAGCAAAAATAACAAGAAGAAGAATTCCTCCCAAGCTAAGAAGCACCATTTCAACTTGCCAAGATGTCCACTACAATGCACCCTCAGCCTAACAAACGAACCTCTCAGCCCACTAAAGCAGCCAGTAAGCCCAATAAGCCCAATTTTCATCCCACTAAACCAGCATATAAGCCCATCAAGACTACCTCTCAGCCCATAAAGGCTCTCTTATAGTCCACAAAAACCCACTCTCAGGCCACCAAGACCACCCTTCAGGTCAACACAGTTCCACCTCAGCCCAAAATATCATCTCAACCAGCCAAGATCTCAGAAGGTAATAAGAACAAAGGAAATAGCAATGGATGCATACTCACAAGATCTGAAAAATGTGTAATAGAAGCTCCAGTCCAAGAAGAGGATACTGACTCTCATGACTCATATGAGAGTGCTGAAAATGAACTGTACAGGACTCCCAAAGTTCTAGAAGACAATCTTTATAGTAGTGACAGTAATGGTGACAGTGAAAAAAGTGCACCAAAAAAGAATAATAAGTCTGAGGTCAGAGAGAAGCATAGACCTCCTAAGTCCAGATTAGGGAATAAAAAAATAGATACTGATGACTCTAGCTGTGAGCAGTTTTGAAGATGAACAAAGCTCTGACTCTAGTATGTTTATATCCTTAAGGTTATTAATTTATTGATTGATCTGGTAAATGTTTAGGGTAATTTATGGTTTGAATTTTTGTTGGCAGGTGTAGAAGGGAATGATGATGACCTTGATGGTGCCTTAGATGCTGACTTATGGCATTCAGAGGATTCTGGTAAAGAGTTAGACTCTGAGGAGGAATCACCAACTGTATATCCTCAATTTAATGAAAAGACCAAGACCTGAAATTTGAGGTTAATATTATATTTAAGTCAAAAGCTAATTTTATACAAGCTACTAGGGACTATACAATCCAGTAGGGTAGAAATATTTTATTTACAAAGAATGACAATGTTAGGGTCAAAGCTATTTGTAAGATAGAAGATTGTCCATGGGTAGTATATTGTGCATATAACAAATAAGACAGGTCATGGCAAATTAAAACTCTAGTTGATAATCACACCTGCCTAAGAAGGAGAAAAAATAGAGTTGCCACTCAAATCTGGACACTTAATAAACTAGTACCTAAGCTTAGGAAGCATTTAACTATGAAGCATGGAGAGATTTATGATTGGTTTGTAAGAAATTGTAATGTGTATTTAAATATCACATGCATTACTAGGGCTTTGAAAGCTGCTAGAAAAGTTGTGGAGGGTGATGAGATAAAAGAGTATATGTTGGTTCAGGAATGTACTCGGTTAAGGACAAGAAATGAGTTTGATAGAAACATGAACAAAGTTAAGTTGATCAACGAGAAAGCTTGGGAGTATCTTGACAAATGGACGAAAGAAGCATAGATGAAGGCGCATTTCAGTGAAGCTTCAAAAGTAGATAACATATGCAACAATGCATGTGAGTCATTCAATGCAAAAATCAAACACGAATGGAGCAAGCCAATCCTGACCTTAGCGAAAAAAGTTAGAAGAATCATCATAAAAAGTATGATTGACAATAGGAAAAAGTTGCAGAACTATTAAGAAATTCTCCCTCCTATTCAACAAAGTAGACTAGAAGCAATGATAACGTTGTCTAACCATTGGGCTCCTCAGTGGTTTGGTGATGAAAAAGAAGAATTGTAGGAAGTGCATGGCTAGCCAACCAATATGGTGGTTGACCTGGAAAAGCACAGGTTTTGGCAACTCACAGATAACAACTTCAATACTTAGTTAATGATCTCTTCAATCATGTTAGAAATTTTAATCAATATTTTAATTTGTTTTGAAAAGAATTCCATGTTTGCATGCAATATCAGTAACACAGAATAAGAATGACAAGAGGGCTGAAGAGTATTGTCATGATTGGTTTAAGATCAAAGCGTATAAGAGCACTTATTGTTTCAATGTCAATCCGGTAAAGGGATAGGATATATGAGAAAAAACTCCGCATCTAGCTCCAATCCCACCCCCAATTAAGCCCAAACCTGGAAGACTGACAAAGAAAAGGAGAAGGGATAAGGATGAACAACCAACTGAGTCAAAGATAAATATGAAGAAAAAGTACAACCAAATTAGATGCATGTATTGTGGTGAGGTTGGACACAACAAAAGAAGTTGTGCAAAGAAGAAAGTTGTGGATGTTGAGAAACATGCCAAGCAGATGTAGTTGCAACTGGCAGTTGTTGTCCTTACTGCAAATGGTGTTGATCCCGAAGTAAATGTTGCCCCTGTTGACGCTGATATTGCTCCAAAAGCAATAGCACCATTGCATGCACTTCCATCACCTATCCAACCTCCAACAGAGATTGACATCAGTCAATCTAAAAGCATTTCACCAACCCAAGATACACAATAAGTTGTATCATCACTACTCAACTATAAAAAATTTTAGCTTTATTTAATCATCTAACAAATGTATTTGGTACTGGATTATGTAGGATCAATTGGATCTAGGCCACCTAAATTATAAGTAATTAAAGAAAAAGCAAGAGTTAGGTCCTTCCATAAATCTACTACAACTGCACCTGTGACTATTTCTGCTGAGACAATCGAAGGGACAAGTTCTGCAACTGCTAAGAAGTTGACCAACTTCATGACTTTTCTGCCTACTCCAGGCTTTAAGCATCCAAGAAAGAATGATAATAAAGTTTGATTAGTTAGAAATGTGGTGTGATTGGCTGTTTTTTGTATAGAACTACTTTCAGTTTTTTCATACAGGACAAATGAAGTACCATATTAACATTGTAGTTATCTGTAATTTGAAAACCTTATGAATTTGCTATGGTATTTATTTCTTAAGACAATATGACAATTAGCCTTCAATGGCAAGACAATGCTAAGATTACTTAGTTTGATTACTTACTATATTTATGGCTTAATATATCTTATAGCAACAGTGACAGAGACTTGTTTGCAATATTTAACAATGTTAATAATGGATAGTTTGGACTTAATCTTATACATCCAACTTTAAACCACTATTTTCATTCAAGCCATGCAATTCAATACCACCATTACATTTCAACACATTCTTGCATACAATGCCAATTCACTCAATAACATAACTGGATTTATTTGGAAGTACATATCAAACAACAAAGTATCACACTAATTACAACTACCACAAATATAAAAATTATTAGCAGTTTCAAAGCTTTAACTTCATCTTCCAAGCTGCTCAATCTCCATGCCACCTGCACCCTCCATTCATCATAGCCATTTTTAACCTCTAAATCAGTTTCTGCATCTTTTTTTGTACCACTGACAACCACTCCTTGATAGTCAGCATCATCAACCCACTTAAAGTAATTACAGTGACTGCCCTTCTGCAATTTTCAAAAGCAGAAAAAAATGAAAAAACACGCAACAACAGAGAACAAGATAGAAAAACTTTAACTTTTTTTCAACACCACTTACTCAGTACCTTGGACATGCATGGAACAATCTATCTAGGTTCTCTGCTGTTTTAGATTTTTTAATCATGGTCTTCAACCCATAGAAACATGATTCGTCATAAGTCTTCCTCCTCGTTCACATTGAAGCGCTGGAACCATGACTGTCGTGTGACGGATACGACAAATCACCACCACGACCTCCATTTCCTATCTCCATCCTCGCGGCAAACCAACAATTTCAGGTTCTACCCAAATATATGGCTATCTAAGTGTTGACGACAACTTATTTATGATTGAATTTGGGAGTAGGGTTCATCCACTTAGAGACTGATTTGAATTGTTATAACATACTTATCTTGTCAACAACAAGAGGGTACTACTTGGCGTCTTCCACGCTGGCAGTTAACGGGACACGTCAGCGAACGTTAGCCACCTCAACAAAATAGATGACAAAAGGACGAATGTGATCAGGTTGATTATCTTTTGGGGACGAATTTGATTAAATTTATCTTTCAGTAATGAAAATGAAAATCGAGGTATCTTTTAGGGACGATTTTGACTATTAACTCTTTTTAAAATCGTAGAAAAAAAATGCTATTTTGTTTTTTTTTTTCCCATTATTATTAGTAGAAAGACAAAAAAGATAATGTTACTAATAGTTATCAAATTCGGACCAAACTAACCGGTTCGATTAAAAAATCGATAAACCAAACTTTACACTGATCTGAGTTAACATTCTAACCGGACAAGTAAACGAACCGGTCAAACTCGATCTAAACCGATGATCGAACTGGACCGGTTGGCCCGCTAACGTCAGCACGCGCATCACACAAATTTCAAAAACTTGGATGATATACTCGCTAATAAGTTCAAACTTTAGACTTTCAATATATAAAAGAGCCTTCAACCTTGAATCAATGACCAGTAGTCTATGGTGCTGCCTAGGCAGACAGTAGTTGAGCCCAGTCCCGCACCCAAACGAAAAATAAAAATTAAAAACAGAAAGGATAAGGGAGAAAGTTCGGGCTCCCTGCAGTCGTGCCGTCGACCAACGAGATTGTGGTGTTGAATGGAGAAGGCTAGCAGCAGTCTTGTTACTCACATGAACACCACACTCTCTTTGCCACTTCATTCTCACCTTTTATCAGCAGTTTCTTTTCACCAAACCTTCTCACATCACGCCCACAAAAGCTGCCTCCCACTTCGAGCTTCGCCTCCTTCTCTTTATTATTCCACACGCGGCCCACCTTCCCTCAACTGCGCAAATCCCGATGGTAATCTTCCCAGTTTCGATTAATGAAATTCCTCAACTTTTAATTTGCATCCATTTATATGCTCTTACTTTTGTCTCATGTATGTGATTTTCGGCGTTAGATAAAGTTTTGTCCCAAAGGGTTTTGCTAGGAGAGGATTTTTAACTATGTATTGAATATATTCCGATTTTGATGAAAGTCAGTGGATGTTTTTATCTGTTTCTTTATTTGTCTCAAAATTGATTTATGCAAAAATGCTACGGGCGCACCAAAAATCAGCAACCATAAGTTTGTTCATAAATACATGACTTGTTTAACTCATTTCAATATGTATTTTATATTCTAACGTGTATTTTATACAAGTGACCGATTTTGTGACTAATTGTTTGTGTTCTTCCAGAATGTTGTTATTTATGTAGAGTCCTTTTCAGTTTTGAGTTTTGGAAAGCACTGATATGGCTGTTTTAGTTTTTGAGTTTGGAGATTGTACTCTAATTAGTATTTCTTCCCTCTTGGAGGGTCAAGAGTTTGTTAATTATGAAAAAAAAAAGGGTAAAAGAACGCTGTTTGGATCAAGCTATGTAGCACGGACACACCAGATGAGCAACATGTCCGTGTCTTCGACAGGTGTCAGGGTCTAACAGACACTCGTATGACAGACAGTATGACACCTTATTTAACCAATTAGTTATTTCTCTTTTAAAATTCCCTAACTCTAATTATTCCCTCTTGGAGGGTCAAGAGTTTGTTAATTATGAAAAAAAAAAGGGTAAAAGAACGCTGTTTGGATCAAGCTATGTAGTATGTAGCAACCAGATGAGCAACATGTCCGTGTCTTCGACAGGTGTCAGGGTCTAACAGACACTCGTATGACAGACAGTATGACACCTTATTTAACCAATTAGTTATTTCTCTTTTAAAATTCCCT
>NC_029794.2:12481143-12492262 GCF_000816755.2 Arachis ipaensis | reverse complement strand
AACATGACTTAGATATAGTGTTAATAGGATTCAAAAAAGATATATTGGTTGTTTGAAAAATTTGGTGTGTCTGCCTGTGTTCTATTGTATTGTGTTGGTGTCCGTGTCAATGTCAATACTCCATAGGGAGTAAGTGCTTTAACAGTTTTATAAGATGCTAAAGAAACTCACACTGCTATACCGTGGCACATTTTCAAGCATATTAGGTTTAATCAGTTAGGGATAATGTTAACAAGACTAAAATACGATAATTCTTGCATGCTCGGTGTGCATAAAAGTGGCGCATATGTATAATTTCTCTGAATAAGTGGTAGAATGGATCTTGTTTGTTGGGAGCTAATGTGCTAATGTTGCATTATTCTTCTCCTATTTTTTGGATGCTTCCTTAGCTACAGGGAGTAAGGTGGGTGCTGTGGATTCATCTCTTGCAGTGAAGGTGAGATCATATTCATTCTTGTTGAATTCAGTAGGAACTAGAGCTGACTTAAATAAAAAAACAAATTTATTGATCATAAAAACTTGTGTGAAAGAAATAACAAAATTACATGACTTACGAAAGCAGATTCTGTCTATCGGATACTGGTGATGGAATAGGGTTGAAGGAAAGGGATTAGCCTGCTATATAGAAGATAGGAGGGATTGAGTAATTGGAGCAGCTATGCGTCTCCAAAGCTGATTCCATTAATTTCATCCTATTACAATATTCTACTCACACCCTCATATCCTGATACACTTCTTATGTTAACACTTCCTCTTAAGGGGCATGTAGTTCGTGGAATGTTTTCACCTTCCTAGGATGTGAATCTTACATTGAAAAATCATTTTGATGTAAATATAACTTATTTAACTTCATCACAGTTTCCTTTTCTCTGTTATTTAACAATGCCAACTCAGCACCAGTTGTTGAAGTTTGTTAGGAATTAGTTGAGCACTGGTTAGTGGTAGTAAGCAAGTTTTAAGTTAGCTGATATTTCTTACAATGTCTATGACATCTGTAATTGTGTTGATTCATTTCATACAATCCCCCGTTTCCATTCCCTGTGATTGCTCTCAACTCCCTCTGCCATTCCAATTCATCAATCTGTTGTTATCCCACTAGTTGGGATCAGCTTCATAAAATACTGGTATATAGGAAATTTTCTACTGGCTTAAACTTGAAAGTACTCTTTTTTTCCCTTTGTTGTGGATGGATATACACATTTTAACTAAGTTTTGATTCAGAAACAAGCAGCAGATGTATCCCCCGAGCTAAAAGGGACTTCTATTTTTCTGGTTGGTAAGAATGGCTTATAATGCAATTAATTGCTTTGAAAGTTTGTTGCTTATTATGACGCCATTAACTTTGTGTGTCTACTATTTGATAAAGGCATGCAAAATTCCCTGAAAACCAGTTTAGGAAAGATGCTAGCTGATATGTTGCGATATTATTATTTTGACAGGTATCTTTCTACTTTCTGATAAAAGTTTTAAAGAATTAAACATAGCTCCAGAATGTTACCTAAACTTGATATTTTATTTACTCTATTTAGTGATAGTTTGGTTGAAGAAGCTGTTGGTGGTGCACCTGCTGCAAAATCCTTTAGAGAGAAAGATGAAATGGCCTTACATGAATCTGAGGTGATTGTATTAGACTTGTTTAAAGGTTATGTGTGTCTAATTGGATACCTGCTAAACTGTTACCAAGTTTCTATTGTTAGTGATCCATGCATCAGAACATTGTGTACCTTAACAAAGCTAACTCTTGAATTAACAAGGTTTACATGCATCCTAAAATCTGCTTCTGACTTCTAAGTTGATAAGTTTGAATATAAGTTACTTATGATTCACATGTCAAATGGTCCAGAGTTGTTCAATCAGAATATGAGGTACTTATATTCACATGTCAAATGGCTCAGACTGAAGTGTTGAAGCAATTGTCATCTATGGGCCGACTAGTAGTTTGTGCTGGCAACGGTGCAGTTCAAAGTTCAACTAATCTGTATGGATTTCTAATTCCTGGCCAGATCTTTTTTTTCGTCCTTTAATGTTTTTGCTGGAGTTTGGAGTTTGGTTTTCTTGAATATTTAAAAATATGTTAATCACCAAAAGGGATTTAAGTATAAATGGGCTAAGTACAAACATGATTCATAGTTGGGTGCAATGGCATCATGGGAGAAGGCTGTAGGCTGCATTTGGTTATTGTCAAAGGATAGTGGGGACCATGACATGTAGGCTCCGTTTGGTTTGTGTATGTATTGAGACATAGACATTAAGACATATACACTTAAGACATAGACATAAAATATTTGTGTTTGTGTATAGTGTTAGAAATAATAGACATGACACTAGTGTAGTGTCTAATATTATGTTTTGTTGCAAAACACAAAAACACTACATAACTGAAAATGACTATTTTATCCTCATAAATTAAATTAGGGTTTGTAAAAGGAGAAGGAGATATTTGGAATTTTAAAAAATCAATGAGGATAAAATAATCCAAAAGAAAAAATTCAGATCCGTGTCCATGGCTTCAACTCCGTGTCTCATCAATTTAGTGAGACACAAAGAACATGTATATTGTGTATGTTTATGGGTATGCGTGTCTCTCTCATTTTTGTGTCTCACAAACCAAACAAGGGACACGTTCCACATTGTCCATGTCTTGGCCAAACGCACACACTAAACAAACGCTTTCGTAGGGATAAAAGACATTTGGTCGCACTAGCTCTTAAACTAAATTATATCACAGTTTATGTAGTCATAGTGTAACTCAGGTCGTCTCTTGAAGTAAGGGTGTATTGTAGTTGATTGGATTTAAAAAGGTGTTTGATTTTGTGCAAGAAAATATAAGACAATTTTAAGTAAGATTGAAAAGAAAATAAAGTTAAAGATAGTTCAAGAATTGGAAATTCTATCATGAGGATTCTTATTGGTTGGATAGCTTATTCTCAACTTTGACATTTCATCAAACATATGGCATGCATAAATCAATTCTCTATAATTATAATCTCTTGATTTTTTCGTCAAGTCTAAACTAGCAATTAGCAATCAAGAATCAAAATGAATGTTTTAGAGTTTGAGTTCTCCTTTCAATGACTCCAAATTTGCTCCAATTCGATCATTGTAGCCCCTTGTAATGCATGTTATCTTAACTATGTGTATGTATTTCAATGTAAACAAAAACATGTTAGTGGTACTAGTTGGATATTAAGACTAAATACTTTTAAAATAAAGGCAAAATTTATATAATTTATCAATTATCACAATTTGCGGACAAAATATAGAATCAAATAAAATTTCATGAAAAGTGGGAGAACATAACTCAAAATCTAAAAATGAATACAATTATAATTCAAAAATTTGAGTTCTATTACCAGGACATGGGATAGAGAGGGAGAAAAATGTGTTCAACGAGACCACCACCATGTGAAAGATTGGGATTGAGAGGGAGGAACTGATTAATAAAATTGTATTCCCAACATGCCTTCGTTTCTTTTTAAATATTTTTCCACTTTACCTTTCAAAATATTCTGATGTTAAGCTTTGTCTATTATAACCAAATATGATTTAGACACAATTTTGTCCTATCCCCACCGTCCTGGAATTGAAACCAAGTGTAGCTTTGTTGTATGCCTTCCCCATGTTCGACTAATCTTGTTCTTGTTTATTCTGTCAAAAAGCTATTTTTTCATTTTTCCACTTGCTGTTACCTGGACATAGGGCACTTCTGAGACACGGGATTTCCTTGTGGATAGATGTTCCGCTAGACATCATGGCTAGGGATGTATGTGAAGCATCATCATCAGGATCTTACCCTGAGGTTGATTCATTACTCTTAACTTTACAAGCTAAAACTTTCAGTAAATCTTATTGTTTTCACGAACCATATAGGTAACAGATCAACTAGCTGCACTATACAACAAATACAGGGATGGATATGCTACAGCTGATGCAATTATTTCAGTTCAAAGTACGTAGCAACCTTCCTGGTTGGTAGTATTCTGATTTTTCTCCCAGCAGAGAGAGAGGTGTTGAAGAACTGATATATGGTTTACGAAGTTTGTCTCCAATATTGATGGCTTCTATGTTTTTGCAGAAGTTGCTTCTAGGTTGGGGTGTGATAATTTTGATGACATTACAATCGAAGAGATGACATTAGAGGTTAACCTTCTTGTTAAAGGAGCAAATATCCATTTTGCATCTCGAAAGATTACAATTTTGACAAAATGAACGCTAAAGAATGTAAATGACAAAATAACCTCCAAAGATATGCTCTAATGGACAAAATGAACCAAATATTTAGTTATTTTACTTATTTAAGTTTGATTCATTTTGTCAAAATCATATCTTTTGAAGTGCAAAATGACTTTTACTCTGGTTAAAGAATACAAAATTAATTTGAAGCACAGTTGTACCTATAATACCAAATCGATAATCGAAAGATTATGCAGCCGACAAAATAGATCCCAGAAGAAAGAAAGTCTCCTGTCTTGTTTGAAAGAGTATGAATGTTTGACAAAATGGTCATGGTTGGATATTATGCTTCTTCACAACCGCCGTGATTTTATTCATGGTTAGACCATTTTGTCAAACATCTATAATCTTTCTGATGCCACGGGTACTGAATTAGTGTTCGCCACCATTTTTAAACTATCCAAATTGACTTAATGCTGCTATGTTTTGGTTGATTAGTATTATAATTCTCAATATCTCATTAATTTTAGGCGCTAAGGGAGATCCAGAAGTTGACTAGAGTGAAGAAGATGCTGGAAGAGGCTGCAAGACCGTTCTAATCAAACATGGCTTGTTTCATGTCTTATCTTGAAATTACTTTCGATTAGTTGTTTTACTCTGAAATGATGTACCAAGGGATTTGTTACTATATATTGTTTTTACTATATATAGCTCCACACTATGAGAGTGGCGGATCATTACATAACAAACCTTTAGTAGTGATTATGCATTTTTAAACAGTTGCACAAACACGACAAGCAAGCTTGGAACATTCCAAAATGCTCGAGAAAATTTGGAAATAACACCTCCCAAATCAAGTAAACACGCAATATTTCTATTTCGAGGGTTACCTAAAATTAGGTTGTTTTTGGGCCTAAACGTGAGGTCAAAGCTTTTTTAGGGGCATCATAGGACTTGTACGGGAGTTGAGGTGTTGTCGTTCGAGTTCCTCATGAGGAGGTGGAGGTGGTATCTGTAAGAGACTCCGATACTTAAATTAGCATGGACTTTAAGTAATTTTTTAGTAGATTAGGATTTGAATATATTTGAGAGGTGTCAGTGTATTTATAGTAAAATAGATAACCACATTTTTGAGTAGTTCCACATTTATTGGTGGATAATCGTTTCTTTTATTTTAGGAGTATGTTACGATCATCTCCCTAGATGGGATAGAGATAGTAGGAGAGATTTAGAAGATGTAGTTACTTATTTAGATAAGTAAGATTGGATTTCCTTGTCGTGTCCGACCTCTTAAGAGGTCGGATAAGTGAAAGAGATCATTCTTGATGGGCCTTTATTTTTAATGGTTCTGACTTTGTTTTGGACTAGAATATGAACAGTTTTTAACCACGAAATCCTTGTACTTGTTCGTCCCTTTGGTTTGTTCTCCTCGGATGTATCTGAATCCGGTAAAATCAGTTCTTGACTCGGCTTTGGTTCTAAACATTTATCGAGTCTATTTGTAAGAGGTGAATTATATTATACAGGTCAATTTGTATAGAGAGAGAATGATATTTCTTTTGCAAGAATGCTTGGCCTACACGTGGAATGACAACAAAGTAGCCAGATAGATCTTGACTCAACTTCTGAAAGAGTTATATAGACTCATAACTAGTTTGGTAATTGGTATGATCAAGCTATGGCTATCAAGTCAACCCATAAATAATACATATTTGTAAGAAAGACTATTACATGAATGAATCCAGTTCAAATGCATATAGCATGCTAAACTAAGAAACTAAATACATTCCTAAATATTTGGGCTTTCACTAGTTATTAAATAAATAAATAAATAAATAAAATAAATTCAATTTCGATGCAAAAATGAACTAACTCAAAAAAATAAAAAATTATTTTAATTTTTATAAAATATTTAAAAATAATAAATAGCTTAAGCAAAATAAAATTTTTGCGTTAACAATGCTAGTATAATATACAAATGAATTCCCCAAAGTAAAATGAAAAAGAAAAAATACATGAATAATTTAAAACATATTTAATATATTTTTATTTTAGTCATTTATCCTTGGCTATATATAATTTGTTAATAGATTAAAAGATTAAATTTACTACTTCTCATTTTAATCCAAAGTTATATATTTAACTAATACGTGTTTAAGAGTATTTTTATTATTTTAGAGACAAGATATAAAATGATAATTTTATCATATTTAAAAATCTGAATACTAGAAGAATTACATTATATTGACATTGAATATATCAAGAAGACCAAAAATTTGCCTAAAAAATAGTGATGCTAAAATTATGGCACGTACTCATAAGACGTATTGGGTTAAGTGAGAATAACAAAAAAATTCAAGTTCCTTTCAAATTCATTGAAAAGCACAAATTTAAATTTATCTAATTATATTTAAATTTAATTTATTGTTTGGATTTGTTAAAAAATTTGATTTGATTTTGATTTATTTAGTAATATTTTTAAAAATTTAAAATGTAAATTAAATCTGATTTAAATTAATTATCACATTTTTAGATATTTAAAATTTAAATTAAATATGTCCTTTCTTTGATATCTATCATTGTCTTTGAAAGAATGAGCAATAATTTTTGTTTTAAATGGAAGTAGTTCACAACTTCAACTTTAGAGTTAAAGAAAGCTAAATTCGTTTGGAATTTGTCTATCCATAAATACATATTAATATTAACTTTTTACACAAGTTATTCAAGACAATTATATTACCGTTATGTTTATTTTATTTTGTTGGTTCAAATAATTTAGTAAATCTTTTTTTTAATATTTTATATTAATTTAAATTTTACAGTTTAATATACACCTTATTTTTGGTTGTTTATGTTGTAGACAATTGCTTATATAAATAATTTGAAAAAATTTGGTGATGTTGAAAGAGAATTTATGTATGCATTTTAGTGCAGATACTTTTTTATAATAAATGTATGCATTTACAAGGATAATTTATATTCTTTAATATTCATGTTAAATTTAAAATGAGGTTTAAATTTTGGCGTTTAAAAAAAATACATTTTCGACTTAGTAAAAAGAAGTTAAAATAGAGAAATATACAATTGATATAATTTCCAAAATATTTATACCATGTTTATTAGAATGTAGTATATTTTTTATTTTTATCTAATTTAGAATAAAATATACTTTTTGTCCCTAATATTTATATTTTTTTTCAAAATATCGCTAATATTTAATTTAATTCCTAATATTTTTGAATTATTCAATTTTGTCCTTAATATTTTCAATTTGTATCAAAACTATCCCCAAAAATTTTTAATTTTAATTTTGTTTGTAACATTTTACATGGAGTTAACATTTAAGAAAATTTGGACTCAAATAATAAATATTAGAAATAAAATTAAATGCAACTAAACATTAAGAATATTTTTAAAGATGTTTTTTTTTAAAATAAAAGTTGTTTTGCTTGGAAGATCAGCCAAAATAAATTAAAAAAAATTAATTTTAATACTTTTTTTAGTTAAATACGCATGACACAATTTTTTTAAGAGTTTGTTAGAAGTTTAGAGAGATGCACTTTTAATAAAAAACACTTTTGGAAATTTTTTTTTGTTAAAAAACGAGAGTTAAAAAGGCAACTGAATGATGTCCAGATTGAAAAAAATCTGGAATTGAAGATGAAAGAACAAAGTATCCAAGAGTAACTAAAATATTAAAGTATTAATAGATTAAATTTGAAAAGATAATAAATATCCTTTAAGAAATAAATATAAAAAGTTGATGTAGAACCCTCTTGGAACTAATTTGAATTTTGTTAAATTTCATTTTTTTTAATGTCTATAATTCTAAAATAAACATTAAGTGTGGTATTTTTTAAAAAAATTAGGTGTCGACGTGGAAAATAAATTTCACATGACTTATTGTTATTTGTCCATATTTTAAACGTATCGGTACATATGAATTTGTCATCGTATCGAAGCAAACACTTTTTTTTAATAAGGTTCAAATTTTGTGATAATAATTTGAGTGAGTGAAGATTATAGTATGATGGTTATCAGTGGCAAAGAGAATGGAGAGGTTGAATCTTAAGAGATATTTAAGAGATATTTTTATTTTTGTCTCTTGAGTAACAGAAACAGAAAAGTAGAAGGGAAGAAGAAACAACACCAGATGTATTCTGGTTCAGCTACAAGGTGCAATGTAGCCTACATTCAGTCTCCATCACAATAGTGACAGAATTTTACTATCTTTAACAGATTACAAACACTAATTCCTTCCCTAGGATCTACCCAATCCTATCTAGAACAAATCCAGATTCTAAACCCAATCTGAATTTGACTAGGACTCAAACCTATCTTTCAACAGTAAAGTGCTAACCCAACTTGTAAGGGAATCCCCATAGGATCATGACACAAAACAGAAAGATGTATAAAGAACCTCTAAAACATCTTATGACTTTTTCTCACTGTTTAACTCACTGCCTTTTTTTTTTTCTCATTGGCTTTTTCTTACAAACCTCACCATGTTTGCCTTTTACAATGAGACTCAGACAGATCAAAAATGAGAAAAAAAAATATTCAATGAACTACATGAAGGAGAAGGGCTCAAAGAACTTGGGTAGCTATGAGAGTGAACTCTGTACTTTTTACTTACTCTCCTTGCTTTCAACCCTTGGCCGTTCACCCTTAATATAGAAGGTAAAACTTCCAAGGTTGAAACAGGTTCAATACTCACAGTGTCTTCTTCTCCAACATCAAAGTAGCAGCGGCTTCATCAGAGAGGAGGGAGAGAACCGAGGCAGTTGCATGCATGCTCACCTCTTCTCTCTCATCCTTTTTCTTCAAACTTCTTCAATCTTGACCATTGAACTTAACTTTGGCCCCAAGTTTTAATTCTGAACGTTGATGAGCTTCTGAACCATGTTGACTTCACTTTCTCTATGGTTGCTTCTTCTGCTTGAGATCTTGAGGCTTTCTTCTTCATTCTTCGTCGAAGCACAAAAGAGAAAACAAACTTTTTGTGGTGCTTGACCGAGAGGACTAGCTACTGGATTGTAGCCTTCTTTACTTTGCTTTGATTTGGCAAAAATCTTTTTGCCATCTTTCATAATCTAACCTTCAAACATTCCATTTCCTTCTTTCTTCTTGTTGGATGAATAAATGATTTGACTGAAGTAAGAGAGAGGAGAGAGAAGAGTGAATAGCTTCGGTGGAAGTCTTAATAAAATTAAATTGAGTTGAAACTTGGGAAAATGTGTTACTTGAACCAAAGGAGTAGATAACTAAAGAGTGCTTAGTCCATTTTCTTCTTTTCTTTTATTTTGGATTAAGGATATTGTTGGGCTAGAAGTAATGTTGACTTAGGCTTTGGGTTTGTTTCTTGGGCTAATTGGTCTTACTACCCTTTTAAAGTTTCAGCCACATGATTTGAAATAAATTTATATTAGACTAAACTTGTTTAATGGTCAAACTGGACTTGCAATAACTGAGTAAAGAGGAAAATTAATTTTCTTTCCTGCACACAAACCAAATAAACAAACAATTGAAAATATTTTAATAAATATTTAATTTATATTTTAATAATATTTGATCATCATATTATATTAGTTTCCAAACTTAACATAGTATCATATTAATTCAGCAAACATCTCTACATATTATGATTGAAGTTGTTAGCCAAATTCAGTTAAACCCCGCTTAATTTTATTTATTTATTTAACATTTTTGGTATTTGGTGTAGTATATATTTATATTTTTTTAATGGTATAGAAATGTATAATTAGAAAGTTATATTTAAAATTTTTTTAATTAAATTTGATTAATTTTACAGATAGCACGTTTCATTTATTATCAATTATATTTAGACTAAACTAGTATTTAAGCAAAAGTCAATATAATTGTTTAAACTAAATATAAGACCAAAATGTCAGTTAAAATGTGAATTGTGCTACAGTGTTGAAAGACATTTTTTTCAGCAGGTACTGAAATGTGTTGATAACATGAAGAGAAAGACACAAGTTTATATTGTTAGGACATGTACAGACAAAAACTAAGTGGAAGCAGGAAGTTATTAGAGTGAAGTAAAAGATAGTGAAATAAAAGACAATTACACAATGAAGTTGATAAATTGTGAATAATTAATGTTAATTTTGATAACAATTGGGCTGATCTTTTTTATTGTATTTGGACCTCTTTTTGGCAACTTATACCAAACTAATAATATGACCAATTCATCCATTTTTTCAGATAATAATAATAATAATATAGCTTAAACAAAGAAAAAGAGAGTTATAATATGAAGGAAGAGAAATGAACTTTTAATAATCATGGCAAACTCTCATTCTTGCCACATGTAGCATATTAAGCAAAAATTCAAACCCAATAACATTTAATTAAATAACTTTAATTACCAATAAATTTATCTAAATTATTAAATAAAAGAGAAAAAAATTCAATACCACTAACATTAATATCAGATTCCATAATACATAAACGTCTTTATCATTTTTAATAATAAAAATAAATACATTTTATTCTCTAAATAAAATAAAAAAATTAATACAACTAAAATAAATTCTTCGTAATTATTGTTAGGATTTGGTTGAATTAGTTCCACAT
The DNA here is from genome assembly GCF_000816755.2 of Arachis ipaensis. NCBI lineage: Eukaryota > Viridiplantae > Streptophyta > Magnoliopsida > Fabales > Fabaceae > Arachis > Arachis ipaensis. Next base: position 12,481,489 of record NC_029794.2, on the reverse strand, counting down.
TGCTCAGGATAGCAAATGGAGTGGGTGGCCTAGGCTATAAATATGAGGTTAAGTTCTCCATTTGTTTTTGCACCAGTCAGAAACACTTTAAGCTTGTATCTGATTTTTCTTTTTCTCTCTACTCTTTGATTAGAGAGTGTTGTGAGGTGTAGTTAGATATTTGCTTTGAGAGAGTGTAGGTGTATTGGGATGCCGGTGTTAGAGAGAAAGAATTCTATGTGTTGTAACAATTTTCACATAGTGATATTCTCTGGTTGTCATTTGACAACGGCCGTGGTTTTTTCTCCGGTAATTGGAGTTTCCACGTTAAATTCTTGTGTTGTGATTGTGTCTATTTTATTTCTCT
>NC_029794.2:12426008-12480628 GCF_000816755.2 Arachis ipaensis | reverse complement strand
TTTCTATTTATTATATAATATATGAAAAATATAATTATTATTTATTATTATTTAGACAATATGATAACATATTTAATAAAAAGTATGAAAAATATAAATTAAAAAGTACAAATTATAATTTAATAAAATACGACTATTATTTATTATTACTTTAATAACACTATTTCATGTTTATTGTACATTACATTTTTTTTTTGTATAAAACATTGATATTTTAGTAATCAAAAATCCACCAGTACACCAAAAAGTTCACGTCCAAAAAGACACATTCAACTCAAATACATCAGGAAACGCTTCACGTGCGCCACGGTACGGGAGTGGAGTTTCAAAACTCCAACGTCTGGAAGCGTTTAGATTTAATATAAAAAATTTGATTGACTAAGATTAGGTGAAGTTTTGATACTGTGGGGTTAGGTTAGGTGGGATGCAGCGTGGAGATGCGACAGGCTGTAAAAGTGACATGTTAACCGAATGTTAAAGGTCAGAATTGGGCAAAATATAGTTGAGTGAAATGACGGAACTTGTAGTCAGCTACCCTAACAACTGCATGGCTTAGGCTTCCGCATGGCCTAGGCTTCCTGGCATGGACATTGAGGTCCGATTAATGCTGGGCCCGTTAATGACATATTGTAGTAAAACCCAAAGATTTAAAAGCAAAGAAATTGAGGTGGGCTTGTGGGACAGGGTTTATTTTTTAGAAATGGAATATTTTGATGCCTAGTAAGTGGCGGTGTTAAAGGAAAGTGTTCCTTTCATATGGCTAAGCTGGTCAAACAAAAAAAAAAAAGAAATTAAATTCAAAAAATCAGAATAAAGATGAAAAAAGCATTGTGAAAAATAATAAAAAAAATAAGACAATGACATATGTGAACAAAAAAGATTAAACATAATGTTACTTGGTTTTTGTTATATATCGAAACTAATATTTCCGAAAAATTAGTAGCGTTTTTTAAAGGTTCAGGGATATTATGAATTTGTTGAAATGTATTAAATTATTTTTGCTAAATAATTCAGTTTTGATAAATAACAAGAATAGAATTAATGTACTTAATTGCTAATTCAGTTTTCATATAACAAGCGGTAAATAGAAAAAGGATTGTTTTTAATGTAATAAGTTTATTAAAATATTTTATTGTGATGTTTGTAAATTATATCGCAAGCTTTCTCGCGTTTAACTTATTTTTCATTTTATAAATTTAATGGAAGTAGAAGTTAAATTAAGGTGGATATGTTGTTATCATTTATCTTCGGAATGCTAGCAAAATTAAACTACATCTCATATAGAAAAGGTTATATGTTAAAACAGAAATAGACTAAATAAGTTCATTGTTGAACATACTAAGAAATAAATGATGAGATTGAAACAAGGACAAACACAGGAGAATTCGAATCCAAAAAGCATGGAGAAGAGTCATAACAGGATTGTAAATGTAACAAAACGCAATTTTTGATAATTATCGTTGAAAACGACCTGTTGTCTGGCGTCGGATTCAACCATGGAGTACCTTTGCTATCCTTAGCGAGAAGCTGTTGCTGGAATGGATTCCCGGGCAGAACAACAACATAGTCGCGGTACCAAATGCCGTCGGGTCTGAATGGGCTAGCTATAAAATTTTGGGTTGAAAGCATGGGAAATGGGCTAATGAATTATGTGGATGAGCATGTGGAAAAAAATTGTATCTGTATAAATGAAAACGAAAAGCCAAAGGTACCTCCAGGAATGAAATTAAGTTTATCCAAGTTTTGGCTTAAGTGTTGCCTTTTTTTTTTAAATGGTTCAGTTTGGGTAAGGCGGTTAAAATTTTTTTTGTTGGAGTTGATGGAGGTGAACTGAGAATCTATTTAGAATGCCAATTAAAAGAAGAGTAAGTAGATATGGAGAAACACAAAATTTTGATGTAAAGTTTGTGGGTGTATGTATTTAAGTACAGTTAGAAGTATCACTAAAAAAAAATTTCTAAACGACAGCTTAAAAGATTTAATTGTTAAAAAGGATGTGTAGTTAATATCAAAATTATTAATTAAGACAAAATTGTTTTATAATATTTTAAAAGATAGGGAAATTTTTTATAGAAAAAATAATATATCGTTAAGTATCCTATGTTTATGTTTTATAATTTTCATGCTGATAATTTAAATTTTTCCTAAAATTTTAGTAGGGTATTTATTATTTATTTAATTTAATTTATTTAATTTGTTTCTGTGATGTTTTTGTGTTGGCAAAAAAAGAACAAAACATAATAGAAATTAAAATAAGTAACAAATAGATTATTAATTTAAACTAATAAAATTTGAGAAGCAATAAAGAAAATAGAAAATTTTGGCGTCGGTCAATATCGGCATATCTTGCGTGGTCACAGTTGTGATAACATAATTTTGAGTGTTGGGCAAATGAGTTTTTGGATGATAATGGAATTCATTCATAAGACAGTGGAATAGATAAGTTGGATTGATCATGCAAGATTAACACAACAATTATCGACATGAGCATGGAATATAGAAATATATTTCCGGCAACGTTACTATTTAAAAGTCTTCCTAATGATGTGATGATTGATCTGTAGAATGCAGGTCAATTGGATATAGAGGGGGTGGGGAAGAGTACTATGGCGATACGTTCTCCAGGCTGCTGTCGTAGCCGTGGAGACGAGTCTTCTCCTGAAGGCGTTCAACCTCTTCAGAAAGTTCATTGTTGGCCATCTGTAACATCTTTGCTTTCAAGTAGTTGAAGTCCCTTATTTCCTGACCCGTGGTGTGGAGGACCTTTTGAAGCATGTTGTAAGCAGCATCTTCCTTAGCATCCATCTCGAGAGGGCTGAACCTACCCTTGGCGTGGACGTCGGCTCCCAAGGGGTTCCAAGGGAGAACGACCGAGAAAAGCATAGACGACTCCTGTGTCACGGAGACCTAGCTCAGTACGGAAGTAGGATGGAGGTGGCAAGGAGGCGTTGTAGCAAACCTTGTATAGCAAATCTTCCATGCTGAGGTTGACGGCATAGGCAGCGGAGGCAACCTCGGTAGGTGGGATGCAATTAACCCCTGTGTGAAATTTGAAAAGCTCGGCGTTAGGCATGTCTGGTAAAAAGGTGTAAATTTAGCAGATTGTAGTATGTGTTTAGGTGAAGAAAGACTTACACCGAGAAAGAGGGGCTCGACGACCGTTTTCGGTGACGACGGTCGCAGGGCTTTTTGGTGGAGACTCATCCGGTAGCCCCATTTGCAGCGTCATCTCATCTAGGGCCTGTTTCTCTTTTTCGAGCGCCTTTAATCGCGCCGTGTAGGAACCAAGTGCTAGGGCCTGACAGTTGAATGCCTGGTATTAGGCGTTTGGATAGTCCGCAACCTGAGCACTGGCCTCGTCGAAGGAAGTGAAGACTCCCGGGTTCCTTCCTTTGGTGATGACGAAGTAGGTGAATTTTCTCAATTCGGCCTCCATTGTTGTTGACGGTTCGGCAAGGTGGTTTCGGTCCCAGGTCCTGAGGTGGTTGGTTGTTGTGATGTTGTTTAGGTGGTGAGTGTTATAAATCTACAAGGGCATGGAGTGGTTTGTTGTTGTTGGGGTGGGTGAATGAGAGATGCAATGATGGTTGTGGACGAGAGGTTTATTCAGGTGGAAGGCATTATGTGAAGAGACTTTCTGAGGAAGATTCTTGCATTGAGTGAGTTTAGAAATTTATTTAATTTAAAGTTAGCTTTTAGGTTTTTAAGATAGATTAGTTGAATCGTGAGTAAATGTGTTTGGAAAAAGTATAGTACGGACGGTTTCGACAAATCCGTTAAGGGAATAAAAAGCACAATTAAATTCTTTAAATCCCGTATTTTTTTTTGGTCCACTTGAGTAATTTTTTTTAAAAGCGGACAGGAGGTGGGATTTAAATTTGCATTCACCGTAAATAACCAAATAGCATTTTTTTTGTAAGGAAATTTCAGTCAAGTATAGTGCTGTGCTTTTTGGATAGAATTGTTAATATGGCCGATATATAAGAAATTTTTTATGATTTTATACTCAAACTTAGGTCTGTATAGGAAGTTAATTTTTTAAAGTTAAAATTAAGTCTTAAAAAAATTTTAAATTAATGAAGAGTACTAAAGAAGAGTACTAAAAATTTAGGTTATTGTATAGTAAATAGTTCAAAAAAAAAGGAACTATTTGGCTCCTCAATGTTACAGATGAAATCATTGATGTTATACAAAATAATATAAATTTCGATGTACAGATATTCAGGAGTTTGAAAGTGTAAAAGAAGTGATTAACATGAGATTAACAAAATTAGACATATATCCCGCACGTTCCATATCGTAATTAACGGTGGCCCTTTGAGAGTTATTAAAATCCATGTTTCTGAGATCATCACGAATTTAGAATGGAACTGAAGTGTTTGTTCTAGTTCGGCCAAGGACGAAGCGTATAGTGTATGGTTTGTAGCCTCGAGGATTAGCGCCACCATCATGTCGTAGCCAGTCTAACCTGTCAGCTGAGTGCCTCCCGTGACAGTAGCAATGATGCATTGTTGACAGTTGATATTTCCCAAAGCAAAATGATCACGCCTTTGTGTCACCTCCATTTGGGGAAGGAATGACATTCACGGAGGCTGTCTTGATGGGCTAAATCGTAGCATTTAATGCGATCGAAGTCTGCAACACTTAGTTGGAGTGGGTTTGCTCGAAAAATGCTCCAGCTGATGCACAGAAAGAGACTTCAAAGACACATGTCCAAATTTTGTTTCCATAGTGCGGTAATGGGCCTGAGGAGTTTTGGGTTGGTAAAAAATTTGTGTAAATACAGTGCACCCCGAAAACTGTTGGCGTAGAATAATGGAGAGTTAACTTATTTAGATTTTGGTAATTAATTGTAAATATCGAAGTTATGTATGTTAAGCATTAAATATTAAATAAAAACAATTGTAATTAATTTTTTAGCACGGATATAACAACGAAGGAGTCTACTTTTCGTTAATATAGGAGTTTCAAGCAGGCCATGCAATATTTCAAAATTTTAGATTCGAAGTTGTTCGGGTGAACCATTCGCGAACGAGTTTAATCGGTATTGATAGGTTAACTTTGTGTTTAAGGAGTTGGGGATCGGTTCTTTTGTTTGTACAAATCAAGTAGCAAACCGGAGTGATAGTGGGTTCAATTCCTCGTTTTTTTTTTGTTTATTCACTCAGTTTGGTCCGACGTCAATCCATATCGTTCTAAGTAACCCCTTACAAATAGCATGTCTTTAATGAAGATTGTTGAGTTAAGAAATTAATAAAATTAATTAACGATAAGATATTATTATTCCTACAATTTTGGAATTTTTTTTCGACGTTCGAATAATTTGGGGGCGTTCTTGGTGGTTAACCCGCTAGTTAATTAAGATTTTAGATTGTTATTATTACGGGTGTTCAAATCCAAACGGATCCAACTTAAACCGCTCATCGAATCAAATCTATACCAAAATCGATTAAAACCGCAGTAACTCGAATGTGATTGGTTTTAATTTTCTGCAAACCGGTGGATCAAATTGGACCTCGTATCGACTTTTCATAACCGATCGAATCCAATCGAAACCGCACAACGTGCTGTAATATTATTATTCGATTACTATATTTACAGTTACACTTGTAACATGTTCAACTTGTTTGGCATGTTAATGTTATTCACGTGGTATTAAAATTTTATAAATTTGTTATATTGAGAATATTATTTAATTTTTTATGTTAAGTAACCTATAATTTTATTTCTGTTGTTATCTTATCATTGTGCTTTTTCAGGTATTCTTCGAACTTGTTACGTTATTGCTAAACATTTAGAATCAGGGCAAAGGATTCGATGGTCTCATAAAGTTTGAACCATTAAGTGATCCTGTAACAAAACATGTTTTTAAAGTTTTTTAATAACTGCTAAATAGTCCGTTTCTAATTTTAATTACAAATCAACCCCATATATTTTATTTAATTATAAAAATTATTTTTTTTATTTTGTAAATGATTATTTTATCATTCGTTTATTATGTTTGTTAATAATAAAAAATAAAAACAATAACGAATAAGATCTTTGATTGATAATAATATTTTTTTGGCAATTCCAATCAATTAAAAGTTTATCTTTGATCCTGTACATCCGTCGTGGATTCTGATATCGTGTTTTTTAGAATTTCAGGTTTTCCATAACTCAATCGATTTATAAACCATTAGCCACGGCGCGATTCAAAATTTATAAAAACGATATGAAAATTGAGAACGGGGCGATTCAAAATTCGATCAATTGGATTATCCTACCAATTGATTGAATGCAGAAAAAAACTTATTTACGTCACATTTCAATCGATTGAATGATCATACCAATGTATTGAATTGGAATAAACCATTAGTCACGTACAAAATTCAATTTCCAATTCAATCGATTTGTATGATCATTCAATCGTTTAAACCTTCATATATAATTTTAATAGCAGCCTTCAATCAATTGGGTAATGTGAACAATCGATTGAATTATAATAAAAGCCACATTCTAGTCATCGTTCGATCGGTTGGATAATATGACCAACCGATTGATATTTGCGAAAACCATACTATTGCCACTGTTTCTTGTTATATACTGACCATCAACGAACGTGATCTAACGGAGTTTCACTGCCATTAGGGTCCATAAGGGGGCATGCCGTAAAGATGGTTGGTTATATAGTTTGGCAATGCAAGGGTGTGCTCAAACATTTTTCTAATTTAGTTTCAAACCCTTTGGCACATTGAGCCGGAAGCATTAAATGCTGATTCAGTGGATTACCAATGCAGCAAATCATCATCATTACCCAAGGTATCGGTCACATCACATTGGCCTTAGGGCTCTATAAAAGGAAGGCAACGAGGAGAAAATGTGATCCATGTTGTAGCGAAGAGGCCTTCCCTTGAAAATATCCTTATCCCTAGGACACATCCTCCTCTGTAGTAGAACGTGCAGCGGCACAAATAGAAGTGTCACAAAGTGCGGGAGTCGATCCGGAGCAGCCCTGCCTAACGTCAGAGTAAGACCCTTCTGTCACAATGATAACACAGCATTAAAATTCTAATCGTGGCGGGAAATTCCGCCGCTGCTAGTGTCATAACTTTTTTTTATTTGCATACTTCAGCGATGGAACTGATGTTTTCATTTGTGTATGGATCCAGGCTTCAACCTCCTGGCAACATCGACGAACCCAACTGGAAAAATGATGCTGATGAAACGAAGGCCTTGAATCTTGACCTAATGATGGAGGTGGTAAGTTTGTATTTTCAGTTACTTGTATCCATGCCAACAGTTTTCTGAGCATCATTAATGGAATCCACTGCTCATGCGTGGCCTTTGTTTATGTAGCCCCTCCTTAATACGGCGTCCCCGGCCAACATTTTTGTTGAAGAGTTCATTCCGCCTTCTGCGTATAAGTCACCTCCCCAAGCTCCGCTCGAGGTCGACTGTATATCCCAAAGCTTTCTCTCCCGAATAGGAACGGTTTCACTTTCATGTAACTTAATAGCATGGATTCCTGAACTCTCCAGCTGTTACTATTGCAGAGTATAGAGGCACGCTTGATGGCCATTGAGCAGTCGGTTGGAATGCTTGATATTAGGGCCGCCCGAACGGAGGCTCTCATTGTGTATATCAAGACGATGATATCCACGTTATGTAAGAAGGAGGAGATTTTTCAGATGATACCTACTCCAAAGGCACAACTCCATAATGAAGCCACGGAGAAGAAAACACCGCAGGCGCCTAACACTCCTGGAGGTGTTGGCAGCGCTGCTGCAGTTGTCTTGAACAACAGCAAAAACGAAGCATCTGCTCAGATGTTCACCCATCAGCTAAGCAGTTCAGAAAAGGGTAAGGGAATCTTGGGTGACCCCATCACGAACTTGACCCTCGACGTTGTTGTCCCGGATTCTTCAGGTTCGGAGGATGATCTCGTTCTGCTTGACCACCATTCTTCAAAAGCCGTACTATCCACTGGTGCAACACTAATCCTGACCGAAGCACCAGCCAGCCTTCACTGGTCGCGTGGGGTTCCAAAAATTTGGAATGACTCCAAGGATGAGCCATTTACAGCATGCAATGCCACTGTACAGGTGAAGTTTTCGAATTATGTTGTCCTAAGCGTAGCTATAACTATATCTAATCCTACGTAACATAATTTTTACATTATGCTGTTTCTCATGGATAACAATCTCACTGCCGAGTGAAACATGATCCCATGATCATGTATACGTAGTATTGTGTGGTTAGTTATTAAACCTGTGCCCATGAGTAGTAGGAGTCTATTGTGCGCCGGGGGTGCAAACCTGATGCTCATGATAACCTTTAAATTTCGTATGAACTTTTTCAAAGTGCAGTAAGTTTTACGAGCCTCTAGTCATTCTAAACACGCAAGGCCAAGGCATTGTATATGAAAGCAAGGCCCTGTTTCAAAATTAAAAGTCCGCAGTTAAACATATATTCGTCACACCGCGTTAGTTTTATGCTCAGGATTTAAATTTTGAATGAGCCTAAATTACATGACCATTCCCTACATGGCTCACCCTAAATAACAACCATTGGGCTACATGTGCGTTGGCCCACTTTCGAAATACCCATCAACCATATGTTTAATGTAATTGATCAGAATGTTTATGGGAATTTCTTTGGGAAAGGAATAACTATGGCTTATTTTTTTTTGGTTAACTAACTATGGCTTATTTTATTGTGTGTATATGTAAGTAGCCATAAAGTCGAACCCACAAAAAATGGAATACCGTGGGTAACTTTCTGTTAGGCCTTTATTATTCAGTCCAATGCTAAAAACATAATATTATTTTTTAATATCTGTCATTCTTGGGAACTTATGTTTATCGGCTGACCTAGGTTTTCTTTTTGCAGAGAACAACGGTCGGAAGGGATCTCGACAGCACGACTCAGCTGAGTGATCTCTATGCATCTTCCGAGCCAGGTCCTAGGCGCCAGAAGACGTCGCGGTTGTCGACGTCGGACTTGGCTGCAACAGCCCTTCACGATGCCTCCATGGGCTCCCCTCCGAAGACCCATTCCAACTCCGTGCCACAGACACGACCTCTGTTTCGGCGTGGTGTAAGGGGGGGTCGGGGACGCATTCCGCCGCCGAACTTGGACAACCCGGTTTACCAAATCCCTAAGGCAAGTCACATTATCTTACTCCTGTCGTTAACGATGTGGATGATTACATCTAACTTTTGGGTTCAAGCACTTTATTATTCCTGCATTGTGTAGCATCCCTCCTAACCACTACAAATATTTTCAATGCAGAATTTTCCCATGTGGTTCAGGCCCACTGCCGATATGAGTCTCACCAGGGACGAGTGCCGCCTTGGGATGTATATATTTGCCAAGAATGAAGAAATAGGGTAACATTCTGCTAACACTAGGACACAGTCAGCAGTTGTTTCGGGGTTTTATACATAGCTCCAGCACCCAACCTTAAACCCTATTCGTGTTTCTTCTATTTACAGGGAATCAGAGATCTTATTTAAGCATTACGAACTAACCCTGCCCCGGGGAAAGTTCTTATCCCTTAGGCCGGAATGCATGCCCCACTTTGATGTAATAACGTTTCAGCTTGCCTCGATACTATTCCCAAATTAACGGCAGTATTTGATTTCATTATTTCAATGTTGAAAGCTAATAAAGGTGAAATATGTAGGTGATCAACACTGTTGCAATGCTTTCGTCTCTACAAGCCAAGGCAAACCCTATTCCGCATTGCTGGTTCTTCCCGTCAACATTTGCCGCAGAGATCTTGTTCCAAGCTCCGACGGAACATTTACTTGAGAGCTACGCGAGACGATGGATGCCACCAACCCAAGAACTTGAGCATGTAAGAAATATTCGACGTAGCGTCTCTCCTTTCGTGCTCCATATTTATCGATAACACGTAGATTTGGCATTCAAACACCGTATCGATATATCTTAACTGATGCTGTACGCTGCTGCTCGCCTGAACAGGTGTTTGTACCCATTTGCGAGCCACCTGAGAGTTGGTACATGCTATTGTTGGATGTAAAGAGAACCACTATTTATGCGCTTGATGTTTGCACAAGCATGGAGTCCGTTCCCAGGCGTGAGCGGAATATGCGCCTTATAGTAAGTAACCCGCAAGGCATATAGCACACACTAAACTCATGTATGGTGCAACTGTTGAGAATTTCATATGTTTTCCATGCTGATTCGAACTGCAGATGGCTGTCCTCGGCAAGATTTTCAAACATGAGCAGAATCTGCCTAACTTTAAACATGTGTCACCGGACCCCAACACGTGGGGACGCATTGAATACCCGATGAGCATTCCGAGCAGGCTAGGCGCGTAAGTCATTCTATGATGTCTCCATAATTTTCGTCACATAATTACTTTCTACACAATTTCTTAGATTTTATTGGAATCAAAAACCACATCCCTCGAACCATGTTGTTGGGGATCAAATTTTAATTATTGTGGCCGACTGTTTGCCCTTTACGTCACTCGTTTATTGATGTCACAATTCACTTTGCATAGGGATGAATCCGGAATATGGTGCATTTGGTGGATGTCTCACAATGGGCGATTCTCCCCAGCTATCCTAGGCAACCTTGTAAGAACCCCTTCATTCTCGTACGTTGCTGGAAATTAACTTGTCATTATTCATATTACGGCTTCACTATTTATATACTTACTTCACAGGGTGATGAGGCCACATTGAGGATGAAAACAGCAATCAGGATTGCCGGATCCGACTACAGCGAGCTTAAGGCGCTTGTGGACCTCAAGGCGGAGACGGTGTGGCGGAGTCTTCCGTTTGTTCCCTAATTACTAGGATAGTTACATGGTTTTATGTGAATGAAGTTGGGATCCATTTACAAGGCCCAATTATTTTGAAAGTACTTGTTGATGTTATATATTTCTAATTCCAGACTTTAGTATTTGTACTCTACTTGTATTATTCCGGTGGTCAACTTTGGTTATGAACCCTGCCGGGTAGCAAATGCTCTTACTATGTACCCAGCTGTTATTGTTAATTAGCATGATGACTTGTGTAACAATGTAAGTGGGAACCGTTAAGCAGGTCCATACATTTTTAATTTAATTGTTGCTGTTATGTATTGCTATATCAAGGCTTTAATGTGTAAGGGTTGAACTCTGGTTCCAGATGGTTTCTATATCTATGAATATGTATTAGTTAGGTGGCTTCATCAGGTGTTCGCTTCTCATAACCATTTTTTTTTTCAAACTTGCATGTGTGGTCACCGTTTTAATCAGGCATTGCCCCAGAGTGATTGTGCATTCCTCAGCATATGTTGACACTCCGAGTACTGGTCAACATATCTTGCCAAATCTCCATCCTTCCTTGCGAGGAAACGTCCTGCCCTAAAGCAGCAACCTTTGCATGCCCCAACAAGAGAACATATTACTTGTTACAAAGCTCCTGTTAGAATATAATAAACTTTTTAATTACGGTGAAATGATATACGCTGCTAAGAAGCCACTGTTACAACACAAATTTCTTACCACATTAGGATATTTCATAACAACCCAACAAACTCAATCAAATTGATATTCCCACACTGTCAATAACACAACATGGTTGGGGGCTAGCCTCTTAGTGCGTAAACCTTAAAAATAATGTTCTACACTTAGAGGAATAATGAAAGCAACTACAAGTCTATTTGTCTATGATAGCCTCCTATGACATGAATTGCGGGAATGTATTTGGAAGCTCAACCCTTAGTTTCCTCTTCCTCGTGCCCGCCCCCATCTGGAGCTCCTGCTGCAATTTACATTTATGTTTTCAACAGTTAGGGTGCTTGCCCACTGATAGCAAAGCTAGAGATGGAAACGTAAACAAAACACGTGGCATAACTGAATCAGTTGTAACGGGACAATATTGGCACTTACCTGACCCGTTGCAAGTTCAGAGGCAAAACAGTTCAAGTGATCTGGTCTAGTCGTCTGTGACGGTGTCGCCTGCACAGCAAAAAGAGGCAAGTCGGGTATTAAATACAATGTTTCCAACATAAATTCTAATGGAATTGAAATGTTGACGTACATCAAATCTTTGTGGATCCGCATATGACAAAAAAACCACTCCTAATATTAATGAACCCTCCCAACATGATTAATTGATTTCAAATAAAACATGTGCCTCAACCCCTAATACCTAGAATTTGCTATATTGACGTTTATAGATTTAACTGTTCATGTTTCTCCTACTTTGTGAATTGCTCATGTTCTACTTATACTTTCATGCTGATTCTACCCTGTATGAAATGTTCTATGCTCATGAAATATTGATGCTTTTTGTTTTATGAACAACTCTCAAAACCTACGCAAACTCAACAATGTTCAAAACTTAAAGTCCCTGTTATCATCTACTCCTTTCGGGATATACTCACATTTGGCATGTCCTAATCATTGATCCTTCAAAGTTTGAAAAATTTCATGACCACCCTAGAAATCCCATGAATTATAACTCACACACAGCATATCGTGCTAACCTGAGCTTCAGCTTGCCGACCCTTGGGAACCCGTTGCGATCCACGACATCCCGGGCGCAGGTCTGCCCCAATGGGGCAGCGAGTTCGGCGATGACCCAGTTTTCCGCAGGCGCTGCATTTTCTCTTCTTCGGTCCCTTGGTTCGCTGAGAAACGTTTCCTCTACCGGTGCCTTTTGTTCGGACGCGGACTGGATCATTTATCCCACCACCGCCCTCACCGTTAGGCTGTGTATTAACATCTGCGGCGACACGCAACCCATTCTTGACCTCCAACATGACAACATCCCGTGCCATTTTCTCGCTATATACCTTGTAGTCCTCCTCCCTTAGACAAGCCACCTTAGCCAAACGCTTACATTGGTCTACAAATGCACCAAGTCTGCTGTGGTACCGGGATGCAGCATCACCCGTTTCAGTAACTTGTCTAACGAAAGTCACATTGTTCTTGGCGTTTCTGCACCACCTCTTGAGGACCAGAGTCTCGGGCAAATAACCGATATCAATACCTACCAGAACAAAAATTATGTGAACACAAGGGATCCCATATGACTCCATCCTGTGGCAATTACATTCAAAGGTTCCATTCTGCGGCTGGTGCAACACTTGCCAAGTTGACTCCGGTCGGCGATACTTTTGTATCACGTAGCAGCATCCGTTTTCACAATCCTCCCGGTCGATAATGTTAAATCTCACAACCCGCTTTAAGGTCTCTCGAAATCTATAAAATACTTCACGGGTATACAGGGTCGCCGCTGACCTCTCAATCTCTTGAAAGTGCGTTTGAAGCACCGGGGTACCGTAAAAGGAACGAAAGTCAAGCTCCTCCTCCTTGTCTCTTAGGAAATCAACACATCTCTGAAAATTTGTAATAAAGTCCAATATCCCATATCTACTCTCCACAAACCCACCCAACTTAGCATGCAACGACTCGCACCGAGAGGTTGTCCTTAAACCTGTAAAGAATCTGCCCCGTATGTACGCGGTTGCCCATGACAACTTCTTACTATAGAGGTCCATCACCCATTCAACCTCTCGAACACCACACTCCCCAACCATCGCCTCCCACTGCCTCTCAAATTCATGAACCTCTATGTCAGCGAGCATGCACTGTTTGAATAACTGTGTGAAACGTGGTTGCGAGACATGAGCAGTGGCATTCCTTAGTAGGTGCCACGCGCATAGTCTGTGATGAGCATCTGGAAATACATGCATAATAGCTAGCCTCATAGAAGGATCCCCATCAGTTATAAATGCCTTCGGGGCCTTTCCCCGCATGCATTCTAGAAACCGTCTCAGCACCCATTTGTACGAATCCTGTGACTCACATGAAACCATTGCTGCTGCAAACACGCATGTCTGATTATGGTGATTAACACCGGACAAAACAATAACCGGCAAGTTATACTTGTTCCTCCCATAGGTCGCATCAAAGGCGAGGACATCACCGAACGCCTCATAATCTTCCTGGCTTCGACCATCACTCCATATAATGTCACACATGCGAGAACCAGCCGCCACCTCATACCTCCAAAACAGTCTCTCATCGTTTCTGGCAGCATGTTCGAAGAAACGTAGCGCGGCATTCACATCTCCGCTCTGGAGAGCACGTTGCTTTCACACGTCGTTGTGCATATCTTGCTTAGTAAATCTTACTAAGTTAAAGCCCCCAACCTGCATCGCAAATGACTGGTATATCTTCGGAATGCTTATCCCAACTTGCCGCATGCTATTCATTTGAGCAATTTCTACATCAGACATATTCCTGTGTGAAGGCAGATATCCAATAAACCTTTCTGGGAGTAGGGTGTGGTTATGATCATCCACAAACTGTGAAACATACCATTTTCCATTACCATGATTCTTCTTTATCCTCATCTCTGCTACATACCCACATCGCATTATAGGCTTGTACTCTCTTTTCCTATCGGGCTTATCTAACCACTTCTTCTGCCTAAATCCTTCTCTGTTGCAAACAAAATTGTATCTAACGATATCTCCTTTAGCATTTTTTACCGTCTTACTGTTCCTTATTGCAAAACCTTTTAACCTACTATAACTCGTGTAGAATTCCCTTGCTTCCCCAGGGGTAAAGAACTCCATCTTCAGCACATCTTCAACGCTGACATGACTTGGTACCTGAGCAGATTCAGGCTCCACCTTTGTCTGCGTCATATTCGGAAACCCTTCTTCGTCCCCTAACATGCTCATGTCAAAAAGTGTTTCCTGCACAACAATTAACAACGCTACGATCACCCAATTGGTACATTAACTTATACTATTCATCTTCAGATTGAAAAAGAAAATAACACATTCCAAATCTGCAACTTCCCCCTATCGTATACCTCATTCAAAATCCCGTCCTCCGGCTCTGGCACCGCCGATTCATGATTGGCTGACGTTGATATCGCCTCTTGGTTTATGTTGTTCATCTATTTCCTAATTGGCTGCACTTGCTTCTTTTAGAGGATCCCCTCACTTGTGGTTCCTAAGAACTTCAACAATTGCATAGACAACAAAAAAAACCACTCTCGCCGTCACAATCTGCCCAATTTATAAAAACCCCTTTAACAAAGCAACTTAATCTAACATGTTAACATGGGAAACGCATAGCATCTACGCCAATTTCAATGCTTCCAGCGAAACTATACACTCATTTGATGTAGTAAAATCCCCCTATACAAACAACTACCCCACCTTGATCATTCATATCAACACATAAAAAACCACATCTACTATTACATAATCAAATGAAGCTGACAAAATAAATGTCATAACTACAACTACGGTTGTGACTAGGGGGAACATGAATTTCCTATATAGTTCGTTGCTTATTAGTCCTTTATGAACAACCAAATTGCTTATGCACTTAAATGGCTCAAAAATTGCTTCAACTCCCCTCATAGTGATTGTGAAACCAGATTTTGTTGTAACTTTAAGAAACTAAACTGGCATGACGGATTGAGAAATACATATGTAGCCAATTCAACAACAAATGTAGAACAAGATACCTCTGTTTTCCAATAACATATGCACCAGAAGACCAGCAAAGCACATTAACTAACCAATTCGAATTGAAATTTGGAGACGAAAAAAGTTACACCTTTCCTGTTAAACTGGTGACCGGATGCATATTAAATTACTTGATGCCATTAACATCACATGCAGCTAATCCTAATCTATTCAACCAACCAATTTAAAAAAACAGTGGTGTCCTGAACAAATAAATAAACTAACGCTTTAATTAAGTTTATAGAAATTCAACAATTCTAAATTTTAATAATTCTTGTATTAATCTACCCAAAAAGTAAAAAACTTCTGCCTTTGCTTCTGTACAGAAAATGACTCTAACTAAACGCCAAACTCCATTTTCCACTGCATACCAGTGTAATCCTTTAGTGTGAGTCAATTAATTTATCTAAAAAGATCATAAATAACTTCTCCAGGTACACGCCATGTCAACAACCCAAAATTACAGTGCCAACACATGTAATCTCCCTCGGTCAGTTCCGATACCTTAAATCTGGCCCCAAATTAATTCCCCTGCTACAAAAAATAATGCCAGAAATAACAAACATACCTTTCGATTGTTCCTTTAACGGCGCAAGCTTCTGCAGCCCGCACAATACCGACTGATGAATCGCCCTTTCCTCCTTTTCTCGCAACAGCACCCAAAACAACTCCACTGCAGAACATCGAATCAGCTACTTAGGGGAAGGTCGAGAATGCCAACAACCCAACACAGCTGTATCAGGACATCAACACATTCTTAAGGGCGAACTGCGGCAGAGATGCGACCATATCCACTTCTCACGAACATGCTTTACCATCACATTCTTCCAGCTCATCCAACATTATAAGCCACTTAACTTTCTTAGCATCTTCCTATTTAAGCTGCAAAGATTTCAATTCCAGCAGCAAGCTATGACAAATTTTTAGCTGCCCAATTAGGTAATTTTTAATTTAATTCAGAGGTTAATATAGTCTTTTAACACTTTACTATAAGACAAATACAAAACTGAAAACCTAAACGTACATGGCACATCAATACTCCAGTAAAGTACACTGGAGTACCTGAAACGTATCCTAATTATCATTAAGACTTAGCACTACTTAATTATTATAAAAATTGGTCAATCATTCTCTACAAACTATCACTTCATTCTGACCACTTCCTGCTACCATCCAGTTCTTGTTTGCGTGTGTGCCAGCAACACAAACACGTATCCTTCTCTACATGTCAACAACACATTTTAGCATCTACCAAAAAAAATGTCTTTTAGCACCATAGCATTAGTCTTAAAATGTTATTACTTGAAATTGGTAATTTATTTGGTTTTAGAAAAAAAAAACTTAGAATAATAAAGTTGTATTTAATTTAAACATAGTTTCTTAATGCAGCAATAGACTTCAATTTTTCTTAAAAGCTAAAAAGATTTTTGCTTAGTTATTCATTTTTTTTAATTTTGTTCTAACTTTTATCAAAACCAAAGAAACCAAGAAATTCAAATGATAACATTTAAAGTTTTAATTCATAATTTGATATCAAATTTAGTTTAAATATGAATATTGAGTTTACATTAAATAGTTTTGATTCTAAATTATAATTTGTTATATTTTTTAAGAATATTAAATAACTAATTATTAATACAATGTACAAACTGTAAAATTAATCAAATTATCTTAAACTAAGTTTGTTAAGTATAATTTGGTAACATAAGAATTAGGTGTACTCTAACAAAGTTATGTGATTTAAAACTAAACAAATTATAAAAAAAATACACATTTTGTAATGAAAGAAAAAGATACTAAAAAAAGAAAGAAAAAATATTGAATGGTGAAAAAAAAAATCACAAATCATTTTAAAATTGTATATCATATCTACATAGGTATTTGATGAATTTAAATTTCTTCTTTCATGTGAAAATTTATTAGACATTTTTCTTTTGATAAAGAAACCCAATTTTAATTTACATTCATCCTTTCTGGCACAATAGAAAATTAAAAGTTAAAAAAAGAAATTACATGAAACACAAAGCCCACATCTCCAATTATTAAAAAGGAGCCTAATAATTGTAATCGGTTCGACTTGTTATAAAATAACTAAATAAATAAATAAGGAAGAGTTAACAAATATAAAATAAAGAAATGTAAAGAGAGAGAAGTATTACAACGTAAGGGAGAGAGAGAATTGTTTATTGGTTGTTGTGTTTGTATCCCCTCTTTGCCTCAGTACATGTATTTATAGGCACACAAAGTTTACATTTCAAACTTCATTTATTTCTTTCAACATAGGGAAAATGTGCCCTCATAAATGGGCATCCATCATCCTTATCCATCCTCGTCACAACACTCCCCCTTGGATGACCATTTAGGATTATTGCCTCGTTAAAACCTTACTAAAGAAAAACCCAATGGGAAAAAACCTTAGTGAAGGAAAAAGAGTACAATATCCTTTAGTGATGGGGACTGCCTCATTAAAAACCTTGTCAAGAAAAATTCAATGGGAAAAAACCTGACCAAGGAAAAAGAGTACAGTCTCCCCCTCTTGTCGACATCAGTTGATATCTCGAAATCGGTGCATCCCAATCTCATGTACCAATCTTTCAAAGGAGGATTTTGGGAGTGACTTTGTAAATAAATCTGCCAGATTGTCACTTGAGCGGATCTGTTGGACATCAATTGTCCCTTGATTTTGAAGATCATGAGTGAAGAAGAATTTGGGAGAAATATGCTTTGTTCTATCACCTTTGATATATCCGCCTTTAAGTTGAGCAATACATGATGTATTATCTTCAAACAGGACAATTGGAGCTATCTTATGACCAATCAATCCACATGATGATAGAATATATTGAATCAGACTCCTCAGCCAAAAATATTCGCGACTAGCTTCATGAATTGCCAGTATTTCAACATGATTAGAGGATGTTGCTGCTATTGTCTGTTTCGTGGACCTCCATGATATAGCTGTACCACCATATGTAAACAGGTATCCTGTTTGAGATCTCCCTTTATGTGAATCAGACAAGTATCTGGTATCTGCATAGCCAACTAGTTGTGACTTGGATCCATAGGGATAAAACAATCCCATATTAACCGTTTCATGAAAATATCAAAAAATTTGCTTGATTCCACTCCAATGTCTTCTGGTTGGAGAGGAACTATACCTTGCTAGTAAATTCACCGCGAATGATATGTCAGGTCGCGTATTATTGGCAAGATACATTAACGCTCAAATGGCACTAAGATATGGTACTTCAGAACCAATGATATCTTCATTCTCTTCTTTAGGACGGAATTGATCCTTTTCCATATCCAAAGATCTTACGATCATTGAGGTACTCAAAGGATGTGACTTATCCATATAAAATCTTTTCAAGATCTTCTCTGTGTATGTCACTTGATGAATAAAGATCTCATCTTTTGTATGCTCGATCTGCAGGCCGAGACAAAATTTAGTCCTTCCAAGATCTTTCATCTCAAACTCTTCTTTCAGAGTTTTTATAATTGTTGGAATCTCTTCAGGAGTCCCAATGATATTTAAATCATCAACATACATAGCAATTATAATGAATCCAGATGCGGTTTTCTTTATGAAAACACATGGACAGATATCATCATTCTTGAATTCATTTTTGGCTAGATACTCAGTAAGACGATTATATCACATTCGTCCAGATTACTTTAGACCATATAAAGATCTTTGCAATTTAACTGAGTATAACCCTTGCGAATATTCACTGGATGGTTTAGATATCTTTAGTCCTTCAGAGACTTTCATATAGATATCCCGATCTAATGAGCCGTACAAATAGGCTGTTACCACATCCATTAAATGCATCTGCAGTTTATGATATGCAGATAAACTGACCAAATAACGCAATGTTATCGCATCCACTATAGGGGAATACGTTTCTTCATAATCTATACCGGGCCTTTGTGAAAAATCTTGTGCTACAAGTCGGGCTTTGTAGCGCACAACTTCATTTTTCTCATTTCGTTTTCTCACAAATACCCATCGGTATCCAACAGGTTTTACATCTGCAGGTGTATGGACTACAGGTCCAAAGACTTCACGTTTTGCAAGTGAGTCTAATTCAGCCTTCATGGCTTCTTTCCATTTTGGCCAATCATTTCTTTGTCGACACTCTTCGATTGATCTTGGCTCAAGATCCTTACTTTCATGCATAATATTTAATGCCAAATTATATGCACATATTTCATTGACAATTGTTTTATTTCGGTCCCATTTCTCTCCTGTAAAGACATAATTTATCGAGATCTCGTCATTTTCACAATTTTTAGGTACCTGAACGTCTTCTGGCGTTAAAATTATATCAAAATTTTAGACAACTGCAGGTGTCTTTACTATGTCTTTTTCAACAGGAATAGTATTTACCTCTTTTCTCTTTCGAGGATTTTTATCTTTGAAACCGACAGGCCTGCCACGCTTCTGGCGTGTATTTGCTTTAGTGGTTATTTGTCCTACTGGGACATTAATTTGAATTGGGGCATTTTCTGCCTTGCCACACTTCTGGCGTGAATTTGCTTCAGTGGCTATTTGTCCTACTGGGACATCAATTCAAATTGGGACATTTTTCGCTGGTATATAAGATTTGGTTATCCTCTTTATATCGGAAAATGCATCAGGCAATTCATTTGCTATTCTTTGCAAATGTATAATCTTTTGAACTTCTAGTTCACATTGTCCTGATCGAGGATCTAAATGCATCAACGATGATGTATTCCAATTAAGTTCCTTTTTAGGAAACTTATTCTCTTCCCCTAATGTTGGAAATTTTGATTCATCAAAATGACAATCCGCAAACCGGGATTTAAATACATCTCCCATTTGTATCTCAAGATACCTTACTATAGAGGGAGAATCATATCCAACATATATCCCCAATTTTCTTTGGGGTCCCATTTTGGTGCGATTAGGTGGTGCAATGGGAACATATATCGCACACCCGAATATTCTTAAATGGGAAATATTTGGCTGCTGGCCAAAGGCTAATTGCATAGGAGAGAACTTATGGTAACTCGTTGGCCTCAATCGAATAAGTATTGCGGCATGTGAAATAGCATGCCCCTAAACCGAGGTTGGGAGATTTGTTCTCATAAGTAAGGGTCTAGCAATTAATTGGAGACATTTAATAAATGATTCTGCTAACCCATTTTGTGTGTGAACATAAGCTACTTGATGTTCAACACTTATTCCATTAGCCATACAATAAGCATCAAAAGCTTGGGAAGTAAATTCACCAGCATTATCAAGACGAATTGATTTGATTGGATTTTCTGGAAATTGTACTTTTAATCGAATAATTTGAGCCAGTAATATCACAAACACCAGGTTGCGAGAAGATAATAAGCACACGTGTGACCATCTCGAAGATGCGTCTATTAGGACCATAAAATATCTAAAAGATCCATATTGTGGATGAATAGGTCCACATATATCACCTTGAATCATTTCTAGGAATTCAGGGGACTCAAATCCGATCTTTACTGGTGATGGCCTTAAAATTAACTTCCCTTAAGAACATACAGCACAACAAAATTCACTAGTTTTAAGAATCTTCTGGTTCTTTAGTGAATGTCCATGGGAGTTTTCAATAATTCTCCTTATCATGGTTGTTCTCGGATGACCCAATCTATCATGCCAAGTTATGAATTTATTTGGGCTAGTAAACTTCTGGTTTACAATGGCATGTGATTCAATTGCACTAATCTTGGTATAATACAACCCAGATGAAAGTGAGGGTAATTTTTCTAATATAACTTTCTTATTTGAATCATGAGTTATAATATATAAATACTCATGATTTTCCTCATTCATTGTCTCAACATGATATCCATTTTGGCGAATATCTTTGAAACTCAACAAGTTTCTTCGAGACTTAGTAGACAATAGTGCATTATTTATTATGAATTTTGTTCCTCCAGAAAATAAAATTATAGCTCTTCCGGAGCCTTCTATCACATTGCCTGAGCCAATAATAGTATTAATATACTCTTCTTTTGGCACAAGATGGGTAAAATATATAGTACTTTTAAGAATAGTGTGCGAACTTGCACAATCCGCAAGGCAAATATTTTCAGAATATGTCATTGTCATTTTTCTTCAAAAACAAATGATAATAATAATAAAATGAGTAGAAGTGCATGCACAGTAAAATTATTCACATGAATACTTAACAAACACATACATATATCAAACTATTCCATCATTGATCAAATAGCCAATATTTTCTTCAGAATCCTTAAAGAAATTAGATACATCATAATGAGTGGTGGAATTTTCATCATTTGAAACAAAATTTGTTTTCTTTCCTTTGTCATCCTTTTTCAAGGATGCTTGATAAAGATCAACTAGGTGCCTTGGGGTACGACAGGTACGTGACCAATGGCCCTTTCTACCATAACGGAAGCATTTATCCTCGATTGATATATTCTTGCCCATTGTTTCTTTCTTTATCCTACCTCTGGTGAGATTTTTTC
Organism: Arachis ipaensis; assembly: GCF_000816755.2. Lineage (NCBI taxonomy): Eukaryota > Viridiplantae > Streptophyta > Magnoliopsida > Fabales > Fabaceae > Arachis > Arachis ipaensis. Next base: position 12,458,632 of record NC_029794.2, on the reverse strand, counting down.
TTATGAACATAATTTCTTTTCCTTCCATAATTTTTCTTGTTATTAAAATCTTGCCATTTACCTCTTCTGGGGTTATAATTTGCCGCATTTGCTTCAGGAAATGAGGCGGCGCCAGCTGGGCGCGCTTCATAATTTCTTAAAAGCAACTCATTCTTGCGTTCAGCAACAAGAAAGCAAGAAATTAGCTCAAAAAAAATTTTTTAAATCCTTTTTCTCAATACTGCTACTGCATGAGCACATTCGAGGCATGGAAGGTCGAAAAAATTTTCTCTAATATATCGGGCTTGAGAAAGTATTACATGATTGTACCTTTTTTCAAGGTCTTTCCACAGATCTGCAGGATCTTTTAATGTGGGATATTTATTTTTCAATCTTACGTCAGATGACGATGAAGGAAAATCATAGCTTTGGCTTTATCCTTCTGGGATGTATTATTTTCAGCCTTAATGGTATCTTCAAGATCCATTGAATCAAGATGGATTTTAGCATCTAACATCCATGATAAATAATTGTTTCCAAATATATTAAGAGCATTAAATTCAAGATAAAAGAGCTTCGACATAATAAAAATTTGTTACCTGAAGTCTTCCTAAAATATCGTTAGAGCTTCGTGCTAATAACGTGTTATAAAATAACTAAATAAATAAATAAGGAAGAGGTAACAAATATAAAATAAAGAAATGTAAAGAGAGAGAAGTATTGCAACTAAGGGAGAGAGAGAATTGTTTATTAATTGTTGTGTGTATATCCCCTCTTTGCCTCAGTACATATATTTATAGGCACACAAAGTTTACATTTCAAACTTCATTTATTTCTTTCAATATAGAAAAAACATGCCCTCATAAATGGGCATCCATCATCCTTATCCATCCTCATCACAACACGACTAACTAATTTTTGGAGTTTCAGCTGCTTCACTTAGTTCACTTAGTTCTCTGCAATGTACTTCTTGGAGACAAGTTACCCACATGTCATGCCACTGTATAATACAAAAAAATATCTGTATATTTATATGATAATTAATTTATACCGGAGGGCGCCCTTTTGTAAGATCTTAATCTAATTCTAAATTCAATAAAATTTTATCATTTTTGAATCACAACTATACCAAATAAAAATTGGGCCATAAAACTTAGACAAATTTTTTTCTAAACTGATAATTAAGAGCTAATAATTTTAATTTATGTTGACCAATACTTTTAAATATTATTAGCTAATTAGTTATTAAAAATAATAAATTAGGATAAAGTTATAATATTACTCGTGTGATTTATGTCATTAAGGTCCAAATTTAGTACAACAAAGGAAAACAAGCAATTTCAAAGGAAATCTATTATATATCTATCATCTATTATATATAATTAATTTTACAATCAAAATATATCACGTGTCACTTTCTTATTGTAAATGAAATCAATTTTTTTTTAAATTAAAAAGTTTTCTCCTCCTTCATAAACTCCAATTTTGTGGTTTATCTTGTGCTTATTTTGGGGGATTTTATCACCCTTTCTCACATTTATTCAATAAAATAGCATAGTTTTGCAATTCTCCCTTGATTTGTGCTTAAGTGTGAAAACATGCTTTTTAGGCCTTAAAATAGCTAAATTTAACTCACTTTAATTCCATTCAATGTCTTGATATGTTTGTTGAGTGATTTCAAGTTCATAAGAGTGAAGAGAAAAGCATGCAAAGTGGGAGAACTCATGAGAAATGAAGGACCGTGAAGCTGTCAGGCCTGACCTCTTCGCACTCAAACGACCATAAGTTGAGCTACAGAGGTCCAAATGAGATGGTTCCAGTTGTGTTGGAAAGCTAACATCCGGGACATCGAAATGATATAAAATTTTCCATATGTTGCTTCGTGTTCAGGGGCGCACACGCACCATGTACGCGTGCGTGCCGATGCTGCTCGTGGCCCACTAAAGTGAAATCGCCCCCAGCGATTTTTGAAGCACTTTGGGCCCAACCCAACTCATTTCTAATGCTATTTCATGCAGAATTCAAGCTTGGGCAAGGGGGGAGCAATTGTTTGGTAGTATAACATCATGTAGGTTAGTTTCTAGAGAGAGAAGCTCCCTCTTCTCTCTAGAATTAGGTTAGGTTAATCCATCTTAGATCTAGGCTTAATTCCATGTTCTCATTTTATTTCCTTTACAATTTCTTGTTTCTACTACTCTATTCTTCTTAATTTTTATGTTAATTTTACTTTTATGTCTCTTTATGTTTATGAATACTCATGTTGGATCTTGTTTACATTTAATGAAATTTAATGTTGATGTTCTTTTAATTGATGATTTGAATTGTTGATTTACTTTCCTTGCAATTGGTAGTTGATAGATTTATTATTCTTGCACTTTTACCATGCTTTCCATTTGTACCCACCAAGTATTTGACAAAATGCTTGGTTGGGCTTTAGGGTAGATTTTGAGCATTCTTGGCTTGGAAAGAGTAATTGGACAATCTTGAATCATGAAAACCCAACTCATGTTGGTGATCTAGAGTTGTTAGTTAATATCATTTTCAATGACGCTAATCTTTTGCTAATTCAATTAGTGAGTTGATTAGGACTTTTGATTTGAGATTAACTAGTCTTGTTTGACTTTCTCTCATGGAAGATAACTTATATCTTCTTCCAATGTTAGAGATGACAAAATAAGATAAATTCTTGTTTATTATTGTGGTATGATTGATTAATCTTGTTTGACTTTCTCTCTATGTGTTGGAGTCGACTAAATAAGATGAATTAATCATTATATGACTAGGATAGAAAGCCTATGATCTCAATTCTTTCCATGAATGTATCTCTTTATTAATTGCTTTCCTTAATTGCTCTCTTTGCTTTTCTTGCCATTTATTTTCTTGCAAAAACATAAAATCAAACCCTCCTTGCATCTTCATAGCCAATAATTGATCACTTCATTGTAATTTCTTGTGAGACGACCCGAAGTCTAAATACTCCGGTTAATTTTCATTGGGGTTTGTATTTGTGACAAAACCAAATTTTTGATTGGGAGAATTGTTTGTTGGTGTAGAACTATACTTGCAATGAAGTTCTAATTTCTACAAGAGAAATTCTAGACCATCACAACAATTTTCATCAATCAAAATGGCGCCGTTACCGGGGAGTTACAATGGTGCTTTGTTATTGGCTATTGTATATATGTTAATAGGCTTCTTTGTTAGTTTTGCTTGCTTTAGGAGTTAGTTTTTATTAGTTTTTATTAGTACTTATTTTTATTCTCTTTTGCTATTATGAATTCTCATCCTCACTTTGGCTATGAGTTTGGCTCAAATTATGTTGTAGAAAATGGGAGCCACAATGACAATATGCATCAAGGATGGAACAATCAAAGGTGGGAGGAGCCTCAAAAGGATTGATCACCCTTCTTGGCAACAACAACCTCTGGATTCTTATGGGTATAACTCTCATCCTAATGCATATCAATCTAATGGATGTGGTGACCCTTATTGTGATTGTCAACAACCACCACCACATGCCTACGAACCACTCCCTCAACATGATTTTGAACCACCTTACTCACAAGTTCCCTACTACCAAACACCCCCATATGACCATAATCCTTATCCGCCATACCAAACACCTTATGAACCATATGAACCATACATAAAACCACCACAATTTCAACACAACTACTCTCAAGAACCACCTCAATATACACCAACTACACACCCTTACCAAAATGAACCACCTTCTAACTATAAGACCTTCCCCTCAAACAATGAACCCTCTCTTCCACCACTGCCCTCCGATGAAGCCTCCATGTTGGAATTGAGAGATCTTGAATCTCATATCTTAAGACAACAAGAGGAGGATGAAAAGAAGTTTAAAGAGCTAGGAGCCAAAATGGTTATCCTAGTGGAAGCCGTTAGCAATATGGCCTCCTCCCGACTAAGCCTAAGCAATCAAGGAACTCCCATTGTTGAATGTGGAGTAGAAATCAAGGAGCATAGTGAGGGAGTGAGTTTAGAGCTTCAAGGTGAAGAAGAGGATTTAAAGCAAGAATTGTCACAAGAGGAAGAAGTTGAGATAAATGAGCCGAAAGAAGTGGTTGAAAATACAGGAGATGTTGGGAGTCCTTGGGAATGTAGCATTAGAGAGCCCTCTTCCAAGATACTTGATGTTGATGTTGGGGAGGGTGTACAACCTCCAAAGCATATCATGATTGAAGACTTTGAAGAGGTTGATCAAGAGATGGATTCAATCATTGAGGAGTTCCTATCTACAATTGAATCCTCTCCCATTGGGCTTGACAGGGAGATCAAAGAAGAACATGCACAACCACTCATGCACGTGGTGAGCAATGAAGAAGAGATTGAATTGGAAAAGAGCCACCAAGTGGAAGAGGTTGAAGTTAAGGAAAGTTGCAAAGAGGTGGAGATAGTCAAGAAGGAGCACAAGGGCATAGACCTCGCATTGGCTAAGTGTGGGGAGGTCCCCCTTCCTAAGTCACCATCATCTAATACAACATTCAAGTGGGTAAAATTCTTATCCTTAAGCTTTACTTTCTCACTTGAATATGGTTTGCTTGAAAATGATGGTCAACTTAGAACTCTTTGTGGATTTAAGAGTAGGAGAGAGTTGTGTAGTGGTTGAAAACATCACTCTAGGTTCATGATGGTTGCATGCTCAAAGTTGAATAGCAATGGTTGGTGTAGAACCAAATTGCGTGGGTCTAGGAGAATGTTTGGGTGTTCAATTGAGAATTCTAAGGTCATGCCACCTAATTGGAATTGTGATGATCAACTTGAAGATGGATGTAGAAACAAGATTTGGGATCCGGGAATATATGAAGACCAATTTTGGAAGCCCTTAGCTTGTGTGGAACGTCATCAAAGCTTGGTGCCATTGATCTTGAATTTTGGAGCTTACTTGAAGTCCAAGCATTGGTGGAAGTTTCAAGATGAGTTCAAGCATAAGCCACCATGACAAGGAGCTTCCCAAATGTCCAACTTAAGGACTTAAAATAAAAGTGCTAGGTGGGAGACACCCCACCATGGTAAATTCTTTTCATTTTTCCCTTTTGTACATATTGGTAATTAGTTTAATTTCATGTTTTGTTTTGTTTGTTGAGTTTATTTGGTAGTTTAGTATGTTAAATAAGGTTTGAAGGTGTTTGGGTAGCTGTTTGGAGGTTTGGAATGCTTGGTTTGGTGCAAGAACTTGGAAAAATTTTGAAAAACAGAGCACCAACCCGCGCGTGCACGCACCTGGCGCGTACGCGCGCCTCAAGCATTTTCGACCATCCACGCGGACGCGCCATGTGCGCGGACGCGTGGATTGAAAAATCTCACCCCTCCATACATTGACCCGAGAGTTGCGCCTACACTGCGCCAGCACCATGCCTGAAGCACAAACCACTCGCGCGTGCGCGCACCTGGCGCGTACGCGTCCTTCAAGCTAATTGCGCAATGCGCGCGGACGCACGCTGCACGCGTGCGCGCCGATAGCGCCACCTGCCCTCCTGGTACATTTCCAAAGAGTTATGCCTAGTTTGTGCCTATTCTGTGCCTACAACCCACGCGTGTGCGCATCTGGCGCGTACGCGTCCGCGCCGGTAAAAAAAAAAATTTTTTTCTTCCATTTTCTTTTATTGCATTTGCCTAGTTCATTCATTGCATTTTAATTTTGTTTTTAACTTGTTCTTGTTTTCTTTTCTAAGTTCTTGTTTTAATAATGGTGTTGGATTCTTATATTCAATTGTTGAGAATTTCTTAGTTAATCCTGATGCTTTGTGACTTGTTTGACATTAATTGTAATATTTGCTCTACACACAAGAATAATGCTTTAGTCCTTCCTAACTCATGATCCCTTGTTTTTATACATTATTGTTATTGTGTTAGGATAGGGCCAAATACTCTCATGATTATCCCTAATCTTGTTTGTGTCAATTTTCTTTTGAACTTGATGCTCAACATGTTCTTCATGCTTTAACTTTACTCTTGCATCAAGTATTAATTGATATGCCCTTTGCCTATATTGTTTTCTCGCTTACATGCGTAGCTAACATGTAATGAGAACCTTACTCTTATTTGGCATTAGTCCCTGCATATGTTCTACTTGCTCTGATATCTTTGATATAGGCTTAATTATCCTTCTTTCTCTTTCCTTTTAGGTTGGCCACCAAGAAGGAAAGGAATGAAAAGACTTCTAAATGGGGTAACAAACAAGTTCACCCGCACAACCTTTTGAAGGAGCTCATCAATTGTAGCAACCCTCCACCTTGCTCTTCTTTGCATGCACCGAGGACGGTGCAAATTTCTAAGTGTGGGGAGGTCGTCCGACCGATCTCCATGGGTAACAATTTCTTTCTTTCAACACCAATTCTTGATTTTCTTTCCTAGTTAGTTGTTGTATTGCATGATAGGTTGCATGTTAGTTAGAATTTGTACATATTTCACCACTTCTTTTTATGTTAGGACTACTTGGTTAGGGTGATGATTTATTTTCTAAGAAAAATTATTTTTAGGGCACCCTACCAATTTGAAAAAAAAATTTTGTGTGAACTTGCTTGAAGAATTTATTTTGGGACATGGTTTTTGAGCTAAGAACAAAAGCATGTGAGTTTTGAGCCCAATGGTGTGGTTACATCTTATAACCACTTATTTTTATTCTTGTGTGTATTATTATCTCTCTATGATTGTAATCTTTGATTTGTTTGATTCTTTATGTCCATTATTCTATGTATACATGCATTTATATGATTGAGGCCATCATTTCATTTAGCTCACTTACCCAAATAGCCTACTTTTCATCAACCATTGTTAGCCAAATTTGAGCCTATTTAATCCATTTTGTTCTTAATTTTAGCACATCACTACCCCTGAGTGAAAAATAATAAATGTTCTTAATTTGGATCTTTGATTAGTTTAGGTTAGTGAGGGTGTGTATCATTTGGGTATGGAAAACTTGGGACATTGGTTGAGAGAAAAGTGTGTTCTTGTATTTTCGTTGAAGATTTTTGGAAATTGGGTACATGCGTATGCATTAAATGTGTAAAACCATATGCATTGATATGTTTGTATATACTTTAAAAAAATGATAAAAAAAAGAGAGAAAAAGAATATATATATATATATAGAAAAAAAGAGAAAAAATAAAAAAGGGACAAAAATGCCCCAAAGTAAAGTTCAATAAAAATCAATGCATATGGAATGTGAATTAAAGAGAATGCATGAGTATGTGAAAAAGTGGGAATCACGGGTAGCTAGGTTGTGTATTAGAATTGCATAGGTTGTTATATGTGTTTGGTGAGAGCTTAGGTTAATCAAAAATTCAAATTTCAAGCTCACTTGACCATATACATCCCTACCTTGACCCTAGCCCCATTACAACCTATGAATAAGACCTCATGATGAATGTATGCTTGCATTGAATAATTGTGATTGTTAGATGAAAAACAAATCATGGAAAGCATGAGTAGAAGAGAATTGAGTGAATCGACCCTATACACTTGAGCGACTAGAGCGGACACACTTCCGATGAGGGTTCGATGCTCAATTCCTTGTTCCCGGCTTTCATGAGCTTTTCTTCTTGCAAGTCTACTTGTACTTTATTTTGATATTCAAATGGGTAGGATTCATGAATCGTCATATGATCTTAGCCCTACTTGCTCATATATGTTCTTGGAGATTGATTTACTTTTAACCAAGTAGGTAGAATCATTTTGTATTTAGTTGCATTCATATAGATAGATGCATATAGTTTATTTGCATTGAATAAATATTCATACCCTTTTCTTGTCCTTCTTTATTCTTAGCATGAGGACATGCTTGGTTTAAGTGTGGGGAGATTTGATAAACTCCAATTTTGTGGTTTATCTTGTGCTTATTTTGGGAGATTTTATCACCTTTTCTCACATTTATTCAATGAAATAGCATGGTTTTGCAATTCTCCCTTGATTTGTGCTTAAGTGTGAAAACATGCTTTTTATATTTTAAAATAGCTAAATTTAACTCACTTTAATTCTATTCAATGCCTTGATATGTTTGTTGAGTGATTTAAGGTTCATAAGGCAAGTGTTGGATGAAAGAAGTGAGGAGAAAAGCATGCAAAGTGGGAGAACTCATGAAGAAATGAAGGAACCGTGAAGCTGTCAAGCCTGACCTCTTCGCACTCAAACGACCATAACTTGAGCTACAGAGGTCCAAATGAGGCAGTGCTAGTTGCATTGGAAAGCGAACATCCGGGGCTTCGAAATGATATAAAATTTGTCATATGTTATTTCACGTTCAGGGGCGCGCACGCGCCATGTACGCGTGCGCGCTGATGCTGCTCGTGGCCCACTAAAGTGAAATCGCCCCCAGCGATTTCTGAAGCACTTTGGGCCCAACCCAACTCATTTCTAATGCTATTTCATGCAAAATTCAAGCTTGGGCAAGGGGGGAGCAATTGTTTGGTAGTATAGCATCATGTAGGTTAGTTTCTAGAGAGAGAATCTCCCTCTTCTCTCTAGAATTAGGTTAGGTTAATCCATCTTAGATCTAGGCTTAATTCCATGTTCTCATTTTATTTCCTTTACAATTTCTTATTTCTACTACTCTATTCTTCTTAGTTTTTATATTAATTTTACTTTTATATCTCTTTATGTTTATGAATACTCATGTTAGATCTTGTTTACATTTAATGAAATTTAATGTTGATGTTCTTTTAATTGATGATTTGAATTGTTGATTTACTTTCCTTGCAATTGGTAGTTGATAGATTTATTATTCTTGCACTTTTACCATGCTTTCCATTTGTACCCACCAAGTGTTTGACATAATGCTTGGTTGGGCTTTAGGGTAGATTTTGAGCATTCTTGGCTTGGAAAGAGTAATTAGGCAATCTTGAATCATGAAAACCCAACTCATGTTGGTGATCTAGAGTTGTTAGTTAATATCATTTTCAATGACGCTAATCTTTTGCTAATTCAATTAGTGAGTTGATTAGGACTTTTGATTTGAGATTAACTAGTCTTGTTTGACTTTCTCTCATAGAAGATAACTTATATCTTTTTCCAATGTTGGAGATGACAAAATAAGATAAATTATTGTTTATTATTGTGGTATGATTGATTAATCTTGTTTGACTTTCTCCCTATGTGTTAGAGTCGACTAAATAAGATGAATTAATCATTGTATGACTAGGATAGAAAGCCTATGATCTCAATTCTTGCCATGAATGTCTCTCTTTATTAATTGCTTTCCTTACTTGCTCTCTTTGCTTTTCTTGTCATTTATTTTCTTGCAAAAACATAAAATCAAACCCCCTTGCATCTTATAACCAATAATTGATCATTTCATTGTAATTCCTTGTGAGACGACTCGGAGTCTAAATACTCCGGTTAATTTTCATTGGGGTTTGTATTTGTGACAAAACCAAATTTTTGATTGGGAGAATTGTTTGTTGGTGTAGAACTATACTTGCAACGAAGTTCTAATTTCTACAAGAGAAATTCTAGACCATCACAACAATTTTCATCGATCACTCCTCCCTCTCCCTTTTTCTATCTCTTTTATTTTTTTTACGCATTCTGTTTCTCTTACATATCATTATCAATGACTAATTACAAATTTGATAATCAAAATGTGCAACATAATATTCTCTAATTATAATTAAAATTAAAATTAAATAAAATTAAAATTAAAATATAACTATATCATATTACTAATTTAACAACCAAAATGTGTCATATGACACTCTCTCATTAAAATTGAGATGAAATATTTCTTTCTAAAGTTAATAAATTTTTTTCTCCATCCTCTTATCTACGTCTCCCCCCTTTTCTATTTCTCTCTACTATTTTCACTCTATATATAAGTTATAATTTATATTACTAATTTGACAAACCAAATGTATTACGAAATATTCTTTCATTACAATTAAAAATAAAATCTTTCTCTTCAAAATTAATAAACACATTTTTCTTTCTTTTTTATCTTTTTTTCTCTTTTCTCTCTTATTCTCTATCTCTCTATTTTTCTGTTCTAGAAAAAGTAAAATTAGTAAAATAATATAATTCAAATAAATTTATAAAATTAATGAATATTAAAATTGATTATTAGAAAAAATTAAACTTTTTTTCATATGAAAATAATAAATAAAAAGTTTATTATTTAATTTTTTATCTAGTCTTTTTAGCCGACGGAAACTTTTGTCCCCCTACAACTTTTTGTAAAAATAGTTTGATTCTATAAATCTTTTGTACCATAATTTATAATGTCAGGACAAAGTCGATGTAATTTTAAAAGATTTACATTTCTAATATTATTACGGGTAAAAATACTAGTAGCCTATAAAGATGTAACAAATTCTTTTACACAGTATACATATTAGATGTTATGTCCAAGATCCAAAAAGGATCAAAAAATAAAATCAAGAACCTTAAATTGTGTTTAATGATCTTGGATCATAGAATCTAAAGCATGTTATGATGTTAATTAGTTCATTCTTAGTAATCTCCTCTTGTAACTTTTGTAAGGTTGAACCATTCTCTACTATCTCTCGGTTTTATGGAATGCGAAATTTCTCATCTTATTGTTAAATCAATTAATGATAAAAAATTAAAAATTGAGAGTCTGACTCTTTATGCAGAGGAGGGCCAAGATTGTCTCACCTTTCTTTTGTAGATAATCTTTTACTCTTTGCCATAGTTTCCATGAAAGGGTTTATAAACTATATTTTCAATTTATAATTGAGCGTTTGAATCAGAGGCTAAATGGTTGGAAGGTTAGAACTTAATATTTCTAAAAGCGTATCACTCTAATGCAATCTGCTTTGGCAACTATTCCTTCTTAAATCATGAATATTACAAGAATATCAATTTGTAACTGTATACTACTTAAATCTGAACCTAACCTTGCTTTTCGAAAATTTTTTTCTTCTAACAATCACAAGACAAGAAATTCAATGTATGAATGCAATATCATTATGGCTTTTTCAATCCATGATGGCTTATTTCAATCCATGTCTATCCACCTAATCATGCCAAATTAAGAATCTTAAGAGAATTGGTAAAGTGATCAAATGAGTAATTAATCACTCTTAAATTAAAATAATAGAGTTCATATATGATATGAGTTACTAATTAAATAGTAATTAACCACTCACTTTATTATTTTATCAATTTTTTCATTTTAAATGATCTAAATTCAGTCATGCCACTAACATACAAATTCACTTAGATCTTCAATATTGTTAGAATCAAATTTAAGGCATCCGAAAATAAAGACACTCAAAATGATAAAAAAAAATTAAGTAATAAAAAAAATCAAACAATTAAATTGAAGGTCTACTCACCATGAACACAATAGAAATACCAAAACCTCGAACAGAACTCCAAAGAAGGAGAAATCAGTGTCCAAAGTCAAGGCTAGAGAGAGAGAATTAGAGAGAGAAAGAGTTTTTACTAGAAGTTGAGAGGGCACAACACTTAAATTATGTGTTTTGACGAGTCATCGGTCCGTTGACCCACGAGATCAAAATGCAATATTTTATTAATCTATACTAACCGATAACCTGTATTTAAAATTTTATAAAAATAAAAAATAAGTTGAATATTTTACTAACAATCAGGACATTGACAACTTATTTTTGTAATTAAAATATAAAATTCATTAATAAATTATTACCGAAAGCTTTACCATCAGTAAAATTAATGACAATGGAACCCTTGTGTGTTCGTCGACGGTGCTATTGGTGTCACTAGGCGCCAAAGTTTATCAATAATTTTGAAGCTATAAAAGTACAGAAGAATGGGATTTGAATCGTGCTTGATCTTATTTATCTGAAATGAGCATTTAAAAGCTTTTTAAGTCTATTAGCATGTTCAAATAGCAAGTTGGCTTTAAGTTCTTTTAAAAATAATGCTAATATTTTAAACTTTTGAAAGAACCTTTTAAAATTGTCTTGACAAACTTCAGATAACTTTTGTAAAATGGTTTCTCATGCATCTTAGTCTGAATCAAATTGTTTCTGGACTAATAGAAAGTAAAACAGACAAACAGTAATAAATATAAGAGATAAGGTTGAGAAGAGGTACACAAACCATATATATTAGTTCGATCCAAAATGCATACATCCAGTCCCAAGTAACTTGAGAGTTCTACTAACAAATATATTGTTTGTACAAAGTATTCACAAGCAATAACTTTGACTCCAATTGAATTGCAGTGCAATTTAAGGACCATTGATATTTTACTGTTTTTTTGACAAGATTCAATTGAATATATATCGTAGTAACCAAGAACTTTATATATTCTATTGGCCTTCTTAGTCAGGATTCAGATTGAAAATCACTAATCTAAGAATGTTAGATATTATTTTTTTTTCAATATTTTTAAGATTGTGAAATAACTCAAATTAACTCTTAACCAACTTAAAAACTTTAAATATTCTTGCCTCCGACCTTCTTCGGCTATGAAATGACTCGGTTAGACACACTTCATTAACCAAGAATATTAGAACTTCTCTCTTAACCTACTTAGGCAAGATTTAGATCAAATTACATCTTAAATTAAAAATCTTAAATATTCTTTCCATAAGTCTTCTTAAGACTAGATACCACTAATAGATCAAGTTACAATAAAAAATTGTAGCATTCAAGAACTCATAAAATGAAAAACAAGAATGACATTTTCAACTTTTATCACATAGTTGACAAAATTTTTTTTGGTTCTCTGAGATTATTTAGAGTATGATAAAAATAAACATAGATTAGTATTAGATTTACAAGAATGTAATTTGATTTAAGATATGAAATAATTATGATGTGCCTAAATTAAAATGTGAATCTAAAAAATAAAATTTCTTATAGAATAGAAGAAAAAAAGAAGATAAAATACATAACTTTTAGAAATATGAAATCATAACTCTTGATTTGTTTTATCAGAAATTTTCTTTCTTTAAGAATTTGGATGTCACGTATAGACAAATTAAAGAGCATTAAAATTTTTTTGAAAATACTTTTTGGTATCCGTCTCCACATTTTTTAAACATTGTTAAATGTCAAATCACTTTTAACTTGTGACAGTATTTAAAAAAAAAAAAACTTTGTACAGTATTTTGTTATAAATAAAAAAAAATCTCCAAAAATTTTTAGTTGATACATAAATAAAATTATTAAATTATATTTAAATTTAGTAATTATTGAAATGCATTTTAAGATATCATATAGAGCTAACAAGTCTGATAGTCGATAACGAGAGTGTTCGACAACTGGCAATAGCAATCGAAGATTTCTTGTCTACCATGTTCGTTGGTCTCCTCCCACTTTAGCTGTGTCAAAATAACACGGATGTATCTATTGTTAATGGTGGTGGTAGAACTTCTTGTTTATGTTGGAGTTAGGTTTATATCATGTTTGTGTCGAGTTAGAGTTTAAAGTTGCGATGAGCTGAGTCTTTTTCTTTGGTTTTTTATCCTATTGTTTATTAAAAGAAAGGTTGTTACACAAGCATCATTTAATCTTTTAATAACATGTTAATAATATTTCAATCGCTGTGCTTCTGTCGTTCTTCTATAGCTATGTAGTATGCACAATACAACGACAAAAGCCATCATTCAATTTGTGTAACACGCACATTCTTTTATACTCTTTTGACACTTTGCTTCTCTTTCTTCATAGTGGACCACTTGTTTCAGGCTGTAAGGTGACAAAAGGGAATACTTGCCTTTATAAGTGTAAAGAGACTACATTACATTGGCTAAATTAAAATAACTTCTATTTTACATGTAACTACCATTTCTCTAGAAAATGTAAAGTAATTGCTGGTTTGTGACAACGACAACTACTCTATTAATAGAACGATTTTGTTAAGTGGATAATAACTTTTTTAAACAATATAAATAATACATTTTAAAATTAATTTAATAAAATAAAAACACACTACACTCTCAAAATCCTAATTTTAACTATTCAAATTTTAACCATCTTATTCCTCTAATCTCCTTTGACCGAGCAGTAATCTCTCTCCTCCAATTTGATTGAGCAGTCACCCAAGAGACCTTTACCGCTGGTGAGGGAGAACGAACCTCCATCAAATTTGCTGTAACTTGAACATAGCTACCCAGACGCTCCTCCTGCGGGATTGGAGTCTTTCCTTCACGGTGGTCGTTCGTTGTTGCCGTCTTCCCGCGTGCCTCCCTTGAGCCACCGTCAAGCGTCGACCGTCGACTAGGAAGTCCCCGTCGTTGTCGCCTGGCCACCAGACATCCACACGCGGCGTCATGCTGTGTCGCACCAAGCTCATCGCTAAATGCTGTGTCTTCTTTGCGCCGCCTCTGGTCTGCCGTCTATGAATCTAACGCCACCGATCCCTCTGTCTAATCACTGCTCACAAAGGTCAGTACAAGGCAACTATGTCGGATGTTTGTTTTACATTGAATGGGGATGGTTATTGACACAGTAATGTAGATGTTCATCTCAATACCAAAGTTGCCTATTTTGTTTATCCATTAAGGTACGGTTTAAGTTTCATTTAAGTACCGTGTGGTATAATGAGAATTCCTAGGCTAGTTGCCCCTAAGATTAGGTTTGGATTGTCTAAATGGTTGGTATTAATATGTATAGTTGATATATTATGGAAATTAATTATTGGGTTGAGAATTGTGTGGATTTGCATGTTTGGTGTGTTGAAAAATTTGATAAATTGGATAATGATTATTGGTTTGTGAAATATGCATTGAAATTGTGAATTTGGGTCGGAGGCCGGAAAAAAGGTAAGGACGGCAAGTGATGATTGAATTGTGTGATAATATATGAGATTGAATGAAGAATTGGTATGGAATGTATGAGAATTTGATTGATTGATGAAACAGGAAAAAATGAGATTTTTAAAATGTGGAATAGATGTATTTGAGTTGGAATGTGTAGATGGAGTAGGTTTGGATTTGGTTGTGTGTGAATATATGATTTGAGTTGGTTTGGGTTCATTTTGTTTGTTGAAAATGATTGAGACTTGTGAATCATTGAAAAATTGGTAAATGTGTGTTTTTGGTAAAAACAGATTTTTGGCCAACTTTGGCGGGCCGTAACTCGGTCCTCAGAGTTAAAAAACTTTCAAAATTAGATTTTTATAAAAATTCATTTATCAATCTGTCCAACGGTTCAAGAAAGGTTAAAAACGGAATTGTGAAAAAAATTATGAGGTTTTTGATGAGCGGATATTTTATACGCTTTTTTATGCTATTTTCTTAGTGTTTTTAGTATATTTTATTAAGTTTTAGTAAGTTTTATTGCAAAATTCACTTTTTGAATACTACTTTGAACTTTTGTGTTTTTCTTATGATTTTAGGTAATTTTTGGGTGAATTTGGCAAATTTTGACAAAGTCTGATTCAGAGTCAAAGAAAGGACAACAACAGATGTTGTCAGATCCTGACCTCTGTGCTTTCAAATGAGAATTTCTGGAGCTACAGAGGTCCAAATGAATCGTTCTCAACGGCATTGGAAAGCTAACTTCCAGAGTTTTCCAGAAATATAATGGTTTATACCTTGCTTTGTAAATGAAGGCCCAAAATGGGCGTTGAACGCCCAAACTATCCCCTTTCTAGCATTCAACGCCCCAAGTGGACTGAAGCCAGTGTTGAATGCCCAAACCTGGCATTCAATGCCATAAAGGGAGCAAGGAAGCAGCATTTCTACCCTCTAGTGGGTGTTCAATTCCCACTCACTCAAGTTGGATGCCAAGCTCAACCCAAACACTCACCAAGTGGGTCCAGAAGTGAATTTTCGCACTTTTAGCTTAGTTTCTCTTATTATTGTAATTTCTAATTATTATTAGTTTCTTTTTAAGTCTAGTCATTAGTATAAATAAGAGAAAATCACCATTGTTTGGGATCCTCTCCACCACATTCGAATTTTACATTTTATTCTCTGTACAGTATAAGCAACTAAACCTCATATAGGTTAGGGTTAGGAGCTCTGCTGATTCCTATGGATTAATACAACTACTTTTCTACTTCAACCTATGTTTGATTCTATTCTATGATGCATTGTCCTTTTTCAACCTTATGAATCTCGATTCTACATGAGCTCTTTACGAGTCCTGACCCGGATAGTATTGAGTTACAGTTTGAGAATTTATCACGGGTTCCAACAAGTTATCTGGGCTAATTAGGGTATGTGACATAAAACCTCGTTAGTCAGGGGTAATTGAGGTTTTTGTGGCTCTAAGGGCTAGAATCATAAGAGCGTCAGTCTCTGATCTAAAAGATCCGACCTTGTCTGTGGCATTTTGAGTAGGGTCATCAAGGGATTGAATTGCGCGCGCTTGATGAATGGATTTTTGATGGTTTAGAATTTCACAAATGAAATCTCGTTGCAAGTATAGTTTCTAAACCAATCACTAATCCTTTCATACAAAAAGTTGTTTGTCACTAAAACAAACCCCTAAAATTTATAAACCGAAGTATTCAAACCTCGGGTCGTTCTCCCTAGGAATTACAATGAAGTGTCTTGTTATTGGTTTGAGTTGTTTTGGGGTTTTGGACAAGAGGCATGAAAGTAAATGGAAATGAAAATAAACTAACAACTATAAAAGGCTCTTGGAAAGGTGTGAGAACTAGAAGTCCTATCCTAGCTATCCTTCTCAATTGTGATGAGAATTGTTCATTGCTACCACTTAGTTAACCCTTACTAAATAAAGGAAAGTCAAGTGGATGAATTGACTTGAGCCACAAGTCCTAGCCAACTCCCAAGGAAAGACTAGCTTTAGTGCACTCCAACCCAATTAGCAATCTCTCCAATTATCAATCAACAAGGGAATTAGATAACTCAAGTGTCACTAATTACTCTACCTAGGCCGAGAGGAACAAAATCTAACTAATAGCTATAAGAGACATTTCATCAAACACATAAAAGGCAATAAAAGTAAACAACATAAATTGCAAGAATTAAAGAGAGATCTAACTACAAAGGCAAGAGATCAACAATAGAAAAGCAAAAAAGACACATTTATTATGAATTACCTCTTATTGAATTAGAAGAAAGTAGAAGGAACAATACTAGATCTACAACAAAATATAAGAACAACATAAAGAAAATTACAATAAATTTATTCACCCAATGTCCCAAGGTTCCCACACTTGAATGATACACACACTCTAGCCTAAGCTAATCAAAGATCCAAATAAGGACATTCATTGTTTTCCGCTTTAAGGCTTGTAATGTGCTAAATTAAGAATAAAGTGGGTTAATCGTAGGCTCAAATTTGGCTAACAAAGGAAGATAGAAGGTAAGGCCATTTGGGTGAGTGAGCTAATGAAATGATGGCCTCAATCACATAAATGCATGAATACACAAAAGAATGGACATAAAGAATCAAACAAATCAAAGATTACAATCATAGAAAGAGAATAATGCACACAAGAAGGAAAAATAAGTGGTTATAAGATGTAACCACACCGTTAGGCTCAAATCTCACAAGCTTGTGTTCTTAGCTCATAAATCATGTTCCACAAAATATATAATTCAAGCAAGTTCTATGAAAAGTTTTCCACTCAAATCAATTGGTGCCCTATAGATAGAAATCCTTGGAAAATTTCATTATTTTGACTAAGCTTATTGTGTATATATATGCAAAAATAAGAAAATGCAACAAAAATCCAAAAAACCTAAAATGAAATGCAAAAGTGTTGGTCACATAAATGCATGAATACACAAAATAATGGACATAAAGAATCAAACAAATCAAAGATTACAATCATAGAAGGAGAATAATGTACACAAGAAGGAAAAATAAGTGGTTATAAGATGTAACCACACCGTTAGGCTCAAGTCTCACTAGCTTGTGTTCTTAGCTCAAAACATGTTCCACAATATATATATAATTCAAGCAAGTTCTATGAAAAGTTTTCACTCAAATCAATTGACATGCCCTATAGATAGAAATCTTGAAAAATTCTCATTATCTTGACTAAGCTTATTGTGTATACATATGCAAAAATAAGAAAATGCACGTAAAAATCCTAAAATGTTTAAATTCATTGGGAGAGGATTCTTCAAATTCAAAGGATTCTTCACCAAGAAGATTGGATGCATGATCTTCATCACCAAGGGAACTCAATTCTCGCTTCATTCTCTCCAAGTCTTCATATAGAATATGCCTTGGAGGTTGTGCACATTCCTCCTCAACATCAAATTTACTCTTCTTGGAGGGATTTTCTTTGATGAAAGAGTTCATTATAGGAAGGTGGTTCTTCTTGGTAAGGTGGTGGTGTGTATTGAGGTGGTTCTTGGGAGTAGCAATCTTGGAATTGTGGTTCCATGTATGGCTCATATGGTTCAAAAGGAAGTTGGTATGGTAGGTAAGGATCATGGTCATATGGAGGTGTTTGTTGAAAATAGGCTTGTGAGTGTGGTTGAGGTTCATGTTGAGGATATGACTCATAGGCATATGGTGGTGGTTCTTGAAAGTCACAAGGAGATTCACCATAGCCATTGGATTGATATGCATCATAGAATAGCTCTTCTTCATAGTGCATTGGTGGAGGTTGTTGCCAAGAGGATTGATCATAAGCATATGGCTCCTACCACCTTTGGTTATCCCATCCTTGACACACATCTTCATTGTAGCTCCCATCACCTACAACATAGTTGTAATCACACTCATAGCCAAAATGAGAATTCATGGTGAAAAGATAAAATAAAAACAACAGCTAATAGAAAACAAAAGAAACAAAATTCTACAACTAGCAAATAAAGCAAAAAGCAAGATATTCACACTATTAACATATGTACAATAACCAATAACATAACACCATTGCAATTCCCCGGCAACGGCGCCATTTTGATGAATGGATTCTTGATGGTTTAGAATTTCACAAATGAAATCTCGTTGCAAGTATAGTTTCTAAACCAATCACTAATCCTTTCATACAAAAAGTTGTTTGTCACTAAAACAAACCCCTAAAATTTATAAACCGAAGTATTCAAACCTCGGGTCGTTATCCCTAGGAATTACAATGAAGTGTCTTGTTATTGGTTTGAGTTGTTTTGGGGTTTTGGACAAGAGGCATGAAAGTAAATGGCAATGAAAATAAACTAACAACTATAAAAGGCTCTTGGAAAGGTGTGAGAACTAGAAGTCCTATCCTAGCTATCCTTCTCAATTGTGATGAGAATTGTTCATTGCTACCACTTAGTTAACCCTTACTAAATAAAGGAAAGTCAAGTGGATGAATTGACTTGAGCCACAAGTCCTAGCCAACTCCCAAGGAAAGACTAGCTTTAGTGCACTCCAAACCAATTAGCAATCTCTCCAATTATCAATCAACAAGGGAATTAGATAACTCAAGTGTCACTAATTACTCTACCTAGGCCGAGAGGAACAAAATCTAACTAATAGCTATAAGAGACATTTCATCAAACACATAAAAGGCAATAAAAGTAAACAACATAAATTGCAAGAATTAAAGAGAGATCTAACTACAAAGGCAAGAGGTCCACAATAGAAAACTAAATCAATCATGAAATAACAAAGAACTTACCAATTGCATTGAAGGAGAAATGTAGATCTACAAAAGAGAATTCACAACTACAAACAAAGGAATTACATTAGAAGAAGGATCCTACAAGTGCAATAGAGGAGAGGAACGAAAATTAGAAGAGAGAATAAGAAGAAATAGATCTAGATCTAAGAACTAATCTATTTCAATGGATAAATGAGGGTAAAAGGTATTAAAATCTCTTAGAATCAATACAAGATAAACCCTACAAATGGGGTTTGTCAGCGCTTCACCCTCTCCCAGATTGATCTAGTCCATTCGGATGTTTGGTTTGGACCTGAGGAGATTAATGACCACGACCAATGGCTTAATCACTTACAGCCTTGTCATTGAATGAATCATTCATCATTAGAGTAGTGAGTATGACGTGTTAATCCAGAAGAAGAAGCACCTCCGAAGCTTTAACTAACTGCTAATTAATGTTTCTACATTCTATTGCTATTGCTTGTTTGTGCGCTTACAACAAACAACAACTATCTTTCTATTCGTCTGACTAAGACCTACAGGATAACCACAGCTTGCTCAATCCAGTAATCCTCGTGAGATTCGACCCTCACTCACCTGAGGTATTACTTGGACGACCCGGTGTACTTGCCGGTTTAGTTGTGCGAGTCACAAATTCGCGCACCAGTTTTAAAAATTGGACTGAAAAACTGATTTCTGCAGCATATCAGATTTTCTGGTTTCTGATATGGATGCGTACGTGGCACGTGATGTGCGTACGCGGGCATTGGCCTCTGCCAAGTGCTCCCGCGTACGCGGACATTGCCTGCATACATGGTATAGTCCAAAATTGGGTGTATGCGTACGCGTCCCTAAGTTTCAACCTGTGCGCACGCACACCACATGTATGTGTATGCACACCTCCCAGAATTTGAAAAAATGTATGTTTATGGATTTCAACCATTTTTTTAGTCTCCTGCACCTTTATAAACTTTGATACGAGTCTAGAGCCGGTGGAATTGAGGATGGAAGAGTTAGGGATAAAGTCAAATGAGATGATGAATTGTTGCTTGTCCTCAAGCAATCAAACTAATATAAGCTTAGGATGTGAATTTGCATGAGAATGAGAGTTCGATTAAGCTCATCTCTCTTCTTATAGTGGGGTTTACAACTGAAATCTTGAATAGCTTTGCCATCTCACTCTCCTTTGAATCAAAAGGATGTCAGTGTCATTCGGAATTAGAATCCGGATAATATTATGAATTCTCTGATCTTTTGTAACTCAATTTAACCCTTGAACACAGAAATTTTTCTTTTCTTTGGTGCTTTGCACCTTGAGCCTAGCCGTGACTTTAAATGTTTTGTCTCAAGCTTCACTTGACACAGAAACACCACAAGCACTTAACTGGGGAACTCTCTTTAAGTTCTGATTTTCCTTTCAGTTACTCCCAGATAGTGGTGCTCAAAGCCTTTGGCATACTCTGCTAATTGCAATTGATCTCGACTCTAAATGTTTTGTCTCAAGGATTACTTGACACAAGAATACCACAAGCATGTGACTACGGAAACAACTCTTTGAGCTTTTAATTATGTCTGACCTCCCTAGTCATTGATGCTCAGAGCCTTGGACCTTGCTTTTTTTTCAAAGCTGTTTCTTTTGCTTCGAGGATTAAGCTTTTGTGTATTTTAGAGAAGTCATAATAATTCTCTAAATCCCTGTTCCTTGTACATCAACATTCTTTGATTCAAATTTAAATATGCACAGTTCATGTCATGCATTCAGAGTCACAGAAAATACCACCACATGTAAGTGAATAAGACTACTCTTTAATATAAACTCAATTTCTCATGCAATACATCACTTCTTTTTCTTTTTCTTTTTAGATTCAAGTTCAGTGAGTGGTACATGAGACATTTTTTTTTGTTTTTAAAAGCAAATGACAGAATGAAATTAAATCTAAGAACTGAAAGTACTAAAGATCATGCAGGTAATCAAAGCAACAGAAAACAGAAAACAACAAAATAAGAACGGAAGAGAAATAGAATGAAAGGAACTCAACCACCTCAGTTATGCTAGTGGCCATCTCATTCCTCCATGAGGAACATTCATCTCCCTTTGGTGCTATTAAAATAAGCAGAAAATCCATAAGCGTAGCGACAACACCAAACTTAAAGGTTTACTTCTCCTTAAGCAAAGAAGAACTGAAAATAAAAACAAATAGTATGATGAAAGAAGGGAAAAAAGGATAAAAGAACAAGAGAGAATTAGGATTGGGGGTGGATGATTTGAAATCATGTGCTGATATGGTTTAATTGGGTGTCGCATGCGATGCGTACGCGTAGGGCACGTGTACGTGTGGATCGCACAAATTTTAAGCGACGCGTACGCGTCAGGGACGCGTACGCGTGGACGGCCAGGATGGGAAAACGACGCGCACGCGTCAAGGACGCGTATGCGTGATGGGATTTGTGCGCCTAGCACAGTTCCAGCCCCACACCATCATAACTTTCTGGCCAAACACCTTTTATGCCGATTTTTCCTGTTCACACGTGCACATCAAGGACGCGTCCGCGTGGAGTGCCGAAAACCAGAGTGACGCATACGCGTATGGTACGCGTACGCGTGGGTGAGCTGGTGCGCGAGGCATAGTTCCAGCGCCACTCCTGCTCAACTCTCTGTTAACTTTTATTTTTCACGCACACACATATGACGCGTACACGTCAGCGACGCTTGCGCGTCATGTGCTCGTTTTTTTTTGTCGCCTGAAGTATTCGGTTCCTGTTCTAAAATAGCTGCATGATTAGAAAAATAGTAAAAACTCAATAAAAATCAAATAGTTAAGAAAACTACTACTACGAAAAATGACTAAGGATACGAAATTATCAGGTTGCCTCCCGACAAGCGCTTCTTTACCGTCACTAGCTTGACGGTCAGCTCCTCTAAGGAGGAGGATCATAGGGGCTCAACTCTTCACCCCTCACTTTGAATTTCTTTCCTGTGTCTCCATAAATTAGCTCAATATGCTCCAGAGAGAGAATTTTGTTTACTGTATAAATCCACACTAGATTCCTAGTCAACACCACTTTCATTCCTGGGGAGAAATCTTCAGTGGGGATCTTTTTGTTTCTCCATCCTCTGGGTACTTTCTTCTTTTTGAGAACCTCCTCCTTGGTGGATGATGCATTACCGACACCAAACTTAGGTTTGATGTTAGGAGGAAATTTATTGATTGTCACCAAAGGAGGTTTGAGCTGCAGATGCTGCTGTACATCATCAGGGGGTTCTTGAAGGTTTGGATCAATAAGCTCAGTCTGTATGCACCTCTCTTCTCTACCTGCTGAATGTATATCTTTGAAGACATGAAAGACCAATTGCTCATTATGCACTCTAAGCACTAATTCACCTACTTCTACATCAATTAGAGCTCTCCCAGTGTCTAGGAATGGTCTTCCTAGAATTATAGAGGCATTCTCATCCTCCCCCGTGTCAAGAATCACAAAATCTGCTGGGAGGAAGAACTTACCCACTTTGACCAAGATATTCTCCACTAATCCGTATGCAGGCTTCATAGATTTGTCTGCCATCTGTAATGCTATCTTTGTGGGTTGTGTCTCTTGGATTTGCAGCTTCTTCATCACAGATAAGGGCATTAGATTTATGCTTGCCCCCATATCACATAGGGCTTTCTCAAAAGTTGTACTCCCAATGGTGCATGGAATTTGAAAGCTCCCTGGATCTGGCATCTTCTTTGGTAAGTTATTCTGAATGATGACACTGCATTCTTTAGTCTGGACCACTGTCTCATCTCCCCTTAAAGGCTTCTTCTTTGACAACAGCTCCTTCATGAACTTGACATAGAGAGGTATTTGTTCCAAAACCTCAGCAAAAGGAATATTGATTTGAAACTTTCTGAAGACTTCCAAGAACTTTGAAAACTGCTTATCCTTGGTCTCCTTTTGAAGTCTCTGAGGATATGGCATTTTACGCTTATACTCAGGAGCCTTAGGTAATGTCGGATGTGTGTCAAGAGTGACTGGAAAAGGATTGTCTGCACGCCTCGGAGGGGCTTCTGGTTTCCTGCACAAAACTCCTCATCATCTCCTAATTAGAATCTTCTTGGGATTTAGAATTTGCCTGCGGAGGTGGTTGTTGTTGATGAGATTGAAATTGGCGGTTATTGTGATTGTTCTGTTGGAAGCCGTCTTGAGAATTATTTTTGAAATTCTGAGGTTTCTGAGGTTGGTCCCTCCACCCAAAATTTGGGTAATTTCTCCACCCCTAATTGTAGGTCTGAGAATAGGGATCATTATTGGGATTTCTAGGAGCACTCCCCATGTAATGGACCTGTTCAGAAGAGGATTGAGCATAATCATAATTATCATTTTGCACAAAATTACCTGTCATGTCATAAGAGACCTCGTGAGGTGGATTTTGGGTGTTGATAGCTGAGATTTGCATGCCACCCATCTGCTGAGTAAGTAGATTTATTTGCTGAGACATAAGCTTGTTCTGAGCAAGAATAACATTAAGAGCTTCTACTTCCATAACACCCTTCTTCTGAGGAGCCTCAGAGTTCACATGATTCCTGTTAGATGAGTATAAATATTGGTTGCTAGCAACCAATTCAATAAGCTCAATAGTCTCCTCCGGTGTCTTCTTCTTGTGCAATAAACCACCTGCAGAATTATCTAAGCACATCTTGGATATTTCACCCAAACCTTCATAAAAGATATCTAGTTGGGTCCATTTGGAGAACATGTCCGGAGGGCATTGCCTAGTCAGTAGCTTATACCTCTCCCAAGCTTCATAAAGAGTTTCACCATCCTTCTGCTTGAAGGTCTGAACCTCCACCGCTTAGTCAGCTTCTTTGGTGGGAAAAATTTAGTAAGAAACTCAGTAACAACCTTGTCCCAAGTATCCAAACTCTCCTTGGGTTGGGAATCTAGCCATAGCTTTGCTCCATCCCTCAGAGAAAATGGGAAGAGCATGTGTTTGTACACCTCTGGGTTCACTCCATTTGTCTTCACAGTATCACAAATCTGCAGAAAGTTAGAAATAAATTGATTTGGGTCTTCGTGGGGAAGACCATGACACTGGCAGTTTTGTTGCACCAGGGTGACCAATTGTGGCTTCAACTCAAAATTGTTCGCAGCTATAAGAGGCACCACAATGCTTTTTCCATAAATATCTGCAGTAGGAGCAGAGTAAGAGCCAATCACTCTCCTTTGTTGATCATCCCCATTCAGATTTGCCACATTGGCATTAACAGCATTATTAGGATCCATAGTGGATTCTGCAGCCTTGTTAAGTCTTTCTTGTTGCAAACGCCGCCTGAAAGTCTTTTCAGGTTCAGGATCAAAGTCTAAAAAAGGTTCCTTGTCTCTGTTCCTGTGCATAAACAGACAAAAAATAAGAAAAGATGAGATTCTCTACGTCAGAGTGCAGAGAACTCCCAGTGAGGTAACCTATGTAAAATAATAAAATAGAAATACTAAATAAATAAAACAGAAAAATTTCGAAAATGGTAACTGAAATTAGACAAAAATTTTCGAAAATTAATAGAGAAAATAAACGAGAAAATTAAAATGAAATTAACTAGGTGACACCAAACTTAATTTTAGAAATTAAGGAAAAATATTAGTACTGTTTATTTATTTAAATTTTTTTTCGAAAATACTAAGCAAAAATAAAAAAAATTAAAACAAAAATGCCTAATCTAAGCAATCAAACAACTGATAGTTGTTAATCACTATCAATCTCCGGCAACGGCGCTAAAAACTTGGTGTGTGATTTATAACCCACAAACTAACCGGCAAGTGCACCGGGTCGTACCAAGTAATACCTCAGGAGAGTGAGGGTCGATCCCACGAGGATTGATGGACTAAGCAATAATGGTTAAATGATTTACTTAGTTAGACAAACAGAAAATAGTGTTTGAGAGTTCAAAAAGCATTAAACAGAAGACATGCAAATAAATAAGTTGGGAATAAAATATGGAGAAAGCAGTTAAGGCTTCAGAGTTATCTATTTTCCGGATTGACTTTTCTTATTAATTTATTCTAATCATGCAAGATTTAATTCATGGCAAACTATATGTGACTAGACCCTAATTCCTTAGACCTTTCTAGTCTCCTCTAAAATTCATCAATCGTCAATTCCTTGGTCAATTAATTCCAATTAGAGGGTGAAGTTCAATTCTAGTTATATGCCACAGAAATCCTAATTACCCAAATATAAGAGGATTATATGTCACGTATCCCGTTAAGTCCAGATAGTTAGAAATTTAGGAGAATATGTTTTCAAGCTGTTGTTCAAGTAAAGAGCTTTTCCAAGTTATACAAGAACTCAATTAGAAAGAGGGTCATACTTCCGTTTCACCCAAATTCATAAAATAAAGAACGAAAATAATTCTTGAAATATAAATCAATACATGAATTAAAATAGAAAAATAATAGTATCAATCCATACAATAGACAAAGCTCCTAATCTTAACAGTGGAGGTTTAGTTGCTCATGGTTCAGAGAGAAAATAAGGATTGTAAATTGGGTTGAGGTGGAATGAAAAGTTAACTATTGGAATCCCCCTACAAGGGAAGTTTATTTTCCCTTTTATATCTAATCCTAATTAATTTAAAATCTATTTTATAAAACTAAAATAATATATTTTCCTATTTTAAAATAAAAATTAAAGTTTAAATCAGAATTAATAGGAATCAGCATTTTCTGCACTTCGCGCTTGTCACGCGTACGCGTCAGTCACACGTACGCGTCGATGGTCTTCTTCGTGTGTCACGCGTACGCGTCTGTGGCTAAAAGATAATTAATTCTTGATTAAACTCAACAAATTAAATACAAATTCACTAGAAAAATATAGGAAAGATGCTCACGCATCAGATGAGTTAGTAAAATTAAGAGAAATGAACAAGATGTTAAGTGAGAATGATGATAATTATGAGATTGTTAATGAGAATGATGATGATCATGAGATTGTTAATGAGAATGACGATGATCATGAGATTGTTAATGAAAATGATGATGATTATGAGATTGATAATGAGAATGATGATGATTATGAGATTGATAATGAGAATGATAATGATTATGAGATTGATATTGAATATGATCCTAATTGTGATATACTTGCCTGGATAGATGCAGTGGCGATGATCCACTTGCTCCGAGTTTGGTTTGAGTCTACTGGGGTGTGGTTAGCCTCCACTTGCTCCCAGTCAAGAATAATATGAGAATTTGAGTAATTATCTGAGTTACGGATTTTCTTGGGTAGATGCAGTGGGTCGTCGGCTCCACTTAGTCCAAGTTGAGATCCGAGATTCTGTTGACCATGCGTCGTAAGTATGGCCGGACACTTATTTGCCTAATTGAATATGCCATACTATGTGATTATGTGCTATTTGCCTTACTTGAATCCACTTGTGTATTACTTGTCTGCATTGCTTGTGTTTGTACAATTGAGAGGTCCCTCATTCTGGTGTTGGTTGACGCTGAGGGCTGTCCTTGTTGAAATGAAATGATGAGATGATTGATTAACAATGATGAATATTGAATAAGATAATTTGAGCTCCTTGAGTAGATACAGTGAAGTGATTTCACGTGCTCCAGGTGAATATAGGAGATATTGATATAAAATTACTGAGACAAACTAGCTGGTGATGATTCTGCTTATGATTATGGTTCTGTTATATTAAGAGTTAGAAACTTGGGAAAGATGAGAAAGATAAATTAGATTTAATATTCCCTTATGACAATTGCCTATTTATGGATTAGTGAGAACCTAGGATGAATATTTGATGAAAGGAAGCTTAGGATACTTAGTGAATTCCTATTATAGTGCATTGTATTTATTTGGCACTTTTACCGTACTGGGAACCCATGGGTCAGGGGTTCTCATTCGGTATATATCTCTTATTTTTCAGATGTAGGTCCTGGAGCTCAGCAGTGAACTATAATTCATCTGAAAGATGGCGAAGATCATTGGACTCCTATTTTATTTTGCTTAGAATCTCTCTGATTTTATCTTGAACAACTTATATGTATGTAATGATCGTTTTGAAAAACTTGCCTATATAGGCTTTGATGTATATTTGTGGGAGAGATAGGAAATATTGTTGTCAAACTAATTTCATTCTATACCCTAGCCGACCTAAACTTCGCAGGTCGCGACTAGTGACTATTTACTTATGTTATATACTTATATCTTGTCTTTATCTTATTCTCCTTTACTACGTTGTCATTATGTCTTTTTCCGGGTGCGCCTCCTCTTCTGTCTATCGAAACATGAGTGTTTTGTTTCGCGATTTTATTTTTCTCCTTTTTCAGGCTTCTCGTATAATACTTCCTTTCAATTTATATATATGTTTATGTATTATAATCTACCTTGAGAGTCGTACCACCTTATTATCATTGACTTATGACTCGATCATAAGGATTTGAATATTAGGGTGTTACAAACTCTGATAAGAAGATCCCTTCTCACCATATCTTTTCCTCTTTCTGTGCAGAAGGTTTATTCTACCTGCTCTACAAAGGAGAATAGAATAGATTATTCCAGGGGGTGAAAGTGAATATAAGATGCCTGCCCATCAATCATATACTCTTTGTTGATGACTCCCTCCTCTTTTGCAAAGCCAACCAACAGAATTACCTTAGCTTACTACAAATACTCCATCAGTATGGCAACATGAGTGGACAAGTAATTAACTTCACAAAATTTGTTGTTTTCTTCAGCAAGAACACGATGCAGCAGACAAGGGAAGAGTTGTCAACGGTCCTAGGCATTCCAAACGTGGGAGCTCAGGACAAATACCTTGGCCTACCCTCAATAGTTAGCAGATCTAAGACAGAAACCTTTGGCTTTATTAAAGATAAGGTGGCAAAAAAATTATCCCATCGAAAGCGTTCCTTTCTCTCTACTAATGGCAGAGAAATGGTGATCAAGGTAAAGGGCTTAGCTATTCTAGTATACACTCTCAGCTGCTTTAAGTTACCAAATTCTCTCTTGCATAAACTACATTGAATGATAATGCAATTTTAGCGGAGTAAAAAAGAAAATGAAAAAACGATGCAGTGGATCAGTTAGGACATAGTAAGTAGAGAAAAAGTAAAAGGAGGATTAGGATTTAAAGACCTCAAAGCTTTTAATTTGGCCATGCTAGCAAAATAGGGATGGAGATTGCTTAGCAAATCTCACTCACTATTCTATAAGATTTTCAAGTATGAATACTTTAAAACACACCCTTTATGGAAGCTAAGGCGGGATTCAGAACCTCCTGAGCGTGGCAGAGCTTACTAGAAGGTCGAAAAGTACTAGAGAAGAGTATAAAATGGCATATCATTACTCAAGGTGGGGGTGGTGTTAGAATCTAGGAGGATCCATAGTTTGGGGACCAACTCCTTTTTCACATTTCTAATGAAGAGTGCAGGGATGAGAACCTAACATGGATTACAGTAAATGGAGAGTAGAACCAACAACTAGTTCATCAAAACTTCAGCCATGGCACATGCCATTCAATATGCCAGCTACCTGTCAAACAACAGGAAGACTCGATATACTGGATTCACAACAACTCAGGATACAAAATTGCCTACCAAATTTTTTATTCACCAGAAGAGCAGCTCCACCTACGTTTCCAACATGCAGACACTTGGAAGACAATCTGGAACCTGAAAGCACAGCCAAAGGTAAAGGTCTTTGTATGAAAATTTGTACATAAAGGTATTTCAATGATGGAAAAATTAAATAGAAGACTCTCCCAAATAAGCTCCAATTGTCCCAGATGCTCGGTAGTACCAGAATTCCTAATTCAAACAGTGGTGCTATACCTAGAAACAGTAGCAGCGTGGAATCAGTCCCCCCTTTTGCTAGCATCATTCAAAGAAACACAGGCTTAGAAGCATGAAATTGGTGGAATCAAGTAATAGAATAGTTGAAAAAGGAGGAGAACTACTAGATTCGAAGTGTACAAATGGCATACCTCCTATGGCAGTCTTGACTTGCCAGAAATGAAGTAGTTTTCAACTGGGAGAAGCGATCACCTGAAAAAATTCTTGCTCGAGCCTTGAGATCCGAAGAAGAGTTTCGCCAGCACCTCCCTCCCTATCGAACAACTTCGCCATAACTAAAAGGCTTGGTGTTCACGGCCTCGTCACAAGGAGCACAACATGGTCTTTGTGTTTTCGGCGCCGGCGTAGTATAGTTTAGCTATGTTCCCTTTCTTTCTTTTACGTTTTTTATCATTGTGTTGCCAATTGTGGCTTATTGGAAAATACCCTTTCTTAATGTATGATGCACATAGTTTCTCATCTCTATTATTTTACTTTACAATGAAATGATATACCTTTGGAAAAAAAAAACGATACGTGAAAAAATAGAATTGAAATTAGTGCATTCAAAGATATTGAAAATTTTGAATTTTTAAAAAAATGAGAAAAAAAACTTGTAAATGGACTAATTTGATGCACGACATTCAATTTCAATGACTAAAATGAGCCGTTTAATGCAAAATCAGGGACTAATTTGATACATCTACATAGATAACATAGTAGATGACATGTGCACGAATATTGTTGCGATACGTGACGCAAACTAACACGTGGCCAAATAGCATTGTGATATATTACACAACCATCCACATCAACATGCCACCTGCCATTGCTCAACATATCATTATACCATTACACATAGCCAAACTATAGAATGACATGCGTCACTAATAGTCCACGTCATCAAGCTAAGTCATGTCATTACGCCACTAACATGATGCACTTTTATCAATATCAAAATATTACGATGATCATATTGATATATTGAATATACTACTTTTAAAAAATAATATATATTTAAACTTTTTATTATTTTAAATATTGAGAGTTTGGCAAACACATTGGGGGAAGAAAGAAGCGCGTTTGAGTCTATTAGAAATTTTATTTTTATGTTTGGCAACTTTTATTCCTCTTATCCAAAAATAATTCTACCTCGGAACGCACGTTCAAGTGAAGCAAAAATTCGTAGATTTTGCATGGTGGCTGATTACCATTTGAAACTTAGGTGAGAAATTTATTCCTTTTTTATCAATTCTACCCTTTATTTTTTTTTCTATAAAAAAGATACTAGTAACTATTATAGTTGTTTGTAGTTCTTCATAGGTCTTCATTTTCAGATTTGTTTCAATCACTAGCAAAATGAATATTTTAATGTTATTTATTATTTTTAGTAATCTCTTTCGTATTTTAATTTTTATATTTTTTATTATAATTTTTTTATTTATATGATAAATATTTTTATATTATTTATGTAGTATTCTGATTTCTCATGTTATGTTTTTATATGAGTTTTTTTTATCGTTTACTATACTATTCTTTATATGTATATTTTTATGAAGTCTTTTTTTATTTTTATTTGGCTTTTTTTCATATAATTTTTTTTATTATATTTCTATTATTCATATGATAAGTGTTGTTGACTTTTTTTTGTTAGTGCTCTTATTTTTCAAGTATTTTATTAACTTTTATGATATTTTATTATTTTTTGTTCATATAAATTCTTTTTTTTTTATCCTTTATTGCATTGTATTTATGTTGTATATGAAATATTTTTATTCTTTTGTTTGATTTTATTCATATGAATTTTATTTACCTTTTCTTGTATTTTTTTGTTCATATAATATACGTTGTTGGTTTTATGAAATTTTTATTATTTTCTATTTGTATGATTTTTTTCTATTATTTGATATAGTCTATTTTTATTTTATATTAATTTTTTATTTTTTATTCTGACTTTGTAACAATATTTATTTTACTATAATCCATTTTAATATAAAGATTAACAAACATAAATCACATTAATACAAATTTACATTTTATCAAAATCAATTTTATGCAAATTCTTATTTATAAATTGTAATTCAAATATGCGAAGTCCATATATACGAATATATATGAACGCAAATATAAGTTAAATGGTTAAAAAATTTGGATATGGAAATAGGAGAAGTGTTATACGTTAACCTGATAATTTTTTGTGTTTTTTAAAACTATGAGAGGTATACAAATCAGACTCTCTGATTTGTGTTTAAAAAATTAAAAAAATTTGGAGTACACAAATCGGACGGTCCGATTTGTGTACTCCAAATTTTTTTAATTTTTTAAATATAAATCGAACAGTCCGAGTACAAAAATCGACGATCCATTTTGTGTTAAATCATCCCACATCTTAAAAAAAATCACAGTAGATCACAATATTTTTTTTGTGACTAGTAGATCACAATTTAAAAAAAAAAAAACACAATTATTAACCCAATATTAAAAATAAAAATGTGTGTTAAATACTTAAATTGCTTGTACACATGCGTTCACGTTTCACACCATGAAAGCACGAACCGTACGAATCTTGAAGTCATTCATCACAAAACTTTAAAGTTTCGTCAATTAACAAATTAAAGCAGATATATTACGTCACGAATCGCCTACCGCAGAATAGTATTACTACATACTACTACTTCACCTTTAATCATAAGGAATCCGATCCATAACCCTTAAGTAAAGCACTTCTTCCATCCATCGCCACACTTTGCTTCTCTTCCATTCCTTCAATTCTCTTGCCTTATCATCATCATCATTCACTGCTCCGCTACCTCATCCATCAAACAAACAATCATGGCTACCTCCTTTCCTTCAGCACAACTCAGCAACAAGAATAGCCAAGAGGGTATTTAATCTGTATACTGTATTATTGCTTGTAATATTCTGTTTTCAAAATTGTTCAGGTTAAAACTATTTTGGTTTAATGGTAATGAAGTTAGTTAACGTGATAAGTATTTGATTTTTTAACCGTAGTTTTATGTGGATTTTTAATTATGAAACTTTCTAATTCTTTTAGAAGCTATGAGTTCAACCAGGCCATAGCCGGTTAATCAGATTTCTAACTCTTACACACAGGGGTGAGGATGTGAAAGCTTAAATCGAGGGGGGAAATATGAAGTACGGTTCCTCTTGCTTTTGTCGGTTTCTTTGTTGGTCTTCTATCAAAGAATAACATAATCATAGTATTAATTAATTTTTAATTAATTTATATTAATTAATTTCTTTATAATTTCTAATTTGAAATTTAAAGTTAAAAGTTTATAATTTAAAATAACTAAAATAATTTTAAAATTTTG
>NC_029794.2:12411752-12425844 GCF_000816755.2 Arachis ipaensis | reverse complement strand
TTTTTCTACAATTTTATCCCTCTGATATAATTTTGTCTTTAACAAATGTTAAAGTTATTAATTTTTTTTATCAATCCTGTTAGGTTGTCATGCCAACTCTTATTTATAACTGTGTTTAATGGAGGTGTCTTTGTGAATGTGTCTAATAAAAAATCTTTTTTATGGCTGTATTTATTATTTAAGGGAAGCGTCTTTATAAATATATTTTTTAGATGTGTCTCTTTATACTCGTATTTAAAATATAATAATTAATTATTGTTGGTAATAAAACCGTTTCCGGCTCGCACTCCCCACGTTGATAGAGACTCTAATATAATGTCCAAGAACACGCCACGTGGTAATTATTTATGTGGTCCTTGATTATCTCTTGTCTGTTGATGTGGCAGGCAACTGTTGTTTTCAAGGTCCTCCCTTGTTTTAGATTTGGATGTTGAAGTTGGTTTTCATTCTAGCAATTTTGTTTGTTTATCGCCTTTCAAAACCAAATTCTGTTACTGCCGTGTACAGGATTCTTTTCTCCTATTATTTCCACAAGTCCGTCCAAAATTTGCACAAGACGTGTGAAATAGTTCACAACTTTTTGAGTAACGAACACAAGTTATATACACTTAACTTTGAAGCACAAGAGTCACTGATTTTCATACGAGTAAAGTGAACTTAAACGGTTTCTAGTCTGATACATAATAAATTATTTTATGTACATTCCAGTTTATATTTGTCGAAAAGTTGACTAAATTAGGTGTTCATATATACATATATAAAAGGGAAGTTTTGGAGCAACAGCTAAATTGTTTATGTGTAATCTTAAGATTATTGATTCAATTCGTAGAAACGCCGATAACATGTTACCATTCAATCGTCATCCTTCTGTCAACTCTTTTCGTGTGGTTCTCAGTTTATAAGAATATAAACTTGTTTTCTGTTTCATCTAATTCGTTTGTTATGATGCTTTCTCTGTCTCACAGGGAAAGTAAAAGAGACGGCAAAAGCACATGATGAAAATGTTCTGCAAAAGCATGTTGCATTCTTTGACAGGAACCACGACGGCATCATTTACCCATGGGAGACTTACCAAGGTTGATACAATTATCTAATTTTCTACTAAAATAATAATAAACTTTTTTGTTAATATACCAAATATAAATTTCTTTCTTTTTTCTTTGTTGTCTACCAAATATAAATTTCTATATAACAGCTAATGGATGATTATTATTTTATGTTAATATAATATAATTATATATCTTTAGCTGGGTAGCTTAGTCAATCATGATAATTAAAAAATGATTTTAAAATAATAAATAATGAAATAAATAAATATAACAATAACTAGTGTTGAAAGTCAGAAACTGAACTTTATTTATTTGATTAGTTTCAAAAATATTTGTCATTTATTATTGGATACTTTTATTTTTGCAGGATTTCGTGCAATCGGTTGTGGGATTTTATTGTCTGCTTTTAGTGCTATTTTTATCAATCTTGGCCTTAGTCGAAAAACTCGCCCGGTAACTGATTTCTTTCCATCACTTTCTTTTTTATGGAAAATAAAAATATTACACACATACTAAAATTATATATATATGTATATATATATAGTTAATTTTTTGGGTGTAAATAAAATAATATATAAATAACCAATTTTTTATACAAATAAAAATATTTGGATTGAAAATTACAAATAAATAAATTGTATACATCTTTTTTTTAATTAATGATTGTTAGAAATATGTACTTTTTTGTACTAACATCATAACATGATTCATCTGGTTAACGACAATTCTTATGATGCTGTGTAGGGCAAGGCTCTTTCTATTTGGCTACCAATAGAAGTTAAAAATATCCAAAAAGCAAAACATGGTAGTGACTCTGGTGTTTATGATTCCGAAGGAAGGTAGCTTTTTCACCTAACAAATTGTTTGAGATTTTACTATTGATTTAATTAGGCTGGTAAAATTTTTATTTTTTAAAAGTAGTTTATAAAAATTAATTTTTAAAAGATAATTTTTTAAAAGTTATAGCATTTATGTTTGATAAATTAAATTAAAAATAATTTTTAATAAACACAAGCAATAACAATTGTATTTGATAAAATAATTTTTAAAATTTAAAAATACTATAATAAATATAAATGTAAGTATTAAATTTAAAAATTAGTTAACATATGAGATTATATTAGACTTTTAAATTTTGAAAACCACAACCAACTCTAAAAAGCTCTATTTTAAGTGCTTTCAAAAGTATCCGATCTTTTAAAAGCTACAAGTATAAATACATGGTCTTTTTTATTTATTAAACACAAAATGAAGAGTTTGAACTTTTAAAAAGTACAAGTATCTCTTTAAAAAATTTTACCAAACTAAACCTTAATTTAATACTTCCAGTGTGTGTTTTTAGTCTCCAGGTATAACAACCATAATTTAATAAGCTGATTTTATGTGATGTTTTTTTGCCTATTTTTTATTTTTCTTAATAAGAAAAAAAATCTTAGAATTTCCAGGTACATGAATAATTTTAGAACAAAATGTAAACACAATTTTATTTTCTTACTCTACTAGCTTGTATATGCATTTAGGTTTGTTCCTTCAAAATTCGAAGAAATTTTCACAAAGCATGCCCGGAAGCACCCAAATGCTTTAACATCTGATGAACTGATGGGGATGCTAAAGGCAAACAGAGTTCCTAAGGATCATAAAGGATGGTAAGTCACCTATCTTCATCATCATACTCACCACCGATGCAAAATTATTGAGTTTAAGACAAAATATTTTAAAAGCATTCAGACTCTTATGCTTTTCTAAAATTAAATTTTATTATGACTTCCACTCTAGTGCCTGAATTCTTTTTTCACCAAGATTAAATTAGGTATTTCAAAGATTATCACACATCTTAGGTAGGTGTTCAGATGTTTTTTAATATGGAGAGAACATGGCACTAAGTGTACTTAACATCCCATCAAAGATCCAATTTTGTTAGTCACCAAAAAAAAAGATCCAATTTTGTTATAGTGTTTTTATAAAGTTTTTTTTTTTTGGTGACTTTTTTGCTTTATAAAGTTTTAATTGTACTTCTCTGATTCTCGAAATATATATGTTATTTAATTTATTTTAATGTGTATTTTATATTTTAATTTATATTTTATATTAGTGACTAATTTAATAACTTATTTTTAGTGTATATTAACATTATTGAATCTAATAATAGTTGTTTTTTTCTTTCAAACTTGCCTATCTGGCTATCTCGTCCATTTATCCACTAGGCGTCTAGACCACCACCATGTGGGCAGCTACAATGGTGGTGTGTGTATGGGTTAAGAAAAAGTAATTCAATAATGAAGGGATAAAATGAACATCCTTAAAAAATGTTAAAAGTAAACTGAAAACGTTTTAAAATTTTGAGAACTAAAAATTAAAGTTTCAACCAAACGCACGTGGGGAATATTTAATATTAATATGCTTGTCCCTATATCAATGTCAATTTTATATTTAGCGAATCTTAATTAATATGCTACCATTTGATGCTTATCAGGCTTGCTAGTTACACAGAGTGGAAAATCCTGTACGTTCTTTGCAAAGATGAGGATGGTTTACTGCATAAAGATATTGTTCGAGCTGTTTATGATGGGAGTTTGTTTGAAAGAATGGAAAAGGAACACTCAGAAAAGAAAAAGAGTAAATAAAATATATATAGATAGACATAGTTGACCCTTGCATGTATGATTCCTTGTGAATTTTAAGAGTGCTTTAATTTCTTATAGCACATTAAATTTATCATCTAGTGGTTATGAATTTTATTTTATTTCCTTTGGATGGATGAAATCTGTATTTTTTTTATTCGTAGATTCGAGTTTGATTTTATATATTACTATCAAGCTGATATATTATATGAATGGATTTAGATTTTTTAAATTTTAAATTTTATTTTAGAGAGTAAAGTTTGATTTCTCACCTTTGAATGGTTTCTCTCTCATATTTTCTCTTGGTCCTATCTATGAAATAAATGGTAAAAGATCAAACTTTATTTTCTAAAGTGAAATTCAAAATTTAGAGGATCCAAATCCTATATGAATAGCTGAATCCATACTAATTATTTGTGTTTACTTTATTGTTTCTCATATAAAAAATAGGCATAGTTAAGGGATAAACCTTTAAATGGAAATAACAAAAGAAAAAAAAAAGAATGAAAATAAAAAGCATATTAAGTTATATGGTGGCATGGTATTTTTTTATTATTAATGGTAGGAGATCACTTTGATAAAGATACTAAAAATATATATTTTTTAAAGATATTATATGTATCAAGTGCCGGTGGATCAATAGAGTAAACATGTATCAAGTTTTATAAGGAAGAGAGAACAAATTGAAGATTAATACAAAAAGTATATCTTTGTCCCTTGAAAGATTAAGAAAATGAGAAAGATTTATGTAACTATTATTTTTTTCTTGTAACATATTTTACGGTTTTGTATGCTCTACATTTATATTGAACTTTTATTGAAAGGTCTTAAAAAAAATATAAAAAATGAAATGTATATTACTTTTAAACTGTCATTTTTTACATAAATTTAGCATCGTAATGAGAAGAAAAGAAATTTCTTAAATTTTTTGGTTGCTTACGGTATTTTTCAACTTGGAAAATCAAAGATTAATTTGTCAAAATTAAAATTTGTCGCTAGTTAATAGATTATTGTAAATAAAATTCGAATTTCTAATACTTGTTTAAACGGATTAGTGAACTAACAACTAAATCAACTTAAGTTAGTTAGAAACTCTAAAACTTTATTTAATTGTGCTGTGATGGGTTCATTTTTGCATATTTATGTTGCTGATAGCCTGGACCATGAGAGAATCGCCCAACAAAATTGAAGTTGGAATTTTATGTCTAATTTACTGCGGTCAAGTATCGTAGTCAATGTAATTTTTTCAAGCAGCTCTTGTAGCTCAGTTTGTTAGAACATTTCTTTAGTAAGTAGGAAGTCTTGAGTTCGACTTTCAATAAGAGCATTTTTAACAAAATATTAACTCAATCTGTAATTGGAGACCACTTTAATAAAGATACTTAAAATATTTTTTTTAAAGACGTTTATATGTGTTATTTTATTATTGAACATCTTTATTAAACTGGTTAATAATTTATTTTTTAATAAACTAGAACAAATTCGGTTTATTATAACAATAAT
Organism: Arachis ipaensis; assembly: GCF_000816755.2. NCBI lineage: Eukaryota > Viridiplantae > Streptophyta > Magnoliopsida > Fabales > Fabaceae > Arachis > Arachis ipaensis. Next base: position 12,420,671 of record NC_029794.2, on the reverse strand, counting down.
AATAAATCTAATTATCCGCACTATAATTATTAGACCCGATTTGATTCGACGATCTACACAATCTAAACTCGAATCATGTTTAAATTGTTTTATAAAAAGACAAATATATCCCTGATGTTTGTTAAAAAAAACAAAAAAAAAATGATCTAAATGGGTTATGTAAATTAGTTGGTTCGATCAAATCTAATAATAATTGGGTGGTGCAAGCAAGCTGTCTTACCTGTTAGGTATCTTGGGATCTCTTTAGGGGCCAACCCGCGATTGGTGAAGACGTGAAAACCTATCATTGATAAAGTGGAAGAGAAGCTCAACTTATGGAAAGCGAAGATTCTAAACAAAGCTGGAAAGTTAGTTCTCATCAAATCGGTGTTGAACAGCTTACCAATCTATTACCTTAGCCTATACAAGATGCCGAAGGCGGTCGCTAACAAGTTGATTGCATTACAGAGGAGGTTCATGTGGGGCAAGGAGGATGGAAACTTTGGTATACCTCTGGTGAAGTGGGAAGTGGTTCAGGCACCAAAAAAGGCAGGGGGTTTAGGGGTCGGGGATGCAATGCTTAGGAACACAGTGCTCTTGTTTAAGTGGTGGTGGCGATTTTCAAAAGAGGAATGTCCATTGTGGAAGAAGATTGTTTGTTCTTGTAACAATTTGAATCCTAATGTACGACTATCAGATCAGCCTGTACTAGTAAAAGGTGGCCCGTGGAAAGACATCTGTCAGTTGAATATAAAAGAACAACAGGTGAAAGATAAAATTATTAGTGGGATGGCGATGGAAGTAGGGAATGGTAGGAAAACTATGTTTTGGGAAGACAATTGGGTTTAAGGTGGTCCTTTGAAAGCGAGTTTTCCAAGGCTTTTCTCTGTTTCAAACCAACAAGGATCTGTGATAGGAGATTGTGGGTTTTGGGATGGGTTAGAGTGGATTTGGAATTTTCAGTGGCGGAGAGAGTTATTTCAATGGGAGTTGGAACTTGTTCATCAACTTCATGAGAGGTTAAGGCCAGTGAAGCTATCAACTGGTAGACAGGATAATCTTGTGTGGAAATTTGATAATAAAGGTATTTTTTCTACTAACTCTTTGATGCAGGTGCTGCAATCGGAGACTCTTTCACAAGAGATTACGAGCTATAGCTTCACAAGTGTTATTTGGAAAGGGTTGGTACCGCCAAGAATAGAGCTTTTTGGTTGGTTTGTTCTAGTTGGTTGGGTAAATACTAAAGAGAGGTTGAGTAGATTGGGCGTCATCCAGCAGAGTGACAATATTTGTGTCCTGTGTAAAAAAGAGATGGAGTCTGTTCATCATCTGTTTCTGTTTTGTGAGTTTACTTGGCAGGTGTGGTGCGCGTGGTTGAGGGGCTTTCGTAGAGATTGGGCAGTCCCAGGAACCATTAAAGGTCTATTTGAGAGTTGGACTAACATGCTTAATAGAAAAGAAGAGAAGAAGAGGTGGCTGATTGGTTTCTTTGCAGTGATTTGGAACATCTGGTTGGAACGCAATGACAGAATCTTCAACAATAGAGAAGCAGGTGTTGAGGTCATTCAAAGTAGAACGTTTCTGAGCTACAAGGAGTGGGCTGGTATTGATCCTTTTGGTTGTTGATGGCTATGCCGGAGATGACAGGGGATTGATCACCTTCGTGTTTGGTTTCTTTTTCTAGTTGCTTAATTTAACTGTTTATCCGTTGCTCCACTTTATTGTGTTGAGCTTTCTTTGTTTCAAAAATAATTGGGTTTATTATTATTATTATTATAAAAAAATCGATTTTATTTTAGTTTGTTAAGAAATTTAAAAATAACCGATTTATTAATACGTCTAATAATAATAATGTTACACATAAGTGTTTTTATAAAAAGACGTTTTACACGTTTTTACATAGCATTCTCCTTAATTATATCCTTCCCCTGCATAGCTAAGGAGGAAAGGCAAGAAGCCAAGAAGCACTCTGTGTTTAGCTAATAAAGGAATTTTGAAATTAAGGAAGTTATTTCTTCATTCTGAAATTAATTAATTGATCTTAACGTGCTTATCTATCTAATTATGGAAGAATAATATGGGGGTACGGGAGAAAAACAAACGGTTCCAAACTTCCTATGAAAAAAATAACCAAATCAATTAATGCAATCAGATGTTATTAGCAAGGTTCTGAAAATCGGATCGGACCGGCCGGTTCGATCGGTTTAATCGCGAACCGGCACTGCAAACGGTCCGGTCCTTATCTGAAAACCACAGAAAAAAGAACCGCTCAAAAACCGGCAAACTGGTCAAAAACCGGCCGGTTACGCTAAACGACGTCGTTTTACGTGTTAAAAAAAAATAAAAAAAATAAACCCGACCTTAATCTCCATAGTCTTCATCTTCTCAAGTCTCAACACCAGCACGCAGTAGCCTCTCATCGGCGGTCCTCAACAGTCAACACTGGTAGCCCTCCATCGACCCCAGGTGAGTGACTCGTCCTCTGCTCATTTCTCTTTGTCCTTCGCCTCTGCTCATATTCTTCCATCGATGTGAACTGTTAAATTTCTGTGAACTTAGACCTCGGCTTAATTTTCTGTGAACTGAAATGAACTTAGACCTCTGCTTATGTTCTCTTTCTCTTTGTCCTCAATGTGAACTGAACTTAGACCTCGGCTTAATTTTCTGTGAACTTCATTTGTGAACTGTTCAATTTCTGTGAACTTGCTCTGTGCATTTTCTGATTTCAGTGCTCATCTTCTTCCTTCTTCGTTCCTCTGCTCAATTTCTGTTTGACTGTTTTTTGGTTAGTAATTAGCATAAGAAATTAATAATCTGAAAAGTAAGTGGTTGTGTTTGGTCAATTTGTGTTTGGTCCTCTGCTCAATTTCTGCTCTATTTTGCAGCTTAATTCCTCTTTGTTGCACAATTTCTATTTGTTGGTTAGCATGAGAAATAAATAATCTGAAAATTAACTGGCTGGTTTGCAGATTTCTATTTGTTGCTCAATTTCTGTTTGTAGCTCAATTTCTGTTTGTTGCTCAATTGCTGGCTTTGTTTGTAATTGCTGGGTGAAAGTAATGGTTGTTGTTGAATGCTACTCTGTTTTCATTGTGTTGTAGTTGCTGGTTTTGCTTTGATTTGTAGTTGTGGTTGTGTTGGTTTTGCTAGCTCAGATTTCCCTTATTTCTGCATGTTGCTGAATTGGTAATCAATAAATTTGCCTTTTTGCTAAATCGGGACTTTATTAGGATTTGTTAAATTTTAAATTTGTTGCTGAATTTGTTGCTTCCCAGTCACAGCATCAGAAGAGAAGCCAGTGAATAAGGTTTTAAACTGTGAAATCATGTGTTGTTGCTTGAATTTTAGGAGAAAGAGCAATGTAATGTATTCCTATTTATGATTCCCTAAGACCAAGGTTAAATTAACAATTCAGGTGGAGTTGAGTTTTGTTTATGAGTAATTAAATGCACGAAACAAGAATAGGATTGCTAATTAAATTTGGAATTTCTAATTAGTGACTTGTTAAGGTGCTGTTGTTGTTATGCTGCTATTTTGTTATGACACTGTTGTTGTTATGCTGCTATTTTGTAATGGTTGTTGCTGAATGCTACTCTATTTTCATTGTGTTGTAGTTGCTGGTTTTGCTTTGATTTGTAGTTGCTGGTTGTGTTGGTTTTGCTAGCTTTGTTTGTAATTGCTGGGTGAAGGTTTAGTATTTTGAATGTCTGATACTCTGATTTGTGATTTCTGAATCTGAAATTAATTAAATCATTGATTTTGTGTTGTTGAAATTGTTCACTAAAATGGATTTGTTGTGCTGCTGTTGCCGTTTTTTAATTTTTAAGTATGATGTTTTTGAATTTTTGTTGAAATAGTTATTGATTTCAGGGTTTAGAGTGATTATTTGTTGCTGGTATTTAACTTTTGTTACTGTTAAGTTCTGTTAAGTTGCTACATTCAAACTTGTGCATTGGCCTATTCATCTTCACTTGCAATAACAAAAAGCTCTCATTTGATGATCCATTAACTACCTCATTTTCTGGTACCATTTCTTTTGTTATGGCTTTAGTTGAAAAAATTGGAGGGGCTGGATGAAGAGACATTGATGCCTCAGAAGACACCACCACCATCAACATATCCTTGTTACTTCAGGCCTGTCACTTGGCTTTATTGAATAGTCCGCAACGCAATCTTTAATCTTGTTCCAATCTGGGTTACATGTGATAGTAATGAAATAGCTAGGGTAACCGGCATACTTGCAAATAGCAAATTCATCTTTGCAATTGTTGTACATGTCCCGGGGACCCCCGACAAATGAAGATGGTAGGATAACTCGTTTGCCAGTTCTTGCAACCTATGTCTCACCCTGAATTAGGCACTCATGTAAGCCTTACAATTGATGGGAGCAAAACTTGGTCTGGTGGAACCTGTGATATTATAATCTTTCAGCTTCTACCATGGTGTAACTATCAACCAAAAATTGTTGGAACAAACGTCTTGATTTGAGCAGAACTTGCGATTCATGTGATCTCATTTGGATTCGAAAAGACAGAAACTCCCTCATGCTAATTGTTTCTCGCTTATGTAACTGTTGCTTAGATCTTTCATCTGATATTAAGATATCACTCCGAAAACCATCCTCTCCGTACGGAAAAAGCAAGGGGTACTGTAGTGCAAAGTATTGGGGATGATTAACATCAATGCGTTTCAACTTAATGGTTGTTGCTGAATGCTACTCTGTTTTCATTGTGTTGTAGTTGCTGGTTTTGCTTTGATTTGTAGTTGTGGTTGTGTTGGTTTTGCTAGCTTTGTTTGTAATTGCTGGGTGAAGGTTTAGTGTTTTGTAATTGCTGGCTTTGTTTTCTAATTGCTGGCTTTAGCTGAAGAAATTGGAGGGGCTGGATGAGGAGACATTGATGCCTCAGAAGACACCACCACCATCAACATATTAATAAGATTATATGAATTTGATTGATGACATTTAATGTAGTTTTTTAAATTTGAAAACTATTTTAATATTTATGTTATACTATAATTATATTTTAGCATGTTTATTTATAATTTATTTATTATTTTATTTTAAAATAGTTTTTTCGGTTAAACCACCGGTTAGACCGATTGGACCAATAAACCAGTAACTACAGCGGTTTGATGATCGGTCCGGTTTTTCGAACCTTGGTGGCATATATATGTAAATTAGCACAACTGAAGATGATTGATTGTAATTCAGACTTAAACTTTATCATTTTAAATGATTTCCAAAAATAAAAAATTAGAAAAACTCTCTGGTGTAAATGACAAAAACATTTATACATAAATAGACAGATATTGCTTCGACTGATGTACTTCACATGAATAAAAATACATGTGTGAGACATTACTACACCTCAAAGAATTTATTTTTTTCTATTTATGTTTAGCAATGGTGTTAAGAACTTAAGTTTTAATGACTAGTTATTTGATTTTTTTTAAAAGAGTAAACTATTAAAATCTACTCTATTTTTTGAAGATACTGATAAAAAAACTCTAAATTTTGTATTAGTAAATTATTTATACATATGATCTAAAATTTTGTCAAAAATATTTGAATAGTTATTTAAAAAGTATGTAAAAAAATCGGACTAAAATTTTGTCTCTAAATTTTTTTTTTTAAAATATTTCGACTCAACACAACAAGGATTATGGGTCCACTTATAGACCATCGATCTGTCGGGTATTCGACCCGCATTCAGAAGAAATTCACATGCTACCTCATATTTTATTGAAAAGATCTGGACAGTTAGTAGAAACTTTCAAGCGGCCGGACCTAAAAAAAAAGCCCACCCAATTATATGGATACTGACTTTAATATTTGAGTGTCTTTGCAGGTGGCTCCACCCACTGACCCACCAACGACTCAAACAACCTACTTCCTCAACGAGCTCGCGTTCAGGTCCAGATTCCCCCACACAACCTGCAAGTTGGAGGCTATTTTGAATTTTTTATAGTTTATTCTTCCCAAGATGTTGGTCTTTTTATAGTTTCAGTTATCAGCTTGGTGAGTATTTTTTTTTGTTGTGACTATGTGCTTGGTGAGTATTGTTTTTGTTTTTTTTTTTAAATTAGAAACATACTCAAATTTACGACCTCTAAACATTATATTATTTGAACTATAATTCATTAGTAAACGTATTTTTTTATTAAAAAAATATATCGGTTGTAAAAAAAATGCAATTAATAATTATGTTTTCCTAATTAACTTGCTAAGAGAAAAATAACATAACACATTGATGACAAGTCATCCTAGCCTATTTTAACTAGTCTTTTTCTTTTGTTTTCATTAGAAGTATGCACTTTCTTGAGCTACAAGCAAGCTAATTGAGTAGATTTTCATGTTTCCCTTGATTGAACCAACCATGTATGAATTCATGCCATTTCATGAGGTTTTATGCTATATTTGTTGCATATTATGAAAGAATGAATATCTCATGATTTTGAGCATAGCTTTGATGAGTTTGGTTGATTAATGATAGGTGAAGAAAGCTTGGAGAAAGGTTGAAGCAAGAAGGAATGGCTAGGAGTGAAGAGAGGACAATGGAATAAGTGAAATTGAACCAGGAAGCAAAAAGTTGGACCTAAAGTTAGCATCAAACTTTTGCACAAACTTTTGGTTGAAAAGTTAGCCCCAACGTTAGCCCCCTAACTTGGAGGCTAACGTTGGAACTTGAAAAGCATTCCCTGGGTACCAAAAGTTTGCGCCAACGTTAGCCCCCTAACTTTGAGGCTAACGTTGGCACATGAAATTTACCCCTGAGCACCAAAAGTTTGCGCCAATGTTAGCCCCCTAACTTTGAGGCTAACGTTGGCATGAAGAAATCCTCCCTGGGCACCAAAAGTTTGCGCCAACGTTAGCCCCCTAACTTTGAGGCTAACGTTGGCACATGAATTACAAGGGAGAGGAGCAAAAGTTTGCGCCAACGTTAGACCCCTAACTTGGAGGCTAACGTTAGCGCCACTAGCACACAAGGCAAGGCCAACGTTAGGGTCAAAGTTAGACCCCTAACATTGGCACCAACGTTCATACCAGCAATATATATTTTTTTGGTGTAGGAGGAAACAAAAGGTCCGAAAAGAAATTACAAATTAATTACTCGGAGCAGAAATGTTCCTTTTTTATCATCTATAAAAAATAGTACTTTTTCTTTCGGAGGAGTATCCCAAAAACACAATCCTATATAGAGTCCGTTTGAAAAGTAGCAGAAGCTATTTTTTCTAACTTTTGAATTATTAAAAGTTATAATACGTGTGTTTGGTACTATTTTAAAAAGAACTTTTAACTTTCTGAAAAGTTAATTCATAACTTTTTGAAGAAGTAAAAATATATGATTTTTCCTCCTCGATAAGTCATTCTATCATTTCTGTAAAAAAAATCTACTTTTATTATTGGCTTTGTAAAAAAATACTGGAAATACTGGCCCCACCACCATTTTCACCTAAAGTTCCATCTGCTAGAAGCATTGCCCTTCCATCATTATTTTCGCGTAATAATTTATCTGCTGAAAATATTGACTCTCCACCATCATTTTAAAACAATGTTTCATCTGAACCACCTAGTGTATCTATTTCTTCCAGTTTTTTTTTTTTTTATCATTTTACCACTCTATTTTTTTATTAAATTTGTATTTAATATTGTGCGTGGTATAAAATCTCAGTTTTAATTTATTTTTTCCCATGTGATTTTATTTTTATATAGTTGCTATTATTTTTATAGTTAGTTATAGCAAGTTCTTGACCTCAATAAAAGAGGAGAAAATTCTAATAAAAGTAAAAAAAAAATAAAAAACAGCAACAAAATATACATGGACACACATTTCACATTTATATTTTATTTTATCTACCATATCATACACAATAAAACATCAAACACTAATTACACAATAATTTCTTTGGCATTGCCATCAACATTATTGTGAATTAAAATTTTATTACTATTTACCACATACAAGAACACCGTTATGGGTGAAGATGAAGTAGAAGAACCAGTTTCTACCTAAAAAAAAATGGAACTAATAAGAGAGCAAATAAAGAATTAATTGCCTAAACAATTGTAATCTTAATAATTAGGTTATAGAAAATCAACATTCAATATTAAAAAGTATTTGTTATCATCGTTGTTTTAATATCCATTTTTTGTGGAAAAAAATTGTATTTTGAGTTATTTATTCAAACAAACAAACCAACAACAACAAAGCCTTATCCCACTAAGTGGGGTCGGCTACATGAATCAAACGACGCCATTATGCTCTGTCATGTATCATGTCTACAAAGAGACCGTTTACATGTAGATCTCGTTTGACCACCTCATGGATGGTCTTCTTAGGTCTTCCTCTGCCTTTCGCCATTTGTCCATCTTCCATCTCATCCACCCTTCTGACTAGATGTTCTATCGGTCTTCTTCTCACATGTCCAAACCACTTGAGACGCGATTCAACCATCTTTTCCACTATGGGTGTACTCTAACTCTCTCCCTTATATCTTCATTCCTTATTTTATCCAATCGCGTATGACCACTCATCCATCTCAACATCTTCATCTCTGCCACACTCAACTTATGTTCGTGCTCCCCTTTAGCCACCCAACACTCTGTACCATAAAGTATAGCCGGTCTTATAGCGGTGCGATAGAATTTACCTTTAAGTTTTAAAGGCACTTTTTTGTCGCATATAAAACCAGATGCACTCCACCATTTTGACCAACCTACTTGTATTTTGAGTTATTAATTCAAACGCTACAACTTTAAAATAAGTACTTCTATAACTAAAAATCCAAATACAAAATAACTTATTTATAAGCTGCTATTAATAAAAGTCCTTATACTTTAAACTCTTTTTTTTCAAATAAACTTATTTAAATTGTTTACCTAAATTAGCCCATAGAGACCATAGTGCACATAGTAATTAAATTAAATGATACATTCAT
>NC_029794.2:12405561-12411558 GCF_000816755.2 Arachis ipaensis | reverse complement strand
GTCAACAAATTCATTTTTGATAATTTATAATTTTTTTTTGTGTTGGCTGGGTGTGTCGTTGGGCCATTATTTTTGTTTTAATTAATAGCAATATTTTCAAACTAACCAACTTTTAGAACAAACAAAAATAAAAACTAATCAATTTAGATGGATCAAATAGTCAATTCACTTATTCACTTAACTTAATATTTATATTTGATGGTAATCAGTGGCTAAGAGAAGGGGTTGAATCTTAGCCTCCATTTTTGCTGAATATTACTTTCTGACTTTTAAAGAAAATTCAAGAGATATTTTCATTTTTTGTCTCATAACAAGTTAAGAGACATTTTTGTTTTGTCTCGTAACAAGTTGAGAGACAAATTTCATTTTGTCTCCTGCGAACTAGAAACAGAGAAGAAGCAGAGAAGAGAGAATCACACCAAAAAGTATCCTGGTTCAGCTGCTAAGTGCAATGCAGCCTACATCCAGTCTCCATCACAATAATGATAGAATTTCACTATCTTTTACAAGATTACAAACACTAATTCTTTTCCTAAGATCTACCCAATCCTATCAGGGACAAACCCAAATTCTACACCCAATCTGAATTTGACTAGGACTCAAAATCTAGCTTTTAACCACAAAGTGCTATCCCAACTTGTAAGGAAATTCCACAGGATCATGAAACACAACATACAGATGTGCAAAGAAATTCTGAGATATCTATGGCTTTTTTCCTAATATTGATCATTGCCTTTTTCCTCTCACTGGCTTTTTCTTACAAACCTCACCATGTTTGCCTTTTATCATGAGACTCAGACAGACAATACTAAAAAAGAAAACAAAATGAACATTTTTGAAGGAGAAGAACTCAGGAAGCTTCGGTAGTTATAAGAACTCTGTGCTTTACACTTTCTCTCTGTAATCTTAACCATTGGCCGTTCATCCTTATTATAGAAGGGGAAGCTTACAAGGTTGAAACTAGTGCAACCAAGCAACTTTTTCTCCAACCAAAAATAGCTTCGGTTCGGACAAAGAGAAGAGAGAAAACAAAAAATCAACATGCATGTACCTCTCTCAACCCTTTTCATCAAACTCCTTCAATCTGAACCCTTGATCTTGTTTTTGGCTCTAAGAAAGGATTCAAACCTTGATGATCTTCTGACCCAGGACAGCTCTTTGCTTTCCATTTTTGCTTCTTCCTACGTGTAGCTCGGCGGCTACCTTCTTTCTTTGATGAACAAAAATGGAAGTGAACTTTTGCAACTGAGATCTTCCTCTCTGACAGAGGCGGATCCTTTCTTTTCTTGGTATGAAAAATCTTGAAACTCTTCTTCAAATCTTGCCTTCAATGGCAAAAATCTTGCCATGCCTTACTTCAGATCTTCTTTCCTCATAACCTTTCTTCCATAGGCTTTTCTTGTAACTTCTTTTTCTTCTAATGACTTCTATCTTCTTCTCTGTTTGATTGATATGACCGAAAGATAAGAGAGAGAAGAGACAAAGCTTTTAATGCAATATTAAATTCAATTTATTTTTGAGTTTCGGTTACCTATGCATGCAATCAATTGAATTGAAATTTGAATTCCATTAACCAATGTAGTGGTAACCGAAGAGTGCATAAAGACTTGGGTCAAATACTTCTTTCTTTGATTTATGATGGACTTGGATGAATTTGGACTTCTTAGCACTTAGCCACTGGTGCACGAAATTGGAAATCACAATTCTTCACAAATTCGCACAACTAACCAGCAAGTGCACTGGGTCGTCCAAGTAATACCTTACGTGAGTAAGGGTCGATCCCATGGAGATTGTTGGCTTGAAGCAATCTATGGTTATCTTGTAACTCTTAGTCAGGAAAATAATAAAATAATTCACTTATCAAATTCGATTGCAAGGAATAAAAGGGCAGAACACAAATTATACTTGTATGCAATGATGGAGAATATGTTGGAGTTTTGGAGATGCTTTGTCTTCTGAAATTCTGCTTTCTTCTGTTTCTGATTCACGCACGCACGTCCTCATATGGCAAGCTGTGTGTTGGTGGATCACCGTTGTCAATGGCTACCATCCATCCTTCCAGTGAAAAGGGTCCAGGTGCGCTGTCACCGCACGGCTAATCATTTGCAGGTTTTCGATCGTACCGGAATAGGATTTACTATCCTTTTGCGTCTGTCACTATGCCCAGCACTCGCGAGTTTGAAGCTTGTCACAGTCATTCAATCCCTGAATCCTACTCGAAATACCACAGACAAGGTTTAGACTTTCCGGATTCTCTTGAATGCTGCCATCAATCTAGCTTATACCACGAAGATTCTGATTAAGAGATCCAAGAGATATTCATTCATTCTACGGTGAACGGAAGTGGTTGTCAGGCACGCGTTCGTGGGGGAATGATGATGATTGTCATGTTCATCACATTCATGTTGAAGTGCGAATGGATATCTTAGAGAGGAACACACATGTTTGAATAGAAAATAGAAATACTTGCATTAATTCATCAGGACACAGCAGAGCTCCTCACCCCCAACAATGGAGTTTAGAGACTCATGCCGTCAGAGATTACAAAGTTCCGATCTAAAAATGTCATGAGATGCAAAATAAATCTCTAAAAGTTGTTTAAATACTAAACTAGTAACCTAGGTTTACAGAAAATGAGTAAACTATGATAGATAGTGCAGAAATATGAATTTTGCCTAGAAACTAATGAAAATAAACTAAAAACTAACTAAAACATACTAAAAACTATATGAAATTAACCCCAAAAAGCGTATAAATATCTGCTCATCACAACACCAAACTTAAACTGTTGCTTGTCCCCAAGCAACTAGATAAATAAAATAGAATATTAATAAGTCAAGAAGCAATAATGTCTCAGAGTTTTTGAGTGAAGCTCAGATTCTAATTAGATGAGCGGGACTAGTAGCTTTTTGCTTCCGAACAGTTTTGGCACCTCACTTTATCCATTGAAGCTCAGAGTGATTGGCATCTATAGGAACTTAGAATTCAGATAGTGTTATTGATTCTCCTATTTCAGTATGATGATTCTTGAACACAGCTACTTTATGAGTCTTGGCCGTGGCCCTAAGCACTTTGTTTCCAGTATTACCACCGGATACATAAATGCCACAGACACATAATTTGGTGAACCTTTTTAGATTGTGACTCAGCTTTGCTAAAGTCCCCAATTAGAGGTGTCCAGAGTTCTTAAGCACACTCTTCTTTTTGCTTTAGACCTTGACTTTAACCGCTCAGTCTCAAGTTTTCACTTGACACCTTCACGCCACAAGCACATGGTTAGGGACAGCTTGGTTTAGCCGCTTAGGCCATGATTTTATTCCTCTAGGCCCTCCTATCCACTGATGCTCAAAGCCTTGGATCCTTTTCATTACCCTTGCCTTTTGGTTTTAAGGGCTATTGGCTTTTTGCTTTTGCCTTTTGGTTTTAAGAGCTTTGGCTTTTTCTGCTTGCTTTCTCTTTTTCTTTCTCTATATATTTTTTTTCTGCAAGCTTTGTTCTTTGCTGCTTTTTCTTGCTTCAAGAATCATTTTTTATGATTTTTCAGATTATCAATAACATGTCTCATGTTCATCATTCTTTCAAGAGCCAACATATTTAACAGTCTTAAACATCAAATTCAAAAGACATATGCACTGTTCAAGCATTCATTCAGAAGACAGAAAGCATTGCCACCACATGTAAATAATTAGAATTTTTTTTGTTAAAAACTCAAAATTTATTGCCTCTTATTCTAAAGATCTACTATTTTATTCATGTTTGCTGATGATGAGAAAAATAAATTATAACTTAATTGAAATTAAGATCAAAATAGGTATGCTGATTACTACTACTTATATCTACTTTCTAAGGTAAACTCCTATAATGACAACTATCACAGAGTTAAAGCAAAAATTAGAATTTAACAACCTTTGTTCTGGGAAGTGGATGTTCCTCTAATCTGCGGGGCGCTTGGTCCTTCAAGAGATAATTTCTGGCGCTTCAATTCCCTTAAATCACGCCCTTGCTCCTCCTGTTCTTTAAGCAAATAGCAAAGAATGCTACTTTACTCCTTCTATTCTTTCTTTATTTGTTCCATAGCTTTTTGCATCTTGGTAATAGATGTTTCAAGATACTCCCAGTATTCAGATTGAGGGATTTCTGGGAGAAATTCCTGTGTTCTCTTCTTGATGGGGTCATCCTGTGCTTGTTGTTTTTCCATTGATGCTTTGGTGATTGGTCGCTCAACTGAGATATACTCAGTTATTCCCATCCTTACTCCAGCGTCCTTGCAGAGCATAGAAATCAAGCTTGGATAAGCCAACCTGGCATCTTTGGAATTTTTGTTTGCAATTTCGTAAAATTCAGTTGAAATCAGTTGATGAACTTCCACTTCTTTTCCCATCATGATACAATGGATCATCACTGCTCTTCTAATAGTGACTTCAGAGCGGTTGCTAGTGGGCAGTAGAGAATACCCAATGAAGTCTAGCCATCCTCTGGCGACTGGTTTGAGATCTTCTCTTTTGAGTTAATTTGGGACACCCTTCGTGCTGGTGGTCCACCTGGCTCCAGGGATACATATATCCTCTAGAATCTTATCCAGGCCCTTGTCTGTTCTCATCATTCTCCTATTGAAGGAGTCTGGATCATCTTTCAGCTGAGGTAGCTTTAAGATCTCCCTGATCTTGTCAGGGTGGGTATGAACAATCTTTCCTTTGACCAAGGTCCGATAGTCATAGAGAGCAGATCCAGATTGTCTTTGCTTGTCTGTTTGCCACATATTAGCATAGAACTCCTGGACCATATTCATTCCCACTTTCGTTTTAGGATTAGCTAGGATCTCCCAGTTCCTGATTCGAATTTGCTCCTGGATCTCCGGATATTCGTCTTCTTTTAGATCGAATCTAACTTCCGGGATCACTGATCTTAGACCCATTATTTTGTAATAATGGTCTAAATGTTCTTTAGTTAAGAACTTCCCTTGATTCCAAAGTGGTTTTGGAACACTCTCTTTCTTGCCTCTTGGAGTGGGTTGTTTTCCTTTAGGAGCCATGATCTTAGTGGGTATGGTTTAGTGATCACGAATAAACACACCAAACTTAGAGGTTTGCTTGTCCTCAAGCAAAAGAAAAGAAATGAGAGGGATAGAAGGAGAGCTAGTGTAGGATGGTGGATGAGAGGAAGGAGGCCGAATGGGTTTTTTAAAAGGGAGGGGGGTTTTCGAAAATAGGGAGAAAGATAAGATAGAAGATATGATTTAAAAAAAGTATGATAAGAAAAGATATAATTTAAAATTGAAAAGATATGAAAGATATTTGAAAAAGATAAAATTGGACTTTTGAAAAAGATAATATGGAGATTTGAAAAAGATATTGATTAGTTGAAAAGATTTTTGAATGAAAAGAGATAGATTTGTTTTGAAATTTTTGAAAAAGAGTTGAATTAGATTGAAAAAAAAGGATTTGTGCTTATGGATTAAGATACATTTAATATTTTTAAAGAAGGGTTTTTAGAAATTAGGGATTTTAGAAATCAGGGTTTGTAACATGTTTATGCAAGAAATCATGAATTGAAACATGAAAATTAAGATTAAAATGAAAAATATGAAGAAAAAATGAATTTACCTCCTCCCCACCATCCTAGCGTTTGAACGCCCAAACGCTGCATGTTTTGGGTGTTCAACGCCCAACTGCTGCTTCTCCTGGGCGTTCAACGCCCAGCTGTTGCTTCTTTCTGGTGTTGAACGCCAGGAACTCCTTTGTCACTGGGCGTTTTTCTGAACGCCTAGGACGCTGTAAATATGGCATTAAACGCCCAGAAGATGCTTCTTTCTGGCGTTTAACGCCCAGATGGCTATCCTTACTGGCGTTCAACGCCCAGTGGATGCTTCTTTTGGGCGTTGAACGCCCAAAACAGACTCTTACTGGCGTTTTTTTGCCAGTGAGCTCTTTTTCTCTGTTTTGTTTGCAGAATCCTTCTGTAACTCTGTGAACTTATACAATTGACTCTTTACCTTAG
>NC_029794.2:12402844-12405345 GCF_000816755.2 Arachis ipaensis | reverse complement strand
TCAGAATCAATATCTTGAAGTTCCACATAACCATATGGTGATACACTTGTAATCTCATATGATCCCTTCCATCGGGACTTCAGTTTCCCGGGGAATAGCCTGAGCCTAGAGTTAAACAATAGAACCTTTTGTCTTGGTTCAAAGATTCTAGATGACAGCTTTCTGTCATGCCACTTTTTTTATTTTTCTTTATAAAGCTTGGCATTTTCGAAAGCAGTGAATCTGAATTTCTCTAGCTCATTTAGCTGGAGCAATCTTTTTTCTCCAGCTAATTTGGCATCAAAGTTTAGGAATCTGGTTGCCCAGTAGGCTTTATGTTCCAGTTCCACGGGCAGGTGGCATGCCTTACCATACACAAGTTGGTATGGAGAGGTCCCTATAGGAGTCTTGAATGCTGTTCTGTAAGCCCACAGAGCATCATCCAAGCTTCGTGCCCAATCCTTTCTAAGGGTACTTACAGTCCGTTTCAGGATTCTTTTTAGTTCTCTGTTAGAGACTTCAGCTTGCCCATTTGTCTGTGGATGATATGGAGTCACCACCTTGTGGCGAATCCCATACCGGACCATGGCAGAGTAAAGCTGTTTGTTGTAGAAGTGAGTGCCCCAATCACTGATTAGTACCCTGGGGACAACAAACCTGCTGAATATATGTTTCTGGAGGAATTTCAGCACTGTTTTAGTATCATTGGTGGGTGTGGCAATGGCCTCAACCCATTTTGATACATAGTCAAATGCCACCAGAATATAAGTGTTTGAGTATGATGGTGGGAAAGGCCCCATGAAATCAATACCCCATACATCAAACAACTCAATCTCCAAGATTCCTTGTTGAGGCATGGCGTAACTGTGAGGCAAATTACTAGCTCTCTGGCAACTGTCACAGTTACGTACAAACTCTCGGGAATCTCTGTAGAGTGTAGGCCAGTAGAAGCCACATTGGAGGACCTTGGTGGCTGTTTGCTCACCTCCGAAATGACCTCCATATTGTGACCCTTGGCAATGCCATAAGATCCTTTGTGCTTCTTCTTTAGGCACACACCTACGGATTATGCCATCTGCACATCTCTTAAAGAGATAGGGTTCATCCCACAAGTAGTACTTTGCATCAGTAATTAATTTTTTCTTTTGTTGCCTGCTGTACTCCTTGGGAATGAACCTTGCAGCTTTGTAGTTTGCAATGTCTGCAAACCATGGTGTTTCCTGAATGGCAAACAAATGCTCATCCGAAAAGGTTTCAGAGATTTCAAGAGAGAGGAATGACGTCCCTTTGGGCATTATTTAAAATGCGGCTAGCATAATAAATGACATGCAGAAGCTTGTCATGCCTCTGCCCCAGTACTGCACCAATGGCGTGATCACTGGCATCACACATTAGCTCAAATGGTAATGTCCAGTCTGGTGCAGAAATAATTGGTGCTGTGACCAGCTTGGCTTTCAGCGTTTCAAACGCCTGCAGACACTCTGTGTCAAACACAAATGGCATGTCAGCAGCTAGCAGATTGCTCAGAGGTTTTACGATTTTTGAAAAATCCTTTATAAACCTCCTATAGAATCCTGCATGCCCCAGAAAGCTTCTGATTGCCTTAACATTAGCAGGTGGTGGTAATTTTTCAATTACCTCTATTTTTGCTTGATCCATTTCTATTCCCTTGTTTGAAATTTTATGTCCAAGGACAATCCCTTCAGTCACCATAAAGTGACATTTTTCCCAGTTTAAAACCAGGTTGGTCTCTTGGCATCTTTTCAGAACTAGTTTCAGGTGATCAAGACAGGAGCTGAATAAGTCTCCGTATACTGAGAAGTCATCCATGAAGACTTCCAGAAATTTTTCCACCATATCAGAGAAAATAGAGAGCATGCATCTCTGGAAGGTTGCAGGCGCATTACACAGCCCAAATGGCATCCTTCTATAAGAAAACACTCCAGATGGACATGTGAATGCTATTTTCTCTTGATCCAGGGGATCTACTGCAATCTGGTTATAGCCTGAGTAGCCATCTAAAAAGCAGTAATAATCATGACCTGCCAATCTTTCTAGCATCTGGTCTATGAATGGTAAAGGAAAATGATCCTTTCTGGTGGCTGTATTGAGCCTTCTGTAGTCAATACACATGCGCCACCATGTAACTGTTCTTGTAGGAACCAGTTCATTCTTTTCATTATGAACCACTGTCATGCCTCCCTTTTTGGGGACAACTTGAACAGGGCTCACCCACGGGCTATCTGAAATGGGATAAATAATCCCAGCCTCCAGTAATTTGGTGACCTCTTTCTGCACTACTTCCTTCATGGCTGGATTTAGCCGCCTCTGTGGTTGAACCACTGGTTTAGCATTATCCTCCAATAAGATTTTGTGCATGCATCTAGCTGGGCTTATGCCCTTAAGGTCACCAATGGACCACCAAGAGCTGTCTTGTGTGTCCTTAGCACCTGAATAAGTGCCTCCTCTTCCTGTGAATTTAAAGCAGAGCTTATGATCACTGGAAAAGTGTCACCTTCTCC
>NC_029794.2:12397951-12401363 GCF_000816755.2 Arachis ipaensis | reverse complement strand
TCAATAAGATCAACTTTCATGCAGTCTTTTGATGTGTCTGGATGTTGCATGGCTTTGACAGCATTCAACTTAAACTCATCATCATTGACTCTCAGGGTTATTTCCCCCTGTTGGACATCAATGAGAGTTCGTCCAGTTGCTAGGAAGGGTCTTCCTAGAATGAGAGTAGCACTCTTGTGCTCCTCCATTTCCAGCACTACAAAGTCAGTGGGAAAGGCGAATGGCCCAACTCTGACAATCATGTCTTCAATCACGCCTGATGGGTATTTAATGGAGCCATCAGCAAGTTGGAGACATATCCGGGTTGGTTTAACTTCTTCAGTTAAACCAAACTTTCTGATAGTGGATGCAGGTATTAGGTTGATGCTTGCACCAAGATCACATAAAGCTGTCTTGGTGTAATTACCTTCTAATGTGCATGGTATCAGAAAACTCCCAGGGTTTTTAAGTTTTTCAGGAAAGCTTTTCAGAATGACTGCACTGCATTCTTTAGTGAGGAGAACTCTTTCAGTTTCTCTCCAATCCTTCTTATGACTCAAGATCTCTTTCATGAACTTGGCATAAGAAGGTATTTGCTCAAGTGCCTCTGCAAATGGAATCTTTATTTCAAAAGTCCTGAGATAATCTGCAAAGCGAGCATTGTAAGCCCATAATAGAAGATGTCTAACTGAACCCACTCTGAAAATATTTCAGAGGGGTATTTTCGTAGCATCTCTCTGTATCTCTCCCAGGCATCATAAAGAGATTCATTATCTCCTTGTTTAAAGCCTTGGATGTCCAGCCTTAGCTGTGTCATCCGTTTTGGAGGAAAGTATTGATTCAGGAATTTTTCTGTCAGCTGTTTCCACGTCCTTATGCTAGCCTTAGGTTGGTTATTTAACCACCTCTTGGCTTGGTCTTTTACAGCAAATGGAAACAGTAATAATCTGTAGACATCCTGATCTACTTCCTTATCATGTACTGTGTCAGCAATTTATAAAAACTGTGCCAAAAACTCTGTAGGTTCTTCCTGTGGAAGACCGGAATACTGGCAGCTTTGCTGCACCATGATAATGAGCTAAGGATTCAACTCAAAGCTACTGACTCCAATGGAGGGTATGCAGATACTACTCCCATATGAAGCAGTAGAGGGGTTAGCATATGACCCCAGAGTCCTCCTGGACTGTTCATTTCCACTTAGATCCATGATGGAGAAAGGGAGATGATGTAAAATAAAAAATTTATTTTTATTTATTTATTTATTTATTTAATTATTTCGAAAATAAAATAAATTAAAATAAAATAAATAAAAATAGGTGAAGATTTTCGAAAAAATGAGGAGAGAGAAAGTGGTCAGGAAGTTTTGAAAAAGATATGATTTGAAAAAGATTTTAAGTTTTGAAAAAAATCTGAATTTTAAAAAATAAATTTCGAAAATTTATTTTAAAAATAGAGAGAAAAGATATTTTTGAATTTAAAGAGGAAAGAGAGAAACAATAAGATAGCCCAAGATTTAAAATTTTTAGATCTAATGCTCCTTGTTTTCGAAAATTTTGGAGGGAAAACACCAAGGAACACCAAACTTAAAAATTTTAAGATCAAGACACAAGGAAAACTCAAGAACACTTTGAAGACTCACAAGAACACAAGAACATGAAGAAAGAACACCAAACTTAAAATTTTTAGAAAACCAAAAATAAAACTTTCAAAAAACAAAGGAAAATCAACAAGAAAATACCAAACTTAAAGTTTGGCACGAGATTTAATAGAAAAATTATTTTTGAAAAATTTTTGAAAAGAAAACAAAAGACTCTGACCCAAAAGACAAAAATTTCCTAATCTAAGCAACAAGATTCACCGTCAGTTGTTCAAACTCAAACAATCCCCAGCAATGGCGCCAAAAACTTGGTGCACGAAATTGGAAATCACAATTCTTCACAAATTCGCACAACTAACTAGCAAGTGCACTGGGTCGTCCAAGTAATACCTTACGTGAGTAAGGGTCGATCCCACGGAGATTGTTGGCTTGAAGCAATCTATGGTTATCTTGTAACTCAACACGCGTTCGTGGGGGAATGATGATGATTGTCATGTTCATCACATTCATGTTGAAGTGCGAATGGATATCTTAGAAAGGAACACACATGTTTAAATAGAAAACAGAAATACTTGCATTAATTCATCAGGACACAACAGAGCTCCTCACCCCCAACAATGGAGTTTAGAGACTCATGCCGTCAGAGATTACAAAGTTCAGATCTAAAAATGTTATGAGATGCAAAATAAATCTCTAAAAGTTGTTTAAATACTAAACTAGTAACCTAGGTTTATAGAAAATGAGTAAACTATGATAGATAGTGCAGAAATATGAATTTTGCCTAGAAACTAATGAAAATAAACTAAAAACTAACTAAAACATACTAAAAACTATATGAAATTAACCCCAAAAAGCGTATAAAATATCTGCTCATCAGCCACTTAATTTTTGCACAAGACTTATTTTAAATAACAAGTTGGGCTTGTGTTGCTTCTGGCCCAATATGAAATCTGCACACTAACAAACACATTAAACAAACAATTGGAGGCAAATAATAATTTAATAATTTTCTAATCAATGTTTGATCATCAAATATGATACAAGTTTTTCAAACTTAACAATCTGCTCCTTGATGACAAACATTATTAAACTGAATTGAAAGGATTAGGGTTAGAGAACTTTCCTTTGATGGTTTGGCCGAATCCTCCCCCTTTCCATTGTTCAATATGCTCCCCCTTAATGTGTGCCTAGTTACCAAACAGAATTCATGGCAGCAACACCTATGTGCATGATCTAAAAGTTCCAAAATGATACAAATTTTCAAAACATGGAACCTTTAAAAATAGAGCCATATATTATCAAGAAGACATCTTTATAAAAAAAATTAAGGCTCAGTTTGATATAAATCCACTAACAAGCTGCTCAAAAATTCACAACAGAGCACTGATGAGCGGATAATTTATACGCTTTTTGGCATTATTTTTAGTATGTTTTTAGTAGAATCTAGTTACTTTTAGGGATGTTTTCATTAGTTTTTATGTTAAATTCACATTTCTGGACTTTACTATGAGTTTGTGTGTTTTTCTGTGATTTCAGGTATTTTCTGGCTGAAATTGAGGGACTGGAGCAAAAATCAGATTCAGAGGTTGAAGAAGGACTGCTGATGCTTTTGGATTCTGACCTCTCTGCACTCAAAATAGATTTTCTGGAGCTACAGAACTCAAAATGGCACGATTCCAATTGCGTTGGAAAGTAGACATTCAGGGATTTCCAGAAATATATAATAGTCCATACTTTGCCCAAGTTTAGACGACATAAACTGGCGTTCAACGCCAGCTCTCTGCCCAATTCTGGCGTCCAGCGCCAGAAACAAGTTGCAAAGTGGAGTTCAACGCC
>NC_029794.2:12392894-12397763 GCF_000816755.2 Arachis ipaensis | reverse complement strand
GTGATGCCCTTGCATAAAGCCAGCCATGGAAAGGAGTAAGACTGATTGGATGAAGACAGCAGGAAAGCAGAGATTCAGAGGAACGAAAGCATCTCTACACGCTTGTCTGAAATTCTCACCAATGAATTACATAAGTGTTTCTATCCTTATTTTATTATTAATTTCAAAAACTCCATAACCATTTTATATCCGCCTGACTGAGATTTACAAGGTGACCATAGCTTGCTTCATACCAACAATCTCCGTGGGATCGACCCTTACTCACGTAAGGTTTATTACTTGGACGACCCAGTGCACTTGCTGGTTAGTTGTATCGAAGTTGTGACAATTTATGAATTGAGATTAGAGCACCAAGTTTTTGGAGCCATTACCAGAGATCACAATTTCGTGCACCAAGCACCAATAGATCATAAATTGTCAACAGTCTCGAAGTGCTTGATAAGCAAATTCACCCTTTCATGGCATTTTATCCAGGCTTTTTCATTCTTAAAGGCTTGCTTTCTAGCCTCTTTTTATGATTTAATCATCAGATTGGACATATTTGAGAACTCGGTGAGGACATTCTTTACTGTTTCAGAGAACCGAGACTTGTCAGAGGTTTCAGCATGGGGAAAACTTTCATCTTCACTATCAGTGAACACTGATGCCTTTGAACTGTTTGCCTTTTTCCCTTTAGCCGACTCGGGAACTCCCCCACCTTTGATAGTAGATACCTGATTCTCCACTAGCTCATTACTTAGATCAACTTGAAAGTACTCAAAGATGCATGTCAAAAATATGCCATAGGACAGATTGTACTTTTTATCACTACGGATACAGTCCCATATATGCCTAATCATTAGATATGAAAAAGAGATAGGAACAGAATTCAAAATGGCATATAAAACAAGAGTATCACAAACGGTCACCCTTTAAAAAGAGCCACTTTGTGACATGATGATGTGGGTGATGATCCTATGCAACAGAGCTTGAACAGAACCAAGAGCCTTATGAGTTAAATTTGTACCATCTAGAGAAGAAAGGTTTTCACAAATCCGAACCTGAGCTTCTTGAAGGGAAATACCAACATGGGCATCCCATTTTTTAGAAATATAAGCCTTGGATCCTTCATCTTGATATCCCAATGCAGAACTTATGATTTTATTATTCAAAGAAAGATAAACCTTTTTCACATAAGAATGGAGTTCCCCATCATGAAAAATCAAATTTGCATAAAACTCACGCACCAAGTTTGGATAAACAGGTTTTCAGATTTTAAAAATGGGAGTCCATTTTAAATCATAAAAAAATATTGTAAAATCAATTCCTTTCTGAGCAAGATTTTCCAGATTAACAACAAATGAGGCACATAAGGGACGGTTTACCAACACTTGGGAATGAAACTCATAAGCCGCACAGGAGATAAAGCGGTAAGGATCAAAGTGAGAGTGCCTTTTACCATATTTCTTCTTAAAATCTAAGGAGTCAATGTTTGATGGTTCTCGAGTGTCATGAAGGATAGACCGTTTGGAACGCGGAGAAAAACTTGAGGGATGAAGGTTGGAGCGCCGTGGTGGAGAGGGACGAGGAGGGGAGTCTTCTTCCTATTCAGGCAAAGGCCCTTTTTCTTTTACATCCTTCTTTTGTGATGATCCCGCTTCCTTATGTGTTGAAGCCTTTGGATAAATGACTTTTCTCCTCATAGAACTAGTGGAATGAGAAGAGGGTGAAGAGGATGAGTGAGAGTTAAATATGTATGTGAGTGTGGGATTGAGGCCCTTTAGATGATGGAGGATTTTTAGAAATGGGAGTACGAGTGCTTCTACGGGTAGGAAGTTTCTTTCTCATGTTGAAGGAAGTGAAATAGAGAAGAAGAAGTTGAAGAGAGTGGCGAAGAGAGTGGAAGGTGGAGAGAGGTTACACCATCATAAATGCTGAGTGGAAGATATCTCACTTAAAGCAAACAGCATTGAATGAAAACGGTTTTTAATAAGGAATTTAAAAATAAAAAAGAATAACCGAAAAGACCTTTCCTTAAAAAGTGGGAGAAGATATAGGAAAAGATTTGATTTGACAAAAACTCCTATTTTAGAAGATATGATGTAAAAACCTTTTTAAAAATAAATTATTTGAAAAAGGTAAATTTATGATACCAAAAATAATGAACCAATATCATAGAGTGGGCCCCAAGGTGGTTGAACAGGCTTGAGTTCAAGGTACCAGAATTCAGTCTCCCCCTGTTTAATGACTTGTTCATCATGTGCCCAGATTTGTCTCCCTGAGGCCTACGAGACAAAAACACACAGAGGCATGAAAATCACATTTTTTCAACAGAACTTAAATCCATCATCCCTAAACTGTTTCTTAATGAACAAAATCTGTCTTCATACAGAGGTTTAGTAAAAATGTCAGCATGTTGCTCTTCAGATTTTACAAATTGGATATCAATAGTACCCTTTTGCATATGTTCCCTAATAAAGTGATATCGAACTTCCATGTGCTTGGTTCTAGAGTGCAGTACAGGATTTTTTGAAATATTTATTGCACTCATATTATCACAAAACAAAGGTATACTATTAATTTTCAATTTGTAATTGGTGCACGAAAATTACTTCACAATGTAATTCCGCACAACTAACCAGCAAGTGCACTGGGTCGTCCAAGTAATACCTTACGTGAGTAAGGGTCGATTCCACGGAGATTGTTGGCTTGAAGCAATCTATGGTTATCTTGTAACTCTTAGTCAGGAAAACAATAAAATAATTCACTTATCAAATTTGATTGCAAGGAATAAAAGAGCAGAACACAAATTATACTTGTATGCAATGATGGAGAATATGTTGGAGTTTTGGAGATGCTTTGTCTTCTGAAATTCTGCTTTCCTCTGTTTTCTGATTCACGCACGCACGTCCTCCTATGGAAAGCTGTGTGTAGGTGGATCACCGTTGTCAATGGCTACCATCCATCCTTCCAGTGAAAAGGGTCCAAATGCGCTGTCACCGCACGGCTAATCATCTGCAGGTTCTCAATCGTACCAGAATAGGATTTACTATCCTTTTGCGTCTGTCACTACGCCCAGCACTCGTGAGTTTGAAGTTTGTCACAGCCATCCAATCCCAGAATCTTACTTGGAATACCACAGACAAGGTTTAGACTTTCCGGATTCTCATGAATGCTGCCATCAATCTAGCTTATACCACGAAGATTTTGATTAGGGAATCTAAGAGATATTTATTCAATCTGATGTAGAACGGAAGTGATTGTCAGACACACGTTCATGGATTGAGGAAGGTGATGAGTGTCACTGATCATCACCTTCTCCATATTTAGGCGCGAATGGATATCTTAGATAGGAACACACATGTTTGAATGGAAAACAGAAATACTTGCATTAATTCATCGAGACACAGCAGAGCTCCTCACCCCCAACAATGGAGTTTAGAGACTCATGCCGTCAAAGAGTACAAAGTTCAGATCTAAAATGTCATGAGATACAAAATAAATCTCTAAAAGTTGTTTAAATACTAAACTAGTAACCTAGGTTTACAGAAAATGAGTAAACTATAACAGATAGTGCAGAAATCCACTTCTGGGGCCCACTTGGTGTGTGCTGGGGCTGAGACTAAAGCTTTCACGTGCCTGGGGCTGTTTTGGGCATTCAACGCCAGCTTTGGATCCTTTTCTGGCGTTGAACTCCAACTTGCAACTTGTTTCTAGCGCTGGACGCCAGAATTGGGCAGAGAACTGGCGTTGAACGCCAGTTTACGTCGTCTATCCTTGAGCAAAGTATGGACTATTATATATTTCTGGAAAGCCCTGGATGTCTAATCACGCCATTTGGAGTCTTTTAGCTCCAGAAAATCCATTTTGAGTACAGGGAGGTCAGAATCCAACAGCATCAGCAGTCCTTTTTCAGCCTGAATCAAATTTTTGCTCAGCTCCCTCAATTTCAGCCAGAAAATACCTGAAATTACAGAAAAACACACAAGTTACTACCGGATACATAAATGCCACAGACATATAATTGGGTGAACCTTGTAGATTGTGACTCAGCTTTGCTAAAGTCCCCAATTAGAGGTGTCCAGAGTTCTTAAGCACACTCTTCTTTTTTTGCTTTGGACCTTGACTTTAACCGCTCAGTCTCAAGTTTTCACTTGACACCTTCACGCCACAAGCACATGGTTAGGGACAGCTTGGTTTAGCCGCTTAGGCCAGGATTTTATTCCCTTAGGCCCTCCTATCCACTGATGCTCAAAGCCTTGGGATCCTTTTTATTACCCTTGCCTTTTGGTTTTAAGGGTTATTGGCTTTTTCTGCTTGCTTTCTCTTTTTCTTTCTCTATATTATTATATTTTTTTTTCTGCAAGCTTTGTTCTTTGCTGCTTTTTCTTGCTTCAAGAATCATTTTTTTTATGATTTTTCAGATTATCAATAACATGTCTCATGTTCATCATTCTTTCAAGAGCCAACATATTTAACAGTCTTAAACAACAAATTCAAAAGACATATGCACTGTTCAAGCATTCATTCAGAAGAGAAAAAGCATTACCACCACATGTAACTAATTAGAATTTTTATTATTAAAAACTTGAAATTTTATTGCCTCTTATTCAAAAGATCTACTATTTTATTCAGGTTTACTGATGATGAGAAAAATAGACTATAACTTGATTGGAGAAAAAAAATCAAAATAGATACTAATTACTACTATATGACTCCTAAGGTAAACTCTTATAACGACAACTATCACAGAGTTAAAGCAGAAATTGGAATTTAACAACCTTTGTTTCTGGGAAGTGGATGTTCCTTGGATCTGTGGGGTGCTTGGTCCTTCAAGAGATAACTTCTGGCGCTTCAATTCCCTCAAGTCACGCCCTTGCTCTTCCTGTT
>NC_029794.2:12379290-12392840 GCF_000816755.2 Arachis ipaensis | reverse complement strand
TCTGATGGGTATTTAATGGAGCCATCAGCAAGTTGGAGACATATCCGGGTTGGTTTAACTTCTTCAGTTAAGCCAAGCTTTCTGATAGTGGATGCAGGTATTAGGTTGATGCTTGCCCCAAGATCGCACAAAGCTGTCTTGGTGCAATTACCTTCTAGTATGCATGGTATCAGAAAACTCCCAGGGTCTTTAAGCTTTTCAGGAAAGCTTTTTAGAATGACTGCACTGCATTCTTCAGTGAGGAGAACTCTTTCTGTTTCTCTCCAATCCTTTTTATGACTCAAGATCTCTTTCATGAACTTGGCATAAGAAGGTATTTGCTCAAGTGCCTCTGCAAATGGAATCTTTATTTCAAGAGTCCTGAGATAATCTGCAAAGCGAGCAAATTGCTTATCCTGTTCCTTTTTCCGGAGTTTTTGAGGATAAGGTATCTTGGCTTTATATTCCTCAACCTTAGTTGCTGTAGGTTTATTGCCTACAGAAGTGGTTGAAGAAGCCTTTTTAGAGGGGTTGTCATCAGCACTTGTGTGTGTCTGATCCCTCACTGGCAATTGAGTGCCAGAGTTAGAAGCTGGAGTGATGTGAGACGCCAACTCCTTGTCTGTTCCTGGCGTCTGAACGCCAGAACTATGTCCATTTTGGGCGTTTAGCGCCAGATCTTGCCCATTTTGGGCGTTCAACGCCAGATCCTTACTTGTTTCTGGCGTTGAACGCCAGTCCTTGCTTGTTACTGGCGTTGAACGCTAGTCTTGGGCATGATTTGGGCGTTCAGCGCCATCCTTCCACCAGATTGCTGGCGTTTTAACGCCAGAATTACTTTTCCCTGGGCTCTTACTGTCCTCAGGTGAATTTTGGGTGGTTTGCTCATTGCTTAACTCTTTGCTGCCTTGAGGTGGGGTATTTAATATTTTCCCACTTCTTAATTGAACTGTTTGGCATTCTTCTGTTATTTGTCTTGACAGCTACTGCTTTGTTTGCTTCAATTGTTCTTCCATATTTATATTAGCCATCCTTGTCTCTTGTAGTTTATCCTTGAATTCGGCTAACTGCTTTGTTAGAAAGTCCAATTGCTGATTGAATTCAGCAGCTTGTTTTACAGGGCTGAGTTCAGCAGTTACTGCTTTAACCTCTTCTTTCATGGAAGGGTCACTGCTTAGGTACAGATGCTGATTCCTGGCAACTGTATCAATGAGCTCTTGAGCCTCTTCAATTGTCTTTCTCATGTGGATAGATCCACCAGCTGAGTAATCTAGAGACATCTGAGCTCCTTCTGCAAGCCCATAATAGAAGATGTCTAACTGAACCCACTCTGAAAATATTTCAGAGGGGCATTTTCGTAGCATCTCTCTGGATCTCTCCCAGGCATCATAAAGAGATTCCTTATCTCCTTGTTTAAAGCCTTGGATGTCCAGCCTTAGCTGTGTCGTCCGTTTTGGGGGAAAGTATTGATTCAGGAATTTTTTTTGTCAGCTGTTTTCATGTCCTTATGCTGGCCTTAGGTTGGTTATTTAACCACCTCTTAGCTTGATCTTTTACAGCAAATGGAAACAGTAATAGTCTGTAGACATCCTGATCTATTTCCTTATCATGTACTGTGTCAGCAATTTGTAAAAATTGTGCCAGAAACTCTGTAGGTTCTTCCTGTGGAAGACCGGAATACTGGCAATTTTGCTGCACCATGATGATGAGCTGAGGATTCAGCTCAAAGCTACTGACTCCAATGGAGGGTATGCAGATACTGCTCCCATATGAAGCAGTAGAGGGGTTAGCGTATGACCCCAGAGTCCTCCTGGACTGTTCATTTCCGCTTAAATCCATGATGGAGAAAGGGAGATGATGTAAAATAGAATAAAAATATATTTTTTTTAATTAATTTATTTTATTTTTGAAATAAAAAAAATTAAAATAAAATAAATAAAAATGGGTGAAGAATTTCGAAAAACTGAGGAGAGAGAAAGTGGTTAGGAAGTTTTGAAAAAGATATGAATTTTTTTAAAAATAATTTTCGAAAATTTGTTTTAAAATAGAGAGGGAAGATATTTTTGAATTTAAGGAGGAGAGAGAAAAATAATAAAATAGCACAAGATTTAAAATTTTTAGATCTAATGCTCCTTGTTTTCGAAAATTTTTGGAGGGAAAACACCAAGGAACACTAAACTTAAAAATTTTAAGATCAAGACACAAGGAAAAACTCAAGAACACTTTGAAGATTCACAAGAACACAAGAACATGAATAAGGAACACCAAACTTAAAATTTTTTAGAAAACCAAAATAAAATTTTCGAAAACCAAAGAAAAAATCAACAAGAAAACACCAAACTTAAAGTTTGGCACAAGATTTAATCAAGGGAAAATTATTTTTGAAAAAGATTTTTAATAAAACTGGTGCCCAATCATCAAGAACATAAACCAACACTCTAGCCAATTGGGCATAAATGTAACACTTGTTTTGAAGAAGGATATTTTTAACCAAGAACAATAATAAGAGACTCTAAACTAAAAAGAAAAATTTTCCTAATCTAAGCAACAAAATAAACCGTCAGTTGTTCAAACACGAACAATCCCCGGCAACGGCGCCAAAAACTTGGTGCACGAAAATTACTTCACAATGTAATTCCACACAACTAACCAGCAAGTGCACTGGGTCGTCCAAGTAATACCTTACGTGAGTAAGGGTCGATCCCACGGAGATTGTTGGCTTGAAGCAATCTATGGTTATCTTGTAACTCTTAGTCAGGAAAACAATAAAATAATTCACTTATCAAATTTGATTGCAATGAATAAAAGGGCAGAACACAAATTATACTTGTATGCAATGATGGAGAATATGTTGGAGTTTTGGAGATGCTTTGTCTTCTGAAATTCTGCTTTCCTCTGTTTTCTGATTCACGCACGCACGTCCTCCTATGGCAAGCTGTGTGTAGGTGGATCACCGTTGTCAATGGCTACCATCCATTATCCTTCCAGTGAAAAGGGTCCAAATGCGCTGTCACCACATGGCTAATCATCTGCAGGTTCTTAATTGTACCGGAATAGGATTTACTATCCTTTTGCGTCTGTCACTACGCCCAGCACTCGCGAGTTTGAAGTTTGTCACAGCCATCTAATCCCAGAATCTTACTCGGAATACCACAGACAAGGTTTAGACTTTCGGATTCTCATGAATGCCGCCATCAATCTAGCTTATACTACGGAGATTCTGATTAGGGAATCTAAGAGATATTCATTCAATCTGATGTAGAACGGAAGTGATTGTCAGACACACATTCATGGATTGAGGAAGGTGATGAGTGTCACTGATCATCACCTTCTCATGTTTTGGGCGTTCAACGCCAGCTTTGGATCCTTTTCTGGCGTTGAACTCCAACTTGCAACTTGTTTCTGGCGCTGGACGCCAGAATTGGGCAGAGAACTGGTGTTGAACGCCAGTTTACATCGTCTATCCTTGAGCAAAGTATGAACTATTATATATTGCTGGAAAGCCCTTGATGTCTACTTTCCAACACAATTGAAAGCACGCCAGTTGGAGTCTTGTAGCTCCAGAAAATCCATTTTGAGTGCAGGGAGGTCAAAATCCAACAGCTCAGCAGTCCTTTTTCAACCTGAATCAAATTTTTGCTCAGCTCCCTCAATTTCAGCCAGAAAATACCTGAAATTACAGAAAAACACACAAACTCATAGTGAAGTTCAGAAATATGAATTTTTCCTAGAAACTAATGAAAATAAACTAAAAACCAACTAAACCATACTAAAATATATATGAAATTAACCCCAAAAAGCGTATAAAATATCCGCTCATCAGTAATCTTCCAATTGAGTTTTAAGCCATAAAAGTTGAGAGCAACAAGCTATCGCGGATATGTATTCAGCTTCAGCCGTGGATAAAGCAACAGTGGCTTGCTTCTTGCTTGACCACATGTTAAGAGGACTTCCAAGAAAACAACACATTCCGGACGTGTTTCTTCTATCCACTCGGTCTCTCACGTAATCTGTATCACAAAATCCTACTGCACAGAACTCATTAGATTTAGGATACCATAAGCTAAGATCACATGTGCCCTTAATGTATCTAATGATTCTTTTGATGGCTGATAGATGGGATTCTTTTGGGTGAGATTGAAATCTAGAACACACACGTACACTTTTGGGTGAGCCCCTCGCCCACTTCCTCTTCCTCTTCAGCCGCAACCCTCTTCCTCTCCTGCCGAGCCTCTCACCGCTGCGACGCTACCATCCTCCGAGCCCCTCGCCGAGTCTTCATCTGCTGAACAGTGAACCCCTTGCTGTGTCACTGTGCTGCCGTCCTGCGCTACCGAACCTCTGCACTGCCCTCTTTGTCACCGTCTTCCTCCTCTAGTAACTGGTAAGTTGCCCCTTTCTCTATCTCATGCTCTCTCTGCTGCCATATCTTAAAGCTTGAGTGTATTAATATTGTCATATCTTAGTGAGGTTATGTAACTATGTTTCTGTTCAGGTCTAGTATCACATGTATGTTTATTTGCAGGAACAATTTTAGTTTATGGGGCCGATTTTGTCACAGGATTAACTGTTCAAAAGAATAAATACTGTTCGGAGAAAATTGAGATCTTAAACTTCCTTTATTTTCTGTACTAAAAATTGAATACGAAGGGAAGACATTTTTTCTATCTCTGAATCTTTATATTTGTGTCATATTTTAGTTACCAAACACAGCCTTGATGAATTCATCCTTGATTCACACTGCATTATAACCATTAATTCATGCTGGGTTAGTGTGTGGTTTTATTGAGTGAGTTAGAGTATTATTCTTCTTTTTCATTCATTTGAAGTCATATATTCAACCTGTGCAGAATACTTTGAAGTCATATATTCTTCTTGTATTATTGATATTAATTGAACTTTCAATTTGATAACAAACATATTCATCCTTGATTTTTAATGTTTTAGCTGAGTATGCTATTCTTTACAAACAAGATGGGCTTACCGGTGGCCATGCGATCATGCTCGGTGCGGATCCTTTGAGCAAAGCTGCTGCACTTGAAGCATTGCATGCTTATCCCGGTATGATTTTCTAAATGCTGCCACTGATTAGTGGCATTTGTGTTTTCTAAAGGAACATATTTACTAAAATGTTGTGTTCTTAATTGTTATTGAGAATGATGTTGTTGAAAGTTGAAACATGAGTCTTAGCAATATACAAGTTATGTTAGCATTTTCATTGTCCTTTATGGTTGATGAAATGTTTAAAACTTACACAGATTTTTCCTCTGCTGAACTTAAATGTGGAGGACTTGTAAAATTTAGGCGGTTTGCAAGTTGGAAGGGGAATAAATTCGGACAATTGTTTGAGTTACATCGAGGAAGGAGCAAGCCACGTCATTGTCACATCCGTAAGTTCTTCTTTGAGTTTTTCTACCTTTTAATTGCCATTAACTTTCATCCATTGAGAAAGCATTTGTATTAACTCTCTCAACCAATTATGTTATTCAAGAATTCCACTTATGTGTTATTTTTCAATGGAAATAATTTAGCCATGTTGTGTTTAATTGATTTCTCTCTTTATAGTATGTGTTCAACAATGGTCAAATGGATCTCAAAAGACTAAAAGATCTTGTTAGAATTGTTGGAAAAGAGAGACTTGTGTTGGACTAGGTGATGTGAACATGATGCAATTTGCCAATTCTTAAATTTTGTTTTGTGTTTTTTTAATTGTTTTTTTCAGGAGGATCCATATTTCATTCTTTTGCTCTCAAAAGCTGCTCTCTCTTATCCTATTATTGTACTCTAATTCTATTCCCCTGTTGATTCTTGGACTTGTGTACTTGAACCTGTATTCATCAGATTCTTCAGCTTCTCTAGATTCTGTTTAATTATATTTATTAATACAGTATATGTTGAGTGAATTAGATATCAAGCTATGTTGAGTGTTGCTTTCTTTCTTGTGTTTGAGCAAGTGATGAGAATTGAAATTAGATATTGAAATTCTGCTTGTCACCCTTGTGTTATTACTAATTTTACCTATATTAGATTTGTCATAATATAAAGCATGCTTTCCCAGTTTATATATTCATGGACAAGAATTTGTTACTTTATTGTTGTGATTCATTCTCCATACTTATATATCTCTAGTTTATATGATTTGTGTTTTCAATGTAGGTTTGTTAAGGTAATTTTATGGCTAGCAATGCTAGAGAAGATACACAAAGCAATAATATTGCTCGGACCGATAATAAAATTAAAGTTGAGAGTAATATTAATCCAACTTTGAAAACTTCACAAGCAACGGATAATAATGCCTCGAATCCAGAAGGATCAACTCCTGTTGAAGGTGACAATAAGGCTAATGTTAAGAGTGCTTATTGGGAGTATTTTGATCGTTTAAAAGTTGAAGGTGAATGGAAGGTAAAATGCAAATTTTGCAAGAGTGTGCTTAATGCAAATCCGAAGAATGGTACCAAGTCACTGAGAAATCATGTGGACCGATATTGTAAGAGAATAAAAGTGGCGACCTCAAGGCAATCATCAATTGTTGAATCTCTAGCAAAACAAGCACAAGTGCAAAAATTAAACGAGGATGGCTTTGTGTTTGACCCTTCAAAGACAAGAAAGTGTGTCGCCGAAATGATTGTCCTGCATGAGTATCCTTTGAGTTGTGTGGACCACCATGGACTGAGGCGAGCGTTTGCATCAATGCAACCAACATTTAAAATGCCTAGTCGCAACACGATTAGGAAAGATATCTTGAAGATGTTTGGGGATGAGAAGTTGAAACTAACTCTTCAACTAGATGAAAATGATAGTAGAGTTGCCATAACTAGCGACATGTGGACTTTCAATCAAGAAAAGGGTTACATGGTTGTCACAGCTCACTATATCGATAGTTCGTAGAAGTTGCAAATGCGCCTATTGAGGTACTTCAAAAATTTCGTAAACTTTTATACATTGTGTTGTCTTTGTACGTTGAGCTTCGTCAATCTAAAATGCATGCATGTTTGTTTTATTTTTCAGCTTTTGTTATGTTCCTTGTGTAACAGCCCAGACCACCCGCTAGCACGATATTGTCCGCTTTGGCACACAAGGCATCACGGTTTTGCCTTTGACGATAGGGATGATGGCCAAAGCCCCCCACACTCACTCGTCAAAACGCGTCATGCTAGGGAGAGGTATCCACACCCTTATAAGGCATGCTTCGTTCCCCTCCCCAACCGATGTGAGCCTTACAATCCACCCCCTTAGGGAGCCCAGCGCCCTCGCTGGCACATCGATCTGGGTTCTGGCTCTGATACCATCTGTAACAGCCCAGACCACCCGCTAGCACGATATTGTCCGCTTTGGCACACAAGGCATCACGGTTTTGCCTTTGACGATAGGGATGATGGCCAAAGCCCCCCACACTCACTCGTCAAAACGCGTCATGCTAGGGAGAGGTATCCACACCCTTATAAGGCATGCTTCGTTCCCCTCCCCAACCGATGTGGGCCTTACACCTTGTCCCCGTACAAGTGAAGTTCTTACTCAAACATTGATGAAAATATTGTTAGAATGGAACGTTGATAGAAAACTGTCTACTGTTACATTGGATAATTGTTTCACTAATGATGTTATGATAGATGAACTGTTGGGGCGTCTAGATTCTTCATTCTTGATGTTAGGGGGTAAATTATTGCATATGCGTTGTTGTGCTCATATATTAAATTTGATTGTCAAGGATGGTTTGAGTATAGTGAAGGAAAGTATTGAAAAGATTCGTAGTAGTGTATTGTATTGGACTGCAACGCAGAAAAGGAACGAAACTTTTGTGAGTTGGTGTGCTAAAACAGCGATTCCATTTACTAAGAAATTGGTTCTTGATTGTATACTTCTCTATCTATAAAACCATTAAGAAAAGCACATTTGACATCTATTTGAGACATTTTAAAACCCTTATAGGCAGCATAGGCAAGAAGCAACTGAATTGCTTCCATTCTAGCTACCGGGGCGAATGACTCGTCAAAGTCAATGCCTTCCTCTTGGTCGTAACCTTAGGCCACTAGTCTAGCCTTGTTACGTACCACACTACCATCCTCATTCAATTTATTTTTGAATATCCATTTTGTACCGGTTACCTTTTTACCATTTGAGTTCGGTACAAGGGTCCAAACCTCATTCTTTTCAAATTGAGATAGCTCTTCTTTCATGGCTTTAACCTATGAGGGGTCTTCAAGAGCTTGATTTTTGGACAGACAGATTCAGCAGTTGGGACAGATTTGGGATTTTCTTGATTGGCTTGATGGTTCACATCAGTTTCACTACCTGCATCATCTTCTAAAAGAGCACTGGGAATGGAGTTAGAATCACAAAAAGACACATGTATGGATTCCTCAATAGTTCTATGTTCTTTGAGGTAAATCCTAAATGCTTTGCTAGTGGTGGAGTATCCAACAAACATTCCTTTATAAGATTTTGGATCAAATTTTTCAAGATTTTCTTTATTATTAAGTACAAAATATTTGCATCCAAAAATATGAAAATACTTAAGATTATGTGGGGTTCCTTTCCAAAGCTCATATGGAGTTTTCTTTAAACCTTTTCTAATGATGGTTCTATTTAGAATATAACAAGCTGTGTTTACAGTTTCAGCCCACAAAAACTTTGGAACATCATTTTCACAAAGCATTGCTCTAGTAATTTCTTGAAGACTTCTATTCCTTCTTTCAACAACCCCATTTTGTTGAGGTGTTCTTAGGCATGAAAAGTTATGTGCTATTCCAAATTCATCACAAAAATTTTTAAAATCTTGGTTTTCAAATTTCTTTCCATGATTACTTCTCAAGTGGGCAATTTTTAAATCTTTTTCATTTTGGATCTTTTTGCAAAGAGAGGAAAAATCATAGAACGCATCATTTTTGTGAGCTAAGAAAAGAACCCAACCAAATTTAGAGTAATCATCCACCACTAGCAAACCATAATATTTTCTTCCCAAACTTTGTGTTCTAGTAGGACCAAAAAGATCAATATGTAACATTTTCAATGGCCTTTTAGTGGAAATTTCATCTTTGGGTTTAAAAGATGATCTTACTTGTTTGTCTAGTTGACAAGCATCACAAGTAATGTATTTATCAAATTTAATATTTGAAATTTCTCTAACTAAATTCTTTTTAACAAGTTTAGAAATTTGGTACATGCTTGCATGTCCCAATTTCTTATGCCAAAGCCATTTTTTAGATTCAAGAGAAGTCAAATAAGTTACTTTTTGATCCTTTAAATCCTCTAGAGTTAATCCATACACATTATTGCATCTTTTTGCTTCAAACAAAATATTACCGAATTTTTCATAAATAACCAAGCAATCTAATTTTCTAAAAATAACCAAATATCCAAGATCACACAATTGGCGCTTAGTAGATTGTGCTTTAATCCGTCAACAAGCAAAACATCATTAATGAAAGAAAAGAAGTTCTTACTCACTTTACCTATGGCCACTATCTTTCCCTTTCCATTGTCACCAAAAGTAACAAAACCTCCATCATACTCATCAAGCTTGATGAAGAATGTTGACTTTTCGGTCATATGCCTAGAGCATCCACTATCCATATACCACATGTTATCTTTTCTTTTGGATGCTAGGCAAACCTACAAAAATACTTAAGTGACCTTAGGTATCCAAATTTTTTTGGATCCTTTAATGTCAAACTATCTCTTTGTCCCAAGCCATTATAATCACAAACAATCTTGTAAACTTTATCTCCAATCATCCTTTCACTTATGAAGCACTAAATAGGAAAATGTCCATTCCGATTGCATAATCTACAAAATTTTTTGTGTTGTTGTTTTTTAAAGCTTGTTGGGTTTTGAAACCTTATGTCATCCAAAGAAGATGCCATGTTGGTAAAAGAAGATTTTTCAATAAATTTTTCAGATTTGTGAAAATCCAAACCAGCTTTATCATAAAGAGGTTTTTGACTAGCCAAGAGTTGATTTAAATTTTCAGAACTTTGAGCAAAGTTGGCTAAGTATTCTTTAAGTCTTTTTACCTCTTTATGTAGTCACTCATTTTTCTCAAAATAATTTAGATTTGTAATCACAGAATGATGATATTCACAGCTCTTAAGTTCAGCTTTTAACTGCTTATTTTCTTCAACAAGATCAACAGCAGTTTTGACTTCCTTTATTTTATCTTTGAGAAAACTATTTTCTGCTTTTAGAATGGTAACTTGAGATTCAAGATCATAGTTTTCATCTAAGAAGCATCTAATTTTTTCATTGAGATGATCTATCATAAGATGAAGGTCTTCAGTTGAGGGTTCAGGAAATATTACCTCATTTACTATGTCGGCCATGAGACAAGTTTGGGACTTGGTTTCAGTTTCCTCTTCTTCATCCGAATCATTCTCCAAGTCTTCCCATGATGCCATGAGTCCTTTCCTCTTTTCTCTTTTCGGTTTGTCCTCCTTCTTCAGTTTAGGATAATCAAACTTGAAGTGTCCAGTTTCTTTACAGTTGTAGCAAATCATCTTGCTTAGATCCCTCTTTGGTTTCCTTGAACTGCCTCCTTTGTTTCATTCCTTCAGCTTCACTATCTTCCTGAATTTCTTAGCAAACAAAACAAAGTCATCGTCAGATAAATTATCACTGGATTCATCATCCAGAAATTCAGTGATTGATTTGAGAGCAACTCCTTTCTTTTTTGTATCTCTCTTTAAATAAGTGTTTTCAAAAGAAAGTAAGTTTCTTCTCAGATTATCATAGGTCATTTCATCAATACCACTACTCTCAGCTATTATTATAGCTTTGGTTTTCCACTCTTTAGTGAGACATCTCAATATTCTCCTCACAAGCACAGATTCTGGATGTCTGATTCCCATAGCATCCAAGCCATTGATGATAATGTTGAATCTTTCAAACATTTCATCGATTGTTTCTTATTCCTTCATTGAGAACATTTCGTAGTCTCTGTTCAGCATGTCTATTCTGGATCTTTTGACAGCACAGTTGAGTAAGTTGACAGCTTTAGCATTGAGCTCTATTTTCCTTCTATCATCTTCATTCCAATCGGCCTCAGCCTTGGGAACAACCACTCCATCAGCTCATGTGGTGGTTGGAAATTATGGACCTTCTAGGATTATCTTCCAAAGCATGTAATCCACAGACTGAAGAAAAATATTCATTCTTTCTTTCCAGTAGCTGTAGTTCTTCCCATTGAAGAATGGGGTCTATTGCTTGACGGCCCTTCTGTCAGAGTATAGGCCACCAGATTTGAGTCACCATTGACTGTCATTAGGATCTTTTCTCCAAGCTACAAAGCTTGATCTCTTTGAGACCAAGCTCTGATACCAATTGATGGTAATCAGTGGCTAAGAGAAGAGGGGGTTGAATCTTAGCCTCCCTTTTTGCTGAATATTACTTTTTGACTTTTAAAGGAACTTCAGGAGATATTTTCACTTTTTTGTCTCATAACAAGTTAAGAGACATTTTTGTTTTGTCTCGTAACAAGTTGAGAGAAAATTTTCAATTTGTCTTATGCGAACCAGAAACAGGGAAGAAGCAGAGAAGAGAGAATCACACCAAGAAGTATCCTAGTTCAGCTACTAAGTGCAATGCAGCCTACATCCAGTCTCCATCACAACAATGATGGAATTTCACTATCTTTTACAAGATTACAAACACCAATTCTTTCCCTAGGATCTACCTAATCCTATCAGGGACAAACCCAGATTCTACACCCAATCTGAATTTGACTAGGACTCAAGACCTAGCTTTCAACCACAAAGTGCTAACCCAACTTGCAAAGAATCCCAACAGGATCATGAAACACAACATACAGATGTACAAAGAAACTCTGAGACATCTATAACTTTTTTCCTAATATTGATCACTGCCTTTTTCCTCTCACTGGCTTTTTCTTACAAACCTCATCATGTTTGCCTTTTACCATGAGACTCAGATAGACAATACTAAGAAAAAGAAAACAAAATGAATATCTTTGAAGGAGAAGAACTCAAGAAGCTTGGATAGCAATGAGAACTCTGTGCTTTACACTTTCTCTCCTTAATCTCAACCCTTGGCCGTTCACCCTTATTATAGAAGGGGAAGCTTCCAAGGTTGAAACCGGTTCAACCAAGCAACTTCTTCTCCAACTAAAAACAGTTTCGGTTCGGACAAAGAGAAGAGAGAGAAAAAACCAAAAACCAACATGCATGTACCTCTCTCAACCCTTTTCATCAAACTCCTTCAATCTAAACCCTTGATCTTGTTTTTGGCTCCAAGAAAGGATTCGGACCATTGATGATCTTCTGACCCAGGGCAGCTCCTTGCTTTCCATTTTTGCTTCTTCCTACGTGTAGCTCGGCGGCTACCTTCTTTCTTTGATTAACAAAAATAGAAGTGAACTTTTGCAACTGAGATCTTCCTCTCTGACAGAGGCGGATCCTTTCTTTTCTTGGTATGGAAAATCTTGAAGCTCTTCTTCAAATCTTGCCTTCAATGGCAAAAATCTTGCCATGCCTTACTTCAGATCTTCCTTCCTCATAGCCTTTCTTCCAGAGGCTTTTCTTGTAACTTTTTTTTCTTCTGATGACTTCTATCTTCTTCTCTGTTTGATTGATATGACCGAAAGACAAGAGAGAGGAGAGAGAAATTTGGGCATGCTTTTCTTTGGTTATCTATGCATGCAATCAATTGAATTAAAATTTGTATTCCATTAACCAATGGAGTGGGTAATCGAAGAGTGCATAAAGACTTGGATCACATGCTTCTTTCTTTGATTTATGATGGGCCTGGATGAATTTGGACTTCTTAGCACTCAGCCACTTAATTTTTGCACAAGACTTATTTTAAATAACAAGTTAGGCTTGTGTTGCTTCTGGCCCAATATGAAATCTGCACATTAATAAACACATTAAACAAACAATTGGAGGCAAATAATAATTTAATAATTTTCTAATCAATGTTTAATAATGTTTGATCATTAAATATGATCTAAGTTTTTCAAACTCAACAATATTAATTCAACTAAATAAATGTTTGGGTAAAATAAATATATCCATAAAAGTATAGATGAAAAAAGTGAAATAGTGTACTCAAGATTTAAATAATTGAGAAACAGATCTAAATATTTTAGTAATTAGATAAAAATAATAAAAAAAAAAGACTAAAATGAATATATTTAGATATCTAAAATTTAAATTATATCAATCAATTTTTTAATAATGTAATTAACACATAAAAAGCATATCAACTTAAAAAAAAAAAATCATTTCAATGTTTTGGCAATATTCCTGAACAAAGGTCGAGCCTCATATAAAGTAAGGGAGACAATGGTCTCTCCATCTATTAAGTTTTTCTTATAAATTATATATAAAATTTAATTTAACCTCCTTAAATATTTTATTTTATTCTTTTTTAATTGTAAAATTATTTTTTCCCTACCTCACATTAAGGCTAATTCCGTCCCTCCTGTGATCTACAATATATTTATTATTAATACTGGAATCTTGTCAAACATTTTATAACTGTCAAATCATATTTTTATTAATTATCATTATCATGTATATAATACAAAATATTATAGCTCAATAGTTAAAGAGAGAAAA
>NC_029794.2:12369286-12379283 GCF_000816755.2 Arachis ipaensis | reverse complement strand
TTAAATTATTTTTTATGATTGATTCTCACAACATATTCAACAACAACAAAGAATATGAGTCATAAAAAACTAACTTATTAGGTGACCCAATGATATAGTAAAGTAAAAATAATTGACTTTTTTAATAACGAAAATGTCATTATAAACGGTTAGATGATTTAATATGTTTAACTAAATCATCTAATAATTTATAATATCTTTACACGAAGATATCATTATTAAAATAACAAAATAAAATTCAGTTATTAACAATAAATTATAACAATTAATGCTATTGAGAGGAGCTAAATTATGCCACTTTTTATATTGACATTGCTTCATCTAAATTGTCCAGATGTCTGCTAGATTACTTGGTGTTATTAAGCTAAGTTAGACATATAGAATCTACACCTACAAATACATTTTTAGATCTACATAAAGGATCTTTAATTTATAAATAATTTAATATATTTAACTAAATTATCTAATGATTTATAATATCTTTACATGAAGATATCATCGTTAAAATAACAAAATAAAATTCAGTTATTAACAATAAACTATAACAATTAATGCTATTGAGAGGAGCTAAATTATGCCACTTTTTATATTGACACTGCTTCACCTAAATTGTCCAGACGTCTGCTAGATTACTTAGTGTTATTAAGCTAAGTTAGACATATAGAATCTACACCTACAAATACATTTTTAGATCTACATAAGGGATCTTTAATTTATTAAATTTTAAGGTTAATAAAAATAATTATTTTTGAAAAATATTAGTTGAAGAGATATATTTTAAATATTTAATTTGGTTCTTTCTCAAATTAAATGAATATATTTATCATTTATTTTTTAAATAACAATACTGCATAATCAACAAATAATCGTTTTGGGTCAATATTTAATCAACAAACGTATTTTTATGCTTAGTACTTAATATTCAAAGAATACAGTGTTAGTTAAATTTTAAATTTTAAATTATAAATTATAAAATACTAAATTTTAAACTATAAATCTTAATAGTATAAAAATAAAATACTAATTAAAAGTATTAGTTAATATTAATAAAAAAATATTAATCTCCTAATATTTCTATTTTTAAAAGGATAAATTAGTCTTTTGACATTGAGAAAATTTATTTTTAACAAATAATCTATAAAAAATAGAAAAATAGGCATAACTTTTTTTTAACAGGACAAATTTTACTAATCTTTCATGTGCATCGTCTTTTTCTATTTTAAGGGTTATTTTATCTAAAATAATTTTTTCAAATGTCAAAATGATAATTTACCCTTTTAAAAAATAAATGAGATAAAGATACAAATATAATCCACTAATATTAATTTAATTTGAAAAGGATAAAAAAATAAATACTTAAAATATGTCTCTTGAACTAATATTTTTTAAAAATGAAAGATTTCACGTAAAAAAAAACAAAAAATTTATTTCTAACAAATAATCCATAAAAAATAGAAAGATAGGCATAACTTTTTTTTAACAGGACAAATTTTACTAATTTTTCATGTGCATCGTCTTTCTCTATTTTAAGGATCATTTTATTTAAAATAATTTTTTCAAATGTCAAAATCATAATTTACCCTTTTAAAAAATAAATGAGATAAAGATACAAATATAATCCACTAATATTAATTTAATTTGAAAAGGATAAAAAAATAAATACTTAAAATATGTCTCTTGAACTAATATTTTTTAAAAATGAAAGATTTCACGTAAAAAAAAAAAAGAAAATTACAAATAAAGTAAACGTCAATTTTATAGTATTTATAAATTCGTGTCTAAATTTTACCTAATTTATTTTTTATAATAAATTTTAATTTTTTTTAAAATTATTTATTTTTATATTTTTTAAATTAAATATTAATTTTTATTTTTTTTTAATAAGTCGGCGCCACTTTTCAAGTACTATATCATTTATCTAAAGTGAATGGATTCTCATCTGAAAAGTAAGGGAAGTTATGAAAAGAAGCACAAAAGTGACACATAGATTTGTTCATTTTTACTTAGTTGTCTTAACAAACCATAGAGAAAGATGTTAACAATAAAAAGATGCCAAAAATATAATGTACCAACAAAAAATTGACATTTATAAGGCAGCCATTTCACACAAAAAGGTCCAATACATAGAATTGTTAGAAAAACATTCTTTTCTTTTACATTTCAAATCTTTTGCATAAAATAGTGGACATGCAATAATGTTTCCATCAACAGAAATAACTCAAATAAGCCAATACTAAAATTTAGCAATAAATATATCAATATATGGCCATATATCGGTGTGTAAGATTTACATTTATACTT
Source organism: Arachis ipaensis (assembly GCF_000816755.2). NCBI lineage: Eukaryota > Viridiplantae > Streptophyta > Magnoliopsida > Fabales > Fabaceae > Arachis > Arachis ipaensis. The sequence goes on along the minus strand of NC_029794.2, from coordinate 12,376,982 downwards.
TTTATTTTTAATTTTCACCCCCAGAAACTGAATTCGCTCTTCTCTCCACCCTCACAACCCGATTCTACCATGCGAGACAAGCTTCTTCTTCGCGCTCCGCCGTTGACAACTGACCTCCGTACTGAGCCCGGAACCTTCGTGCATGGTGCTGATCCTGTAATGTTTCCTCCTTGGCAGACTGACCACCCTCATTTTGCATCGCAGTTGTTGTTGACGGTCTGTGGTTAGCCGGCGCGGAGTCCGTTCCTCGCTGGAACTCCCGGAGGCGTCGTTGGTTTCTTCCTTCAGATGGTGATCTCGCATTCGTGGTTTCTCCGCTGCCGCCCCTGTGCCGAGCGAGGTTCTGCCCAGACAGAAATCTGGCTTCGTTCCCACCACCACGCTTCCTCCTTATGCCGTCAGTGTCCCTGCTGGAGCCATTCGTCGGCCTTTGTGAAGACGTGGGTTGAAGCTGCTGATCCCTCTGTGATGCATGCTTAATCCAGGTTTCGGCTTCCACCCGCCCCTGTAATACTTCATCACTTTGACCTTCTTGAAGGTTGGTTGAAACTGAAACCTGGTTATCATGATTTTGATTGTAATGTTTGTTGTGAAGATTGGCGAATCCTGCTTCCTTTCTGATTATGTTCCTGACCTGTACAGGCGGAGATACTGCCCACTGCCTCTGAAGCTGATTTCTTGCTACCAGTTGGTGAGCTAAGATGTTACCTTCGCGTGGAGTCCAAGTAGCTCCGACATCCGGCGCCTCTTCCAGCATTAGCAGAATGTCCCTGATGATTGCGTCTGCTTCAGCTAAGGGCGTTCTTGCCTTGATCGCTTGAACTAGAGGTAAACAATCTGATTCGATTATACAATTCCTTATCTGGAGATTTTTTGTGAGAATAATAGCTTGTCTATATGCTTGTGCTTCAGCTGCTAAAACTGATACTGTCTTGAATTTTGATGTTATTCCTGTAATAATTTTTCCTTGCCAGTCCCTGATTATTGCTGCTGATGCTGCGATTCCTGTTTCCCTGTGAAAGGCCGCGTCTATGTTAACTTTCACCTTGCTGCGAGGAGGAGGCCTCCAGGTAATTCTTCTACTCTCTCCATTCCTTCCTGTTATATCTTTGTTGTCTCTGTTTAAGTCCTTTGTCGCTATTATGTGTTCTGCTGCAATCTGTTCTGAATGAATTATTGTCTGTTGTGGATTGAGTCTTGTCTGCTGGAATATGTGCTTGTTCCTTGCTTTCCAAATGCACCAACACACACATCCTAGGTTGCACAATACTTTGTCCTGTTCATTTCCTGCCTCAGTCTTGATTTTGTCAATTGTAGTCATTAACCATTTTTCAAATGATCCCACATTAAAAGCCGTAGGCACGATTTGAAGACTAGAACCAAACCACACCGCTCTAGTCCACGAGCATAATAGTAGCATATGTTCAATAGTCTCCTCTTGTTCCTAGCATATGCTGCACATCGGTGTAGGTGCACTTCTGCGCTGATGTAATTTTGCATTCACTGGCAGAATTTCATGCACCGCTTTCCATAAAAACATTTTGACCTTTTCCGGAACTGGTAATCTCCAAATCCTCTCCCATATCTCCTTCAAGTTATGGCTTGTTGAAGCTTTGCCGAGCGTTGTCTCTACCCTTGTATCTTTCTCCTCCTTTGCTACCTGGTATCCGGATCTGACTGAGTACTGTCCGTCGTTCCTATATGGCCAAACAAGATGGTCCTTCTTGTTGATCAAACTGATGGGCGTTCTAGTTATCAGTTCAAGCTCATCACCATGAAAAATATCCCTAATTTTTTCTAAGTCCCAGCCCTCGCCTTCTCTTATTAGCTCGCTGACTTTTCTATGCTGGGTTTCTCTGACTCTCCTCAACTTTTCTGTTCCTACCACCCAATTATCTTCCCAAATATCTATTCCTGCTCCGCTTCCTACACTCCACCTTCCCTTCCTTCTGAGAAAATCTCTGCCTTCCAAGATGCTCTTCCATATCCATGATGTGTTCCGTCCTCTCCCTGCTTCCCATAGGCTGCAATTAGGATAATAAATGGCCTTTAGAATCCGGGCCCATATTGCATCTTCCTCCTTTAGAAGTCTCCAAGCTTGCTTAGCCAAGAGAGCTATGTTTTGGCACTCAAAATCCTTAAACCCCAATCCTCCGTTCAATTTGTTTCTGGTCATCTTTGTCCAGCTCTTCCAGTGAATACTTCTTTCCTTGCCATAGTTAGTCCACCAGAATCTCGCAATTGCTGATTCAATTTTTCTGTGAAAAGACTTGGGAAATTTGATGATGTTCATGGCTTAGACTGGAATCACTTGTATAACAGCTTTTATCAAAACCTCCTTCCCGGCTTGATTTAAAAGTTTCTCCTTCCATCCTTGCATTTTATCTAGAATCTTCTCTTGTATCCATTCTAGCGCCTTGTTCTTGGATCTGCCCCATGTAGTTGGTAATCCTAGGTATCTTCCTGGTTCTTCCCACGATGCCATTCCGGTGATCTCTTCAATATTTACTCTCCTCTGAATCGATACATGGCTTCTGAAGATCAGACCGGATTTCTCAGTATTTATTCTCTGTCCTGATGCCTCTGTGTACTTGTTTAAGATCTGAATTAGTTGGTAAATCTCCTCTTCTTGCGCTCCTGCAAAAATGATACAATCATCCGCGAATAATAGGTGAGTTATGACCGGTGCAGTTGGGGCTAATCTAATTCTTGAAATGAGGTTATCCGTCAACACCCTTTCCATTAGTATGGTAAAGCTTTCCGCTGCTAAGATAAAGAGATAGGGCGATAGAGGATCTCCCTGTCTGAGTCCCCTTTGAGGGTGGATCTTGGCTGACAATTTTCCATTGATCTTAAATCTGTAAGTGGCACTCTTAACGCAACTCATCATCAATTTCACCCATTCTCTGCTGAAGCCGAACTTTTCCATAACCCTTTGCAAGAAATTCCATTTCAATCTGTCATAAGCCTTGTTCATGTCCAATTTGATGGCTATGTCATTGCTTCCATTATTTCCTTTTCCGTTTAATTTGTGAAAAACTTCCTGCACCACTACTATATTATCTTGTATTAGTCTGCCCTTTATAAAGGCGCTCTGAACCGAAGATATGATGACATCAAGAACTCTCCTTAACCTTCCAACCAATACCTTCGTCACAATCTTATATATGAAATTACAACAGCTTATGGATCTGAGATGGTTCAGGCTTTCCGGTTGCCTCACTTTGGGAATCAAAACCACAATTGTCTCTCCTAAGTCCTCTGGTAATCTACCTTCTTCAAAGATTTGCCTCACCACACCACACACTTCTTTACCCAGAATATCCCAATGTTTTTAGAAAAAAAGTCCGTTTAACCCGTCTGGTCCCGGGGCCTTTAAGCTTCCCATGCTAAAAGCTGCTTCCTTGATCTCCTCATCTTTTATCTTTTCCATAAGATCATCATTCATCTCTTTCGTGACCCTCGTAGGAATCTCTCTTATGCAGTCTTCCATGTTCCTATCCCCTTCCGAAGTGAACAATTTGGTGAAATGTGTTTCTACTAGCCTCATTATGTCTCCTTCTCCCTGTATCCAATGTCCATCCTCATTTTTTAATTTGTCTATCCTATTCCTCATTCTTCTTTGTATGGTTGTTGCATGAAAGAAGGCAGTATTTTTGTCTCCCCATTTTAGCCATTTCAACCTTGATCTTTTCCCCCAGAATTTTTCTTCTTGTTTCCAAAGCTCAGTTATCTGATTCTTCAATTCCTTTTCTCTTATCTGATCTCTGTCTGTCATATTGCCCTCCTGAATTTGATGTAGCTCTTCTTTCTTTTTTTCTATTTCTTTATATGCTCTTTTGAACTTTCTCCTGCTCCACTCCGTCAATTCCCTTATGCATTTGCTCCTGTTTCTATTAAACTGACTCCAACAGTTTTTGTTTCCTGCATCCTGCTCCCAACTTCTTCTAACTACCTCTTCACACTCCTCATACTCAGCCCAAAAGGCCTCAAACTTGAATTCTTTTTTTATCCGATCTCTCGGTTGTGTTTCCAAAATAAGGGCGCAATGGTCCGAACTTATGGCCGGAGCAGCTCTTAGAATAACATTCTGATGTATATTCAGCCATTTCCAATTCACTAACACCCTATCTAGCCTTTCCCTAGTGATAAGGTTGTTTCTTGGGTTGCTATACCAAGTGTACCTACTTCCTTTAAGATCAATATCCATTAAAAGATTCTCATCTACAAACCTTTTAAAAGTATTCAAATAAATTCTTGGCTGTGGATGAAGGCCTACCTTTTCGTCTTGACTTAGAATATCATTGAAGTCCCCCAAGAACGCTTGAGGTTCTTCCCTGCTCCTATTATTAACCGTTAGCTCCTGCCAAAGTCTTCTTCGCTTCTGAAAAACTGGGTTACCATACACAAAAACTCCCTGCCAATTCATACCATTATTGATATTAATACTAGCTTTAATATAGTTATCACACCACTCATAAACATTGATATTAGTATTAGATTTCCGTAACAAACATAGCCCACCGGACAAGCCCCGGGGTTCTACGCAAAATGACTTGTCAAAATTCAGCCTTCTTCTTATCCTATTCATTCTATCTTGATTGGCCCTGGTTTCCATTAAAAACACTATAAGCGGCTTTACTTTTTTACAAAGATTATGTAACTCAGAGACTGTCGAGGCAGCCGCTATTCCCCGACAGTTCCAGCTAATGATACTCATGGCTGGGGTTGGGGCATGTTTAGGCCCGCCTCCTCAGCCATTTGTATTCCGATAATCTGACCAGAACCATATTTAACTAGTTGATACTCCCCTGTAGTCTTGGTGTTGAAGCTGTTCTTTGTCTTCTTGGGTTCTCTGTCTTCTTGATCCTCCTGCTCTTCCCTGTAAGTTAGCATTGGAATCTTTTCGGTTTCTCGTTTCCTCTTCAGGTTCAGCTTGAGTTCCAACTTTTTTGCTAGTCCCGTTTTCCAAACTGTCTGTGCTTCCGTTCCTTTCTCTTCATCTTCATCACTTGCTAGCTCAATATAATAGATGTTCTCCCCTGGCTTGACTTGTTGATCCACCCCTTTTTGTTTTGCATTCTGTGCTTCCTCAGATGGACTCCGTAAAGCATTCTTCTCTTTTTCTCCCTTCATTAGTTCTTGGTTTTCTTTTTCCTCTATTCTGGTTTCACACGTTTGTTTGGTCCACTTCCTTGCTAACATAAGCCTTTTTAACTCTTGGCCAATGGTTTCTTTTTCTTTATTTTCCTGGCCCATATGCCATTCTCCTATTTTATAGCTGTTCACTTCTTCCCCTTCAGTTGTAAATTTATTCAGTCCAGTTCCTTCACCTTTCCTTGCTTGTTGGTATAAAGCCCCTGTTTTGGGACCAATCTCCCTTGTATGTTCATTTGCATATGTTTCCTTAGCCTCATTCCTCCTTTCTTCCTTCTGGGCCTTTTGGATGTTGGCCCATTCATTCTTCCTCTCCCTTATTTCTTTAATTAGGTTGCTTATTTTATAGGCTGTACCTAGGTCTTGTTGCGTATCCCCCTTTTCCTGAAAATCAGGGATTCTAGGATCTTCTTCTACCTGCTCTTCTGCGTCTACCATTTCTTCTTCTCTCCTCATTTGGTTTTCCCATACACTTTCCTCCCGGATTTTCTGCTGTGAGACTCTCTGTGCCATAAACCTACTCTCCTCAGAGCTTCGTTCTTCGCTACTCTCTCTCTCGGGGGTCCTTTGTTCACGCGCCTGCTCTTCCCCATTCTGCCTCCATCCTCCTTGTTCTGAGGTGCCTCCTCCCATGATTGGACTTGTTCGACCCTGGCTTACTCCCAGTCCCGGTGCATATTTCTTCTTGGTTGGATCCCAGCATGCCATGGCTGTCGGATTCTTGCATGTTTTCTTCTCATGCCCTAGTATGCCGCAGTTGAAGCAATAGCTGTCCGGCAGTCTCTCATACTTGAAGAAAACCCACAAAGGTGGCAAATTCTCTCTATCTAACCAGAATCCTGTAGGTAAAGCCTTAGTAATGTTAATACTCACCCTGATTCTCAGATAAGTTCTCCTCAGGACTCCATCTGTTTTTGGTTCTTCCGCTTCCACCAAAACTCCTAACATGTCTCCGATGAGAATACATGTTTCTTTCTCCATGAAGTCATGTGGAATGCCATGCACTTGAATCCAGAATTCCATATAATTGTGGTCAACTTCGAAAACAAACTCGCCCTCCCTCCATAGTCGAAGATTTACCATATTTTCTTTGACACTCCATGGTCCATTCTGCATAATTTGCAGCCCTTTCTTCCTGTCTTTGAAGCTGAATAACATCTTCTTCCATCCAATGTCTGTAACTGCCACTCCTTGAGGGTTTTCCCACATTCCCAGCAAGGCATTTTTGTATGTTTTGAACTTTATCTTCTTGTCACTTATAACCTTGCCCACTACATTTAAGCAGTCTTTTTTATATCCCAACTCTCCAGGCTTATTAAGCTTTATGACTTTTCCTTCAATGTTGTTCATAATGAGAGAAAATTGAAGGTTTAAATGTTGTGTGTTTCAGGCTTAGGTGATTATGATGGTTCAAGAGGGGTACGTGTTATGTGGAAAAGAAGATCTGGTGGTTGATTCAAAGCTAAAATAAAACTCCCTTTTTTGGAGAAGAATCCGAAGTTCTCAGAAGTCTCTCCTGTTGAGAGAAAGAGAACTCTCCGAACAGAGCCCAAACGGAATTAACTGCTATTAAACCAGTTAACAAGGAGATTTCTAAATCTGAAATTTGATGGAAATGATAAGTACTTAGTTGTCTTAACAAACCATAGAGAAAGATGTTAACAATAAAAAGATGCCAAAAATATAATGTACCAACAAAAAATTGACATTTATAAGGCAGCCATTTCACACAAAAAGGTCCAATACATAGAATTGTTAGAAAAACATTCTTTTCTTTTACATTTCAAATCTTTTGCATAAAATAGTGGACATGCAATAATGTTTCCATCAACAGAAATAACTCAAATAAGCCAATACTAAAATTTAGCAATAAATATATCAATATATGGCCATATATCGGTGTGTAAGATTTACATTTATACTTTTTATTTTTAATATTTTTAATTTTCAAAATTTTGTAAAAGGAAAATAAAAATAAAAGGTAAAAATAGGAAATTAAACAATATTTTATTTTTTTTCCATAAAATTCTAAAACTAAAAATTATTTAAAATTAAACCAGAAAATTACAACCAAAGATATACTAAACATTCTATATTTAATTTTACATAAAATCAAGTTAAAGTACTATCACATCAACATAAAGCGTACGTCACTGGCTGGTGGCTGCAATATAGAAAACCAATTTATGAGTAGCAACTAGCCTAAAGCCCTAAACTCAATCTATAATTGTATATCCCCAAAACCAAAATTTTATTAACAATAATTAAGATATTCGGTTTGTGGTTCTTTTTCATATTATAAACTAATAATTTTGTCGAACCATGTAACTCCAAACTTCTTGTGTGTTTTCATTCTGTTTATGTATTTATAACTAGATGAAAATTTTCACAAAATGGAGAATATCCTATTTTTGTAAGCGTTTATCGTCTGTTAATAATTTTTCTTAAGAGACCTACTAAGCTACTATAGTTAATAATAAGTAAAAAGAAAAATTAAATAATAGCTTATTTTTTTAATAAAGAGACCTACTAAAGAGAC
>NC_029794.2:12368491-12368821 GCF_000816755.2 Arachis ipaensis | reverse complement strand
ATCTTATTTAATATTTATTAATTATCATTAAAATTAATAAAATTAAATAAAATAAATTTAAACTGTTTTTTTTTTGTCTTTTTAATATTACTGATAATTAAAAAAATGTGTCTACTCAACTTACAGGTTTCAACTTTTTTGGGCAGTAATAATGTTTATTTCTTTTAAGCTGTATAAATTAAATCTATCAACAATCCAGCATGATTACATTATTACATATATTCTATAGCCAATTTTCCTTTTCTCGGAAAAAGAGTTCTATAGTTAAAAAAAGGTGGGCACAAGAAATCAATACAATCATTTAATATGAAATTATGATGTTATGATATA
>NC_029794.2:12356659-12365358 GCF_000816755.2 Arachis ipaensis | reverse complement strand
ACTTCTATACACTATACACTGTAAAATACTTTTATACTGATTAATATATTTAAGCAAGGGCTGTCATATAAATAAAAAAAAATATCATAGATTCTTGGTGTGTATCCGAGAATTTGAATTTAGAGTGAGATTGCATAGAAATTCAACTCTTTGTTATGAAATTATTTTTAAACTTTCGGGACAAATAGTATCATGACATGCTATCAGAATTTTTATGATAAAAAAGTCTAAAGTTTGATCCATGTTGATCTGTGCTGATCCGAAAAAAGAAAAATTTCAAACATAAGACAAATAAAAAGAGAAAGAAGGTTAAAATTCAGACAAACCATTTATGTGCGTACTTCTATCAGTTTAAATGTTTTAAAAAAATGAATTTTTGGTATGATTTCGTGACGTACTAGTTATCAAATAGAATTAATTTTCAAGATTTTAGTCTAATATTGAATGAATATGAATGATTTAGAATTCACTATAAGTCTATAACCATCTCTTGAACCAAAGTTTGATTAAAAAAAAAATCAAAAGGTTAAGCAGCTTGATTATGAATAGTATTTATATTTAGCATTCAAAATGAGGCCAAGGCTTTTGTGTCTTTGTAGGAAAATACAGACTACAATCAGCAACAGTGGCAGCACAATGTTGAAGCTTTCTCTTTAGCTGGAAGTGGTAAGCAATAAGCATGTTTTTCTATTGATTTTACTCTTTTCCCTTCTGGGATGCTTTCTGATCTTCAATTTTTTGCAAACTTTTCTGAGTTATTTTATTGTTCTGCAGTTGCTAGTAAGGATTCTGAAGTAGAAATTGGTTTCTTAAGAAATACAGAGAAACACATAGAAAGAAAAGAAAAGAAAGGACTAATAAGCAATGATCAAGAAGATGAAGATTACATGTAAGTATTCTCTCAAATTCTCCATCAATGAATTGAATCACTCATAAACATATATGAGAATGCTTTTTCCTTCTTTAGATTCCAAACATAATAGCAAAAGAAACTAAAGAGCCATCTAATTGGTTTCAGCTTTTAGGATTTCGCGCTTTTTACTTCATAAAATCATATGACAATAGATAACAGGAATAACTAGAATAAGAACAAGAAATGAAAATAGAAATCAATTAAGACTTAAACATCTCATCACAATTGAAACTTGCCATTTTGGTACCCTGCAGTTTGGCTGAAGCAAGGCAACCATTGTGGCGAAAAGTGCCGGTACCTTCAAGCCTAATCAATCCATACCGGATAGTCATTGTCATGCGCCTCGTCGTGCTGGCATTCTTTTTTCGCTTCCGGATCCTAAATCCAGTCCATGATGCATTTCCACTCTGGTTGGTCTCAGTAATTTGTGAAATATGGCTAGCATTGTCCTGGCTAGTTGATCAGCTACCAAAATGGTTCCCCATCACACGCAAAACCAGCCTCGAGCGCTTGTCCTTGCGCTTCGAGCAAGAAGGCAGGCAAAACAAACTATCCCCTGTTGATGTTTTTGTGACAACTGCAGACCCTTTTAAAGAACCACCAATCATAACAGCAAACACTGTCTTATCAGTACTTTCTGTTGATTATCCAGTAGAAAAGGTTAACTGCTATGTCTCGGATTACAGTGCTTCAATGCTTCTCTATGATACTTTGTATGAAACTTCAGAGTTTGCAAGAATTTGGATCCCTTTTGTGAATAAGTACAGCATTGAGCCAAGAGCACCTGAATTCTATTTCTCTCAGAAGGTTGATTACTTGAAAGACAAGGTTCATCCTACATTTGTAAGGGACCGCAGGGCGATGAAGGTGAAAGAACAATATAGAAAGCCATGAATGTTTCTTTTTGTTCTAATTTGGTTTAGAACTCATGTTGGACTAATGGATTCTTTGATTGCAGAGAGAGTATGAAGAGTTTAAGGTGAGAATCAATGTGTTGATTTCAAAGGCTCAGAAGAAACCAGAAGAGGGTTGGGTGATGAAAGATGGAACACCTTGGCCTGGGAACAACACTGAAGATCATCCAGGGATGATTCAGGTTTGGAAGAAAATCTCATTCTCTTTGTTGTTTCTTGTTTGATATTTATTCATTTCCACTTTTCTTCATTGGTGATTGTAAAAATCTATCAATATTTAAGTGTGTTTGGTTCTGTTTTTTGTAAAATTAATTCTACATAGAACTAAACTTTAGAATTGGTTTTGAAGTAAAGTGGTTTGTGTTTGATGATTCCTCTAAAAGTGTTCCTCATAGAAAGTAAAAATGTTTCAATTCTCCTGCAATAAGTAGTCTTAAATTATAAACTTTATTCAAAACTCAATAATTTCAACGAATCAAGAACTAGAAGTTACATGGACTTGCCTTTGCAGGTGTGTTTGGGAAGTGCTGGTACACTGGACATGGATGGCAAACAACTGCCACGGCTTGTGTATGTTTCGAGGGAGAAGCGCCCCGGCTATCGACACCACGAGAAAGCTGGTGCTATGAATGCTTTGGTAATTAAGTAGCTACAACTTTATGAATAGAGTGCGAGTAAACCACCAATTTTTGGCTTAATTGGCAGCATTTTAATCTTTTAAGGACTAAATTTATAGTTTACTCTATACTTTGCAATTCAGAATTCCTGTTTATACTATCATATTGAAACTTGTTTGTAACTCTTGCATTGTTGTGTTTCCTCTAAAGGTTCGAGTTTCTGCTGTTCTTAGCAATGCTCCTTTTGTGTTGAACTTGGATTGTGACCAGTATATCAATAATAGCAAGACTATAAGGGAGGCTATGTGCTTCTTAATGGATCCTCAGCTTGGAAAGAGGATTTGTTTTGTCCAATTTCCAAGAAGGTTCGATGGCATCGATAACAATGATTGATATGCTAATCGCAATACCGTGTTCTATGATGTAAGGAAATTCTTCTAAAGTCCTCCCTCTTTCAGTTTCAAAGTAACAACCAAAAAACAAAAAGAACACATTAATATATCTTTGCAGGGTAAACTAAGGGTGTTATTAGGGGAAAAAAACTAATGGATTTTATCTTGATATTAGAAATAGTTATTAAAAAATTTCACTCTTTTTTATGCTTGACAGATATAATAGAGTACTATAACAGATTATAACAAATTGCAACTACAATAACATTTTTCCTTGAATATTGTATTGATCATAGATCGTGATGAAAGGACTTGATGGGATTCAAGGCCCAGTGTATGTTGGCACTGGTTGTGTTTTCAATAGGCAGGCAATATATGGCAATATACCGCCATCTGATAAAAAGCCTAAGACAAGCCAGTCTTCATGCTGCTGCTGCTGCTGTTCTGGTGATGATTCTGGGTCCACATTTGATCTTGAAGAGATTGATGAAGGACTTGAAGGGTTTGAAGAGAAAGAGGAAACATCCTTCATTTCAATGAAAAACTTTGAGAAGCAATATGGAATGTCACCAGTTTTGATTGCTTCTGTTTTGATGGAAGATGGTGGACTTCCAAAAGTGACCAATACACAGTTGCTGATTAAGGAAGCAATTCATGTTATTAGCTGTGGTTATGAAGAGAAAACTGAATGGGGCAAAGAGGTAATAATATAAGTTAATTAGAAAGAACTACTTAGTATTTATTTCTTGCGTTGAGCAGATGAAAATACTTAAAATAGAAATTCTCCCTATGATTGATAAGAAATGAAGTAATCTTTTCACTTTTTCATTTATTGCATTGCAGATTGGGTGGCTTTATGGCTCAGTGACAGAAGATATCTTAACAGGATTTAACATGCATTGTAGAGGGTGGAAATCAGTGTACTGCATGCCAAAGAGAGACGCTTTTAAAGGATCTGCTCCTATAAATCTATCTGATAGATTACACCAAGTTCTGAAATGGGCTCTTGGTTCAACTGAGATTTTCTTTAGTGGCTATTGCCCATTGTGGTATGGTTATACTGGTAAACTAAAATTGCTACAGAGGTTGGCTTACACTAATACTATTGTTTATCCTTTCACTTCCATCCCTCTCTTGGTGTACTGCACGATTCCGGCCGTCTGTCTTCTGACTGGAAAATTCATCGTCCCCGCGGTTAGTTCATTGTTATTAGCTTACTACATTTAAATAACTTGCATAGTGTTCTTTGTTATATATATTAGAATGTGGCAACTCTTTTAGGCTCTAATTCTCTATTACTTTCAAATGATGTAAAATAGAGAAACCAATGCTAGGTGAATGTTGATAAATGATAACTAATAGTGCAAAAGAGTTTTATTAATTACATACAAACCAATTAAATTCAGCTATATTGCTATAAGAATCCTGTCTTCTAACCTAAGCTTTGTTTAATGCAGTTAACAAATGTTGCTAGCATTTGGCTAATGGCTCTGTTCACCTCCATGATCTTAACGTGCGTGCTAGAGCTCCGGTGGAGTGGGGTAAACATTCAGGACTGGTGGCGCAACGAGCAATTCTGGGTGATCGGCAGCGTCTCCTCGCACCTCTTTGCCGTGTTCCAAGGTCTCCTCAAAGTTGGTGGAGTACACTCTAACTTCACAATCAGAGCAAAATCCACAGATAACAACAGTGTATCCAATCAACTCTATCTCTTCAAATGGACAACTCTTATGATACCACCAAGAAGTCTTGTTATCTTGAACATGGTTGGGATTGTGGCCGGAATATCTGATGCCATTAACAATGGATATAACTCATGGGGACCTTTGTTTGGGAAGCTTTTCTTTTCTTTTTGGGTCATTATTCATCTATATCCTTTCCTTAAAGGTCTAATGGGAAGGCAGAACAGAACACCTACCATTGTTGTCCTCTGGTCAATACTTTTAGCATTGGTTTTCTCAATGATTTGGGTGAGAATTGATGTGTTCTTGCCCAAGAAAACAGGTCCAGTTCTAGTACAATGTGGGTTAGAATGCTAAGGTAATGGTGGAGATAAAATCAGGGATATGTTCTATTTCTTCCCATTTCCTTGTTCTTTTTTTGCTGGAGAATACTGCTTTCGGGCGTCTTTGTGAGTCTGGTTTTGAAGGAAACGGAAGGGAATGGAAAGGCTTGAGAGTTTCACTTTACTGAACAATTCATTCACTTCCCATCCTTTCTCTTCAAAATCTCAACTCATAAACACATTTACACACCCTTCTTAAGAGAACACCTATAGTTATGTGGTCTCAAAAGATAAAAAGAATATTAGTTCTGTACTTGTGGTATCTGTGCAATATATTATGCTGTATATGATTATCACTTATCTTCTATTATTATTTTATCTTTTTAATTTTATTTTGTTACCATCTATTTAATTTTACACATTGATTACATACTTGAACCTTAATACCTTAATGATATCTTGAGTTAAAAAACTTCACAATTATTGATAAGATTTCTTGTTATCACTGAAAATAACCACAGAAAATATCTTCAATATGACATCTATTTCAACAATATCAAGCTATCTTTCTATGCAACTTGATCCAATAAGCAAGATCATGCTGACGAGAAGATATCATAGATTGAAAATAGAAAGAAGATTTGCTATCACTTATCAGCTACACTTGTATTAATGGATGCATAATAGTTCTAAGGAACCATTGGCTCAAGAAATGTTGTGCCCCATGAGTCAATTATAAGTTTGTAATTAATTAAAATGTGTCATTTCCACGTAAATTTTTTTCTCTCATCTGGTTTTCTACACCACCACTTTGTCTTGAATAATGTTAGGATATGTGAGGTGTAATGACAAAATAACTAAGTGTTACCATGGAGATTGGAGGAGAGAGAAACTTATATCTGATTTCTAATTCAGTAATAATTAGATTCTTTTTATAATAAAGTATTTAGCATTAAATAATTCCCATGAAAGGATGAAAAATAACTGAAGACACAATGTAGATATAAGATATATGATTGTATTAATTATTTACCCAAACTGCAAATTGAAGAAGTAAACATCACACACTGAATCATTTCATAAGAATAAAAAAATTGAATTCCTAGACAATTCACACCCCAAAAACCACACAAACCAGTGCATGCATTTCTCTTAGTAGCAGCACCTCTGTTCAAAGCTTTCTCTAACCTTGTCTCAAATGGAGTTGAGTGCCAATTCACTTTCTTATCCTGCACACAGCCAGTGAAATCCAACATCAGAATTCAAGCTCACAAAGTTCCTACTTTGTTGCGAAAAATTCACATTTCAATTCATCGTTACCTCTCTATACTTGCTTGTTGTGTTGGGAATCCCTTTGAAGGATGATGCTGTGCTGGCTTCTTCGGCAAAATTCCAGTAGGTCCCAACAGTGCCTATGATAGGCATCTCATCAGGACTCCTACTAGGTGACTTCCTTGGTGACGAAGTAGCTGAAAATTGCTTGATTTCTTCCAACGTCAATGCACCTAAAATAGGCCTATCATCATGGCTAATTACAGAATTTGAACCTTGTGAGACTGTGCTTCTTTCAGGAGTTGTAACTGAATTCAAGGACACTGAGCTACCCTTGTTCATAGGTGTGCTCGTTTCTGACGAAGTAGCCAACCAATTTGAGAGGCTAGCATCAACTGAAATTTCCTGGCTCAGCTTCTTTGGTGAGTCAGTTTTCGAATTCAAGTGGAAAGAAACTTCCTTAACACTTTCATCAACTGAAATTTCCTGGCTCAGCTTCTTTGGTGAGTCAGTTTTCGAATTCAAGTGGAAAGAAACTTCCTTAACACTTTCATCAACTGAAATTTCCTGGCTCAGCTTCTTTGGTGAGTCAGTTTTCGAATTCAAGTGGAAAGAAACTTCCTTAACACTTTGTTCCGCAGCTGCAATAGCAATCCTTGGAGATTCATGATTGGGAGAAACATAATTCTCTTTCTGAGGCTTCAATGGTGATGATACTGTTCTCTTGGCCTTGACTGATTTCCACTGAGTGAGATTCTCGACAGGGTTTAACACAGGATGAACATAAGCACTTCTATCTCTAGCATTGGGATTAACCCCAAATGGCTTCAAATCACTTTCACAATTTTGGATTGTACTCTCCATAACCCCTTCAGTAACCACATGATCAACATCGATTTTCACCCTATCTTCTTCAAACTCTTCAACCATTTCATCACATTCTTCATCTTCATCACTGAGATCACTAACTCCATAATCGGAATGATCCTGAACCAGAGAGACTCTAGGTTGCTCAGGCTTGCTTGTAGCATTTCGCTGCAACGAGATCGGAAACTCAATTAAGTCACACGAAGAAAAGAAAAGAAAATTACTTAACAATGTTTCTGCCAGGAAAAAATAAAGATCAAGTTTTTACAGAGAAAGAAAATTTAGAAAAGGGAAAGAAAAGAAGAAACACTGTTGCCGATTTTGGGGGTTTTTTTTCCGGATCCAATTTTGAATTTATGAACCAAATGGGTATAATCAATTATGGGGAAGAAGGATGCAGGGCTTAAGCTCTGTTTTGCTGAAAAATCAAATTTTCTATCTGAAAATAGAAAGAAAAGGAAACAAAAGAAACTGCATCGTTTTTTGTAACGTGATTCAATTATTCAAAAGGGTATCCTCAACAATGGAGAACAAAATATGATTACACTTTAGCTATTTTCGGCTGCTATATTAAAATAAAATATTTTATATTCAAAAAAGAAAGAAAAGAAACTGTCTTAGCAAGCAAAACAATAATGGAATTCAAAGTGTCATTTCGTCAAACACGTAGAAAACGAAAAGCTGAATGAGTTTAGGGCTAGGCTTACTTGAACACTGTGCGTGTGTTTTCTGCGTTTGGATTTGGAGGAACCAAAACAAGCAAGGAAGCAACCCATTAATTAATTAAGGGCGTGTTTGGCAGCACCAAGAATGGCTTAACTTGAGAGGAATAAGAAGGTTGTTTTGAAAAAGGGGTTCTTCATGGTGAAATATACGAAGCCAGAGAGAAAGAGAACGAAGAAGAAGAAGAAGAAGAAGAAGAGCGTTTAAGGTTTGGTGTGTAGGGACAAAAACGGTCAACAAGCATCAAAGTTTCTTTTTTTCTTTTTTATTGTTTGTTTCTTTGAAATTGTTTATGAGACCTACGCGCTAGCCAACTGCGCCACCACCCCGTTTTGTGATATAATTTTCACCATTCTTTACTTACCTTTTACTCAAAGAAAACTATTAGGCATATATTTGAGTAGTCTCGTCCGGGACCTCATCTTCAATTATACTTGTATAAGTTATAAAAGAGAGCATGCTCAATGGACTTGATGATATAAGTGCCCTTTTTAGCAATTCATATATGAAAGTTATGGTGGCAATATTATGTATTTTCACACCCTCATTATGGCTACTTTACATTCTATCTTTTTTTATAAATTGGTTTAGATGGCTTCACACTTCACTCAAATAATTTAACTACTCTTAATACTATTTACACTGTTCAAAATCTTCCTTATAATTGAACATCCATTTTCTATCAGTTATTCAATGGCTTCTTCTTATCGTTTGCTCAAAGATTTTGATATTGGAGTAGAACACCAATCATAGCACATCAAGCTCAGGATCATTAAATCTTGATCCATTCTCATTACTAAAGATAGATATAAAAAGCCAATGTTTGAATACATGGAGCAGCTGAACTTATTGCATGTTGTATGATTGTCCTTATGTCATAATAGAACCGTATGACTTCTCTTTGGATCTTTTAAATATTTTATTTATTGGTATAGATAATATGGACACAATTTATATTTTTATATTTTATTATTTATTTTATTTACTATATAAATA
>NC_029794.2:12347376-12355290 GCF_000816755.2 Arachis ipaensis | reverse complement strand
TAATAAATAATTAACTAATAAATTAATTATTATTTAAAGAAATTAAAAATTAAATTTTATAGTTTCATGAAGTATAAATAATTAAAATATTAATTTCAACACAAATTTTAAAGATTTTAGTTCAAAATTGGATCAATGGATCGAACCGGTTGAATCAAACCCAATTATATAAAACCCTTCCCCATTGTTCACAATTCAGAATTTCATAGAGAGGAAGAGGGAGAACGTTGATTTGGGAAACGGAAATGCCATTTCTCGTTAAACTTCTGTCGTCCATAGCTTTCAATTTGGAGCTCTAATTGACGAGCCATCAGCGACCACGCGTTCGTTTCGAAATTCTCTACAAAATTCACTAAACATTGTGGTAAGAAAATCTCTGTACACACTCGGTATCTCCCTTCTTCAGTTTCGAATGTATATAGGGTTTGGAATTGAGGATTTTGTGATTTTGATGTTTTAGGATTAAATTAGCTAGCAGAAATTATTGGGTCTTGTTCATTTGAGCCGTGGGTAAGGTAAGGAACTCCTATTTTTTGGTGAATTTCTAATTTAGTGAACTCTATGTTGATTATAGTGATATTGTATGAATTCGATTGTGTTCTTATTGATTTGGAGTTCAATTGGGCGATTTAGAACGAAATTCGGGTGATTAAGCTTGAGAAATTGACGTTTGGAAGCTTGGAGCTTGTGAAAGGAGAGGTTTTTGAGGAGTTTCGAGCTTAGGGAGGAATCGGCCATGGTATAGTTTTGGTTTCTCGTAGATAAAATATAATGTAACGTGAAAACTTAGGCTAGAAAACCATAAGATAAGAATGAACTGAATGAATTATTGATGGATTAAGTATATGGTATACGATGTGTGTATAAAGGATAAATGAATTTGTATGTGTTGGATTGTGATTCTGATGAGTATAAAATAAACATGATTGTTGATGTGTTGAGAATTGATGATGAGTTTGTGAAATTGAATTGAATGGATTGGTTGAGAGATGTATGATTCGATCTTATAAACGGTTTGCTATTGGAGTTGGTTGATTTTTGGAAAAAGATTTAATATTAGAATTAGTTTGATTTTGAAATAATTTGATACTGGAAATGATTTGAATGATCGAGAGGTATTTGGTTTCGTGGTTAGGACCCTTGAAGGGTGGCAAAAGTCCGAGTTTTAGAGGAGATGCTGCCGAAATATTTATGAAAATTGAAATTTTAGTTTGAAGTGATTATTTAGAAAGATTTGAATTTTTAAAGGTTTTATACTTTGATTTTGAGTTATTAAGAAAAGGATTACGTTTTGAGTTTGCTTTATTTGGGAAAGAATGAGTTGTGTTTTGAGTTTGAATTATTGATGAACCGAATGGGAGGAATAATGATGATTGAATGAGAATGAAGAATGATGAGATTATGATTTTAAAGTATGATTTTTAAATGAAATTGAATGATATTGAGAAATGGACTTGAAAATGAAAATGAATTTGATTTAGAGTTGAGACTCCGAGTAAGGGGCAGGGGCATTGTCCACTTGCTCCGGGAAAAATATGAGGAAGAAGAATGATGAAAACAGATTTTGATTATGAAATTGAATGATTATGATAAATGAGACATGATTGAGGATTATTGATAACAAGTATGTCTGTGTTTTCTCTCTAGTTGTAAGGGTGACAGGGCTCTTATTCTCTCTAATGGTGATAGGGCACATATTCCCTCTAATGGTGACATGGCACATAATCCCTCTAATGATGACAGAGCACGTATTTCCTCTAATGGTATTATTGCGCAACAGAGAGACAGTGTCTGGATTAACTACCGGACATGTCAGGTTTGGCTACATAACCAACAAATGAGCTCATTAGCCATAGGACAGACATGCATCATATGCATTTGTATGACTTGTTTATGTATGTATTTGTTTTGGATTGCCTAAGTGCTTGCCTGTAACTAACCGCTATCAGATTTACTTGCTATAACTGCATTCCATCTGTGTTTTTCTTGTCTGTATTGTATATCTATGCAACTGAGAGATCCCTCATGCTGGCTGAGGTGATGCTGAAGGTTGTTTTACTGATGATTCGGAGGACTGGAGGAGAGTGAGATTGAAGTGTTAAGTTATATTTGGATTAGAACCTGAGTACCTTAGATATTTTACCTAATTTCTGATTTAAAGTATAACTCTAAGTTTTGAATATAGGTATCGAAGTTTTAGGATTGCCTTTGGCTTTCCCGAGACCTTATATATTATCTATGTGGGCACCTTTACCATATTGAGAACCTTCGGTTCTATTCCATACATATGTTGTTGTTTCAGATGTAGGACGCGAGGCACTGCATTGAGCATTCTGGTAACTCTTGGAAGCGAAGAACTATCTTGGAACTTGGTATTTGTATTTGGTTTATGTTTATATATGTGTATAGATTCTTCATCTTGTATATATTATTTTTTGTCCCTCTTAGAGGTTGACTTAGAGAAACAGGATTTATATTTATCTGTTGGTTTATTTCTAGGGTTGTATATATATATATATATTCTAGCCGACCTTTGCTTCGCAGGTCAAGTCTAGATTTTGATTATATAACTATCATTTGAAACTCTACTTTTATATATCTGTCTTTTGATTTTCTGTATAAGCTTTTTATCTTTCCATTTCTCGTGAGCATTGTACCTTCGATTTTGTTTTTGTCGTACCCATTTTCTTTCAAGGCTCCTAGTTACAACTTCCTTCAATTATATTACATTAGTATTTTTATTTTAAAAGTCGTAGCGCCTCACCACCTTTGAGTTACGCTCTAGGCGTAAAGCTCTGTGTAGTAGAGTGTTACAGTTTGTACTGAATTTATTACATTAGACTAATAACTTCTTCACTACTATTAATTTTCTCGTTAGTAGTTAGCTATGAAGCACGGACACTTCGTTGAGTTGTCATGTCCGCGTGTCGGACACATTTTGGACACGACACTCATCAACACTCGTCTGACACGCATGTCTGTCGTGTCCAACCGTGTCTTAATAAAAAATAAAAAATTCTTCTCCGAAAACACTTCGACACACCTAAATACCATCACGTGTCAGCATGTCCAATTTTATTCTTAACATGTATTCTTAAAATGAGTTTAGAAATAATATATATTATTATTTATTAAAACAAAAAATATTTTAAATACTTTTATATAGTTAAAAGAATATATTAAAAATAATTAAAAAATTATTTTATATTTTAATACCAATAAAATATCAAAAATTTATTGTAATTTATTTAAAAAATACTTTATATTTTAAATACATGCTGTGTCCCCGTGTCTTATAAGATTTTAAAATTCGTGTGTCCGCGTGACCCATGTCGTATCGTGTCTAGTGTCCCTACATCATAAGTAGTGAGTAGTTCTAAATCACTAGTTTCAAATGAGTGGGGGCGAGACAATTTACGTAAAAAAATAACTAATTTCCAAGAAAATGGTAGCAATTAAATTTTATTTGCCATAGGTATCAAATACATGATGACAAAGACATATACCTAATCAGGAGTTAGCACAATCATTTTTCATGTTAGAGAATCATTAGAATCAATTTAGATCAATTAGTATCATTTATATTTATATAGCATATCTGTATATTAATTGTAGGATTCTATGCCTTTATTACTTTGATTCATTTAGCACCTATAAATACCCCTTGTATATTGTACTTTTGATCAGACTGAATAACACACAAAACACTTTCTTTAGTTTGGTCTCTTGTTTCTAACTTGGTATCAAGAGCTTAGATTTCTTTCTTTTTCCATGAGAATTCATTCATAGCTCCGTTGTTTTTCTTTTTCGGCAAGCGTTCTTTGGCCTCATTTTTCGTTCGCTTCTTGAAGCTTTGGTTCGTGGTGCACGAAATTACAATCACACTTTTGTAATTCCGCACAACTAACTAGCAAGTGCACTGGGTCGTCCAAGTAATACCTTACGTGAGTAAGGGTCGATCCCACGGAGATTGTCGGCTTGAAGTAAGCTATGGCTATTTTGTAAATCTTAGTCAGGAGATTAATGATGAGAGTGATTGTATTTATGAAAAATAAACAACATAAAATAGAGAGTACTTGTGATTCAGTAATGGAGAACAGGTTGAGGTTTTGGAGATGCTTTGTCTTCTGAATGGACCATCCTGGATATATTCTATGATGGTCTGTCTGAGTTATCAAAGATGTCATTGGACCATTCTGCAGGTGGATCCATTCACCTAAAGAAAATGCCTGCAGAAGCTCAGGAACTCATTGACATGGTTGCTAATAACCAGTTCATGTACACTTCTGAGAGGAATCCTGTAAGTAATGGGACGCCTCAGAGGAAGGGAGTTCTTGAAATTGATGCTCTGAATGCCATATTGGCTCAAAACAAAATATTGACTCAGCAAGTCAATATGATTTCTCAGAGTCTGAATGGAATGCAAGCTGCACCCAACAGTACTCAAGATGCATCTTCTGAAGAAGAAGCGTATGATCCTGAGAACCCTGCAATAGCAGAGGTGATTACATGGGTGAACCCTATGGGAACACCTATAATCCCTCATGGAGAAATCATCCAAATTTATCATGGAAGGATCAACAAAAGCCTCAACAAGGCTTTAATAATGGTGGAAGAAACAGGTTTAACAATAGCAAATCTTTTCCATCATCTACTCAACAACAGACAGAGAATTCTGAGCAGAATCCATCTAGCTTAGCAAATATAGTCTCTGATCTATCTAAGGCCACTTTGAGTTTCATGAATGAAACAAGGTCCTCCATTAGAAATTTGGAGGCACAAGTGGGCCAGCTGAGTAAAAGGGTCACTGAAACTCCTCCTAGTACTCTCCCAAGCAATACAGAAGAAAATCCAAAGAGAGAGTGCAAGGCCATTAAATTGACCATCATGGCCGAACCTACAAGGGAGGAGGAGGACGTGAGTCCTAGTGAGGAAGACCTCCTAGGACGTTTAGTGAACAATAAGGAGTTTCCCTTAGAGGAACCAAAGGAATCTGAGGCTCATCTAGAGACCATAGAGATTCCAATGAACCTCCTTCTGCCCTTCATGAGCTCTGATGAGTATTCTTCTTCTGAAGAGAATGAAGACGTTGCTGAAGAGCAAGTTGCTCAATATTTAGGAGCAATCATGAAGCTGAATGCCAAATTATTTGGTAATGAGACTTGGGAAGATGAACCTCCCTTGCTCACCAATGAACTGAATGCATTGGATAGGCAGAACTTACCTCAAAAGAAATAGGATCCTGGTAAATTCCTAATTCCCTGTAACATAGGCACCATGACCTTTGAGAAGGCTCTGTGTGACCTGGGGTCAGGCATAAACTTAATGCCACTCTCTGTAATAGAGAAACTTGGGATCTTTGAGGTGCAAGCTGCCAGAATCTCATTAGAAATGGCAGACAACACAAGAAAAGAGGCTTATGGACAAGTAGAGGACGTGTTAGTAAAGGTTGAAGGCCTTTACATCCCTACTGACTTCATAATCCTAGACACTGGGAAGGATGAGGATGAATCCATCATCCTTGGAAGACCCTTCCTAGCCACAGCAAAAGCTGTGATTGATGTGGACAGAGGAGAGTTGGTCCTTCAACTAAATGAAGACTACCTTGTGTTCAAGACTCAAAGTTCTCCTTCTGTAACCATGGAGAGGAAGCATGAAAAGCTTCTCTCACTGCAGAGTCAACCAAAGCCCCCACAGTCAAACTCTAAGTTTGGTGTTGAACTCCCATATCCAAACTCTAAGTTTGGTGTTGGGAGGTCTCAACAATGCTCTGAACATCTGTGAGGCTCCATGAGAGCTCACTGTCAAGCTATTGACATTAAAGAAGCGCTTGTTGGGAGATAACCCAATATATTTAATTATATCTATATTACTTTTATTTTCATGTTTATTTCATGTTTTATTAGGTTTATGATCATGTGGAGTCACAAAAACTACTGAAAAATCAAAAACAAAATGAAAAACAGAATGAAAAACTGCACACCCTGGAGGAAGAGCTTACTGGCGTTTAAACGCCAGTAAGGGTAGCAGAATGGGCATTAAACGCCTAGTCTGGCACCATTCTGGGCGTTTAACGCCAGAAACAAGTAGCACTCTGGCGTTTAAACGCCATGATTGCACTCTGAGGAAAGCTGGCGTTAAACGCCAGAAACAAGCATAGAGCTGGCGTTTAACGCCAGAAGCAAGCTACATTTGGGCGTTTAACGCCAGAACCAAGCATGGAAGTGACGTTAAACGCCAGGATTGCATACATAGGGCGTTTTACACGCCCAAAAGGTGCAGGGATGTGAAATCCTTGACACCTCAAGATCTGTGGACCCCACAGGATCACCTCAAAATCTGTGGCCCCACAGGATCACCTCAGGATTTGTGGACCCCACAAGATCCCCACTTACCTCAACTCACCTTCTCTCTTCTTCCTCACACAATCCAATAACCCTCTTCCCCAAACACCCTTCACCAATCACCTCAATCTCTCTTCCCCATCACCTCTTCACACTCACATCCATTCACTCTTCCCCATACACCTCACCTACCTTCAAATTCAAAATCTCTTTCCCACCCAAACCCACCCTAAATAACCGAACCCTAACCCCTCTCCCTCCACTATATAAACCCCTCATTCCTTCTTCATTTTCACACAACACTACCCTCTCTTCTCCCCTTGGCCGAAACACACACATCTCTCCCTCTCCTCCATCTCTTCTTCTTCTTCTTCTTCTTCTCCTTATTTCTCTCTTCTTTTGCTCGAGGACGAGCAACATTCTAAGTTTGGTGTGGTAAAAAGCATAGCTTTTTGTTTTTTTTTTCATAACCATCAATGGCACCTAAGGCCAGAGAATCCTCAAGAAAGAGGAAAAGGAAGTCAATTGCTTCCACCTCTGAGTCATGGGAGATGGAGAGATTCATCTCAAAAGTCCATCAAGACCACTTCTATGAAGTTGTGGCCAAGAAGAAAGTGATCCCCGAGGTTCCTTTCAAACTCAAGAAGAATGAGTATCCGGAGATCTGACTTGAAATCCAAAGAAGAGGTTGGGAAGTCCTCACCAACCCCATTCAACAAGTCGGGATCCTAATGGTTCAAGAGTTCTATGCAAACGCATGGATCACTAGGAACCATGATCAAAGTGTGAACCCGAATCCAAAGCATTGGCTTACCATGGTCCGGGGAAAATACTTAGATTTCAGTCCAGAAAATGTAAGGCTGGCGTTCAACTTGCCAATGATGGAAGAAAACGCACGCTCCTACACAAGAAGGGTCAACTTTGATCAAAGGTTGGACCAAGTCCTCATGGACATATGTGTGGAAGGAGCTCAATGGAAGATTGACTCAAAAGGCAAACCGGTTCAACTGAGAAGACTGGACCTTAAGCCTGTAGCTAGAGGATGGTTGGAGTTCATTCAGCACTCAATTATTCCCACTAGCAACCAGTCTGAAGTTACTGTAGACTGGGCCATCATGATCCATAGTATCATGATTGGGGAGAAAGTGGAAGTTCATGAGATTATACCTCAAGAACTCTACAAGGTGGCTGACAAGTCCTCCACTTTGGCAAGGTTAGCCTTTCCTCACCTCATTTGCCATCTATGCAATTCGGCTGGGATTGACATAGAGGGAGACATTCTCATTGATGAGGATAAGCCCATCACTAAGAAAAGGATGGAGCAAACAAGAGATCATGGACCTCAACAAAAGCATGAGGAAATTCCTCATCATGAAATCCTTGAGATGCCTCAGGGGATGCACTTTCCTCCACATAATTTTTGGGAGCAAATCAACACCTCCTTAGGAGAATTAAGTTCCAACATGGGACAACTAAGGATGGAGCACCAAGAGCATTCCATCATCCTCCATGAAATTAGAGAAGATCAAAGAGCTATGAGGGAGGAGCAACAAAGGCAAGGAAGAGACAT
>NC_029794.2:12339324-12347242 GCF_000816755.2 Arachis ipaensis | reverse complement strand
TGAATGAATGCTTGAACAGTGCATATGTCTTTTGAATTTGTTGTTTATGAATGTTAAATATGTTGGCTCTTGAAAGAATGATGAAAAGGAGACATGTTATTTGATGATATGAAAAATCATAAAAATGATTCTTGAATCAAGAAAAAGCAGTGAATACAAAAGCTTGCAGAAAAAAAAAACGCGAAAAAAAGAGAAAGAAAAAGAAAAAGCAAGAAGAAAAAGCCAATAGCCCTTAAAACCAAAAGGCAAGGGTAATAAAAAGGATCCAAGGCTTTGAGCATCAGTGGATAGGAGGGCCTAAGGAATAAAATCCTGGCCTAAGCGGCTAAACCAAGCTGTCCCTAACCATGTGCTTGTGGCGTGAAGGTGTCAAGTGAAAACTTGAGACTGAGCGGTTAAAGTCAAGGTCCAAAGTAAAAATAAGAGTGTGCTTAAGAACCCTGGACACCTCTAATTGGAGACTTTAGCAAAGCTGAGTCATAATCTGAAAAGGTTCACCCAGTTATGTGTCTGTGGCATTTATGTATCCGGTGGTAATACTGGAAAACAAAGTGCTTAGGGCCACGGCCAAGACTCATAAAGTATTTAGTATGATTTAGTTGGTTTTTAGTATATTTTTATCAGTTTTTAAATAAAAATCACATTTCTAGAATTTACTATGAGTTTGTATATTTTTCTGTGATTTCAGGTATTTTCTGGCTGAAATTGAGGGACTTGAGCAAAAATCAGATTCAGAGGTTGAAGAAGGACTGCAGATGCTGTTGGATTCTGACCTCCCTGCACTCAAAGTGAATTTTTTGGAGCTACAGAACTCCAAATGGCGCACTCTCAATTGCGTTGGAAAGTAGACATCTAGGGCTTTCCAAAAATATATAATAGTCCAAACTTTGCCCGAGTTTAAATGACGCAAACTAGCGTTCAACGCCAGCTCCTTGCTCTATTCTGGAGTCAAACGCTAGAAACAGGTTGCAAAGTGGAGTTAAACGCCAGAAACAGGTTACAAACTGGCGTTTAACTCCAAGAATGACCTCTCCACGTGAAAGCTTCATGCTCAGCCCAAGCACACACCAAGTGGGCTCCGAAAGTAGATTTCTACATCATTTACTTATCTTTGTAAACCCTAGTAACTAGTTTAAGTATAAATAGGACTTTTTACTATTGTATTTACGTCTTTTGGACCATCTTTGATTAGTCTTATGCTATCTTAGACCTTTATGGAGGCTGGCCTCTCGGCCATGCCTAGACCTTGTTCTTATGTATTTTCAACGGTAGAGTTTTTACACACCATAGATTAAGGTGTGGAGCTCTGCTGTTCCTCATGAATTAATACAAAGTACTATTATTTTTCTATTCAATTCAAGCTTATTCCGATTCTAAGATATTCATTCGCACCTCAATATGAATGTGATGATCGTGACACTCATCATCATTCCCAACCTATGAACGCGTGCCTGACAACCACTTCCGTTCTACCTTAGATTGAATGAGTATCTCTGGGATTCCTTAATCAGAGTCTTTGTGGTATAAGTTAGAACCCATGGACGGCCATTTCTGAGATCCAGAAAGTTTAAACCTTGTCTGTGGTATTCCGAGTAGGATCTGGGAAGGGATGGCTGTGACGAGCTTCAAACTCGCGAGTGCTGGGCGTAGTGACAGACGCAAAAGGATAGTAAATCCTATTCCAGTATGATCGAGAACTGACAGATGATTAGCCATGCAGTGACAGCGTATTGGACCATTTTCACTGAGAGGACAGGATGTAGCCATTGACAACGGTGATGCCTAACATATAGCTTGCCATAGAAAGGAGTAGGACTGATTGGATGAAGACAGCAGGAAAGCAGAGGTTCAGGAGGAACGAAAGCATCTCTATACGCTTATCTGAAATTCTCACCAATGAATTACATAAGTACCTCTATCTTTATTCTACGTTTTGTTTATCTTTTAATTATTAAATCTCCATAACCATTTGAATCCGCCTGACTGAGATTTACAAGGTGACCATAGCTTACTTCAAGCCGACAATTTCTGTGGGATCGACCCTTACTCACGTCAGGTTTATTACTTGGACGACCCAGTGCACTTGCTGGTTAGTTGTGCGAAGTTGTGACAAAGAGCTAATATTATGAACGTGCGTATTGAGTTTTTAGCGCCGTTACCAAGGAAAGAATGATCACGATTTTGTGCACCAATATGCACTCAGTCTAAGGTAGAACGGAGGTGGTTATCAGGCATGCGTTCATAGGTTGAGAATGGTGATGAGTGTCACGGATCATCACATTCATCAAGTTGAAGTGCAAGTGAATATCTTAGAAGAGAAACAAGCGTGATTGAATTGAAAATAGTAGTAATTGCATTAATTCATCAAAACACAGCAGAGCTCCTCACTCCCAACCATGGGGTTTAGAGACTCATGCCATAGAAGATACAATATGAAACGTGTAAAGTGTCATGAGATACAAATACAATAGCAAAAGGTCCTATTTATAGAGAATTAGTAGCCTAGGTTTTACAGAAATGAGTAAATGATGCAGAAATCCGCTTCCAGGCCCACTTGGTGTGTGTTTGGGCTGAGCATTGAAGCTTTCATGTGTAGAGACTTTTCTTGGAATTAAACGCCAGCTTTTGTGCCAGTTTGAGCGTTTAACTCCAGCTTTTATGCCAATTCTGGCGTTTTGACACCAGAATTTTTATGCTGACTTGGAATGCCGGTTTGAGCCATCAAATCTCGAGCAAAGTATGGACTATTATATATTGCTGGAAAGCCCAGGATGTCTACTTTCCAACGTAATTGAGAGCGCACCAATTGGGCTTCTGTAGCTCTAGAAAATCCACTTCAAGTGAAGGAAGGTCAGAATCCAACAGCATCTGCAGTCCTTTTTCAGCCTCTGAATCAGATTTTTGCTCAGGTCCCTCAATTTCAGCCAGAAAATACCTGAAATCATAGAAAAAATACACAAACTCATAGTAAAGTCCAGAAATATGATTTTTGAATAAAAACTAATAAAGATATAATAAAAACTAACTAAAACATACTAAAAATACTAAAAACAATGTCAAAAAGCGTATAAATTATCTGCTCATCAGTTTATCACCTCCGTTACCACCGTGATTCCAACGCAACCAAAATTGCCGCCATCCGCCGCCAGACGCGCCTCCACGCGCCGCCTGAAGACGCTGCCGCTACCAAGTTCAGCTCCTCTCCAAATTCATCTAGAGCCGTCAGATTGGGTCTTCAATCACACGGTCCATGATGAGCGGATATTTTATACGCTTTTTGGGGTTAATTTCATATAGTTTTTGTATGTTTTAGTTAGTTTTTAGTTTATTTTCATTAGTTTCTAGGCAAAATTCATATTTCTGGACTTTACTATGAGTTTGTGTGTTTTTCTGTAATTTCAGGTATTTTCTGGCTGAAATTGAGGGAGCTGAGCAAAAATTTGATTTAGGCTGAAAAAGGACTGCTGATGCTGTTGGATCCTGACCTCTCTGTACTCGTAATGGAATTTCTGGAGCTACAGGAGTCCAATTGACGCGCGTCCAATTGCGTTGGAAAGTAGACATTCAGGGCTTTCTAGCAATATATAATAGTCCATACTTTGCTCAAGGATAGATGACATAAACTGACGTTCAACGCCAGTTCCATGTTTCAGTCTGGCGTCCAGCGTCAGAAACACGTTACAAGTTGGAGTTCAACGCCAGAAACAGGTTACAGCCTGGCGTTGAACGCCCAAAACAGCCCAGGCACGTGAGAAGCTTTAGTCTCAGCCCCAGCACACACCAAGTGGGCTCCAGAAGTGGATTTCTGCACTATCTATCATAGTTTAATCATTTTCTGTAAACCTAGGTTACTAGTTTAGTATTTAAACAACTTTTAGAGATTTATTTTTTATCTCATGACATTCTAGATCTGAACTTTGTACTCTTTGACGGCATGAGTCTCTAAACTCCATTGTTGGGGGTGAGGAGCTCTGCTGTGTCTTGATGAATTAATGCAAGTATTTCTGTTTTCTATTCAATCACGCTTGTTCCTATCTAAGATGTTCATTCGCGCCTTATTATGATGAATGTGATGATCCGTGACACTCATCACCATTCTCAACTTATGAATGTGTGCTTGACAACCACTTCCGTTCTACATTAGATTGAATGAGTATCTCTTAGATTCCCTAATCAGAATCTCCGTGGTATAACCTAGAATTCATTGGCAGCATCCTTGAGAATCTGGAAAGTCTAAACCTTGTCTGTGGTATTCCGAGTAGGATTCTGGGATTGGATGACTGTGACGAGCTTCAAACTCGCGAGTGCTGGGCGTAGTGACAGACGCAAAAGGATAGCAAATCCTATTCCAGTATGATCGAGAACCTACAGATGATTAGCCATGCGGTGACAGCGTATCTGGACCATTTTCACTGAGAGGAAGGATGGTAGCCATTGACAACGGTGATCCACCAACACACAGCTTGCCATAGGAGGGACGTGCGTGCGTGAAGAAGAGGATAGGGAGAAAGCAGAGATTCAAAGGACAAAGCATCTCCAAAACTCCAACATATTCTCCATTACTGCATAACAAGTATTATTTGTATTCTGCCCTTTTACTTTTTACAATTCAAAGTAAAAATTATTATTGATATTATATCCTGACTAAGAGTTACAAGATAACCATAGCTTGCTTGAAGCCAACAATCTCCGTGGGATCGACCCTTACTCACGTAAGGTATTACTTGGACGACCCAGTGCACTTGCTGGTTAGTTGTGCGAATTTGTGAAGAATTGTGATTTCCAATTTCGTGCACCAAGTTTTTGGCGCCGTTGCCAGGGATTGTTTGAGTTTGAACAACTGACGGTGAATCATGTTGCTTAGATTAGGAAAATTTTGTCTTTTGGGTCAGAGTCTTTTATATTCTTTTCAAAAATTTTTCAAAAATATTATTTTTCTTTATTAGTTTTTAGTTTTTCTTGTTCTGTTTCTTTTCTTGTTTTTCGTGTGCCTTTTCAAAACATTAGTTTTCAAAAAAAATTTTTTTTCTCTTAGTTATTAAAAATACTTCTTCAAAACAAGTGTTACATTTACTGCCCAATTGGCTAGAGCGTTAGTCTATGTTCTTGGTAATTGGGTATATTCTTTTCAAAATCTTCTTTTTTCAAAAATAATTCTTCTATTAAATCTTGTGCCAAACTTTAAGTTTGGTGTTTTCTTGTTGATTTTTTTTTGGTTTTCGAAAATTTTAGTTTGGTTTTCTAAAAATTTTAAGTTTGGTGTTCTATCTTCATGTTCTTGTTGCTCTTGTGAGTCTTCAAGGTGTTCTTGACTTTTCCTTGTGTCTTGATCTTAAAATTTTTAAAGTTTGGTGTTCCTTGGTGTTTTCCCTCCAAAATTTTCGAAAACAAGGAGCATTAGATCTAAAAATTTTAATCTTGTGCTATTTTATTGTTTTTCTCTCTCCTTATCAAATTCAAAAAAATATCTTTTCTCTCCATTTTAAAACAAAATTTCGAAAATTGCTCTTAAAATTCAGATTTTTATTTCAAAATTTAAAACCTTTTTCAAAAATCATATCTTTTTCAAAACTTCCTAAACCACTATTTTCATTTTTCGAAAATCTTCACCCATTTTTATTTATTTTAATTTAATTTATTTTATTTTCGAAATAAATAAATAAATAAATAAAAATAATTTTCTTTTTACATCATCTCCCTTTCTCCATCATGGATCTAAGTGGAATTGAACAGTCCAGAAGGACTCTGGGGTCATATGCTAACCCCACTACTGCTTCATATGGGAGTAGTATCAGTATACCCTCCATTGGAGTCAGTAGCTTTGAGTTGAATCCTCAGCTCATTATCATGGTGCAGCAAAGTTGCCAGTATTATGGTCTTTCACAAGAAGAACCTACAGAGTTTCTGGCACAGTTTTTACAAATTGCTGACACAGTACATGATAAGGAAGTAGATCAGGATGTCTACAGATTATTACTGTTCCCATTTGCTGTAAAAGACCAAGCTAAGAGGTGGTTAAATAACCAACCTAAGGCTAGCATAAAGACATGGAAACAGCTGACAGAAAAATTCCTGAATCAATACTTTCCTCCAAAACGGATGACACAGCTAAGGCTGGACATCCAAGGCTTTAAACAAGGAGATAATGAATCTCTTTATGATGCCTGGTAGAGATACAGAGAGATGCTAAGAAAATGCCCCTCTGAAATATTTTCAGAGTGGGTTCAGTTAGACATCTTCTATTATGGGCTTACAGAAAAAGCTCAGATCTCTCTAGATTACTCAGCTGGTGGATCTATCCACATGAGAAAGACAATTGAAGAAGCTCAAGAGCTCATTGATACAGTTGCTAGAAATCAGCATCTGTACCTAAGCAGTGACCCTTCCATTAAAGAAGAGGCTAAAACAGTAACTGCTGAACTCAGTCCTGTAGAACAAGTTGCTGAATTCAATCAGCAATTGGATTTTCTAACAAAGCAGTTAGCCGAATTCAAGGATAAACTACAAGAGACAAGGATGGCTAATATAAATATGGAAGTACAATTAAAGCAAACAAAGCAGCAGCTGTCAAAGCAAATAACAGAAGAATGCCAAGCAGTTCAATTAAGAAGTGGGAAGACATTAAATACCCCACCTCAAGGTAGCAGGAAGCCAAGAAATGAGCAAAATACCCAAAATCCATCTGAGGACAGTAAGAGCCCGGAGAGAAATAATTCTGGCGCTAAAACGCCAGAGATTGGCTGGAAGACTGGCGCTGAACGCCCAAACCATGCTCAGGACTGGCGTTCAACGCCAGAAACAAGCAAGGAACTGGCGTTGAACGCTCAAAGGAAGCACAGTTCTGGCGTTCAGACGCCAGGAGCAGATGAGGAGTTGGCGTCTAACGTCACTCCAGCTTCCAACCCTGGCACTCAAATGCCAGTGAGGGATCAGACACACACAAGTGATGATGACAACTCCTCTAAAAAGGATTCTTCAACCACTTCTGTAGGAAATAAACCTGCAGCAACCAAGGTTGAGGAGTATAAAGCCAAGATACCTTATCCTCAAAAACTTCGCCAAGAGGAGCAGGATAAGCAATTTGCTCGCTTTGCAGATTATCTCAGGACTCTTGAAATAAAGATTCCGTTTGCAGAGGCACTTGAGCAAATACCTTCTTATGCCAAGTTCATGAAAGAGATCTTGAGTCATAAGAAGGATTGGAGAGAAACTGAAAGAGTTCTCCTCACTGAAGAATGCAGTGCAGTCATTCTGAAAAGCTTTCCAGAAAAGCTTAAAGATCCCGAAAGCTTTCTGATACCATGCACATTAGAGGGTAATTGCACCAGGACAGCCTTATGTGATCTTGGAGCAAGCATCAACCTAATACCCGCATCCACTATCAGAAAGCTTGGTTTAACTGAAGAAGTTAAACCAACCCGGATATGTCTCCAACTTGCTGATGGCTCCATTAAATACCCATCAGGCATGATTGAGGACATGATTGTCAGGGTTGGGCCATTCGCCTTTCCCACTGACTTTGTAGTGCTGGAAATGGAGGAGCACATGAGTGCTACTCTCATTCTAGGAAGACCTTTCCTACCAACTGGACGAACTCTCATTGATGTCCAAAAAGGGGAAGTCACCCTGAGAGTCAATGAGGATGAGTTTAAGTTGAATGCTGTCAATGCCATGCAGCATCCAGACATGCCAAAAGACTGCATGAAAGTTTATATTATTGACTCTTTGGTAGAGGAGATCAACATGGCTGAGAGTCTCGAATCAGAGTTGGAAGATATCTTTAAAGATGTTCCGCCTGATCTAGAGGATTCAGAGGAATTGAAAGAGTCTCTGAAATTTCTTCAGGAAGAGGAAAAACCTCCTAAACCCGAGCTCAAACCATTACCACCATCCCTGAAATATGCATTTCTGGGAGAAG
>NC_029794.2:12328044-12339171 GCF_000816755.2 Arachis ipaensis | reverse complement strand
AGCTATTCAGGCTACAACCAAATTACAGTAAATCCCCAGGATCAAGAAAAAACAGCATTCACATGTCCATCTGGAGTATCTGCTTATAGAAGGATGCCATTTGGGCTGTGTAATGCACCTGCAACCTTTCAGAGATGCATGCTCTCTATTTTCTCTGATATGGTAGAGAAATTTCTGGAAGTCTTCATGGATGACTTCTTAGTATATGGAGACTCATTCAGCTCCTGTCTTGATCACCTGACACTGGTTTTGAAAAGATGCCAAGAGACCAACCTGGTTTTAAACTGGGAAAAATATCACTTTATGGTGACTGAAGGGATTGTCCTTGGGCATAAAATTTCAAACAAGGGAATAAAGGTGGATCAAGCTAAAATAGAGGTAATTGAAAAATTACCACCACCTGCCAATGTTAAGGCAATCAGAAGCTTTCTGGGGCATGCATGATTCTACAGGAGGTTTATAAAGGATTTTTCAAAAATTGCAAAACCTCTAAGCAATCTGCTAGCTGCTGACACGCCATTTGTGTTTGACACAGAGTGCCTGCAGGCGTTTGAAACTCTGAAAGCTAAGCTGGTCACAGCACCAGTTATCTCTGCACCAGACTGGACATTGCCATTTGAATTAATGTGTGATGCCAGTGATCACGCCATTGGTGCAGTACTGGGGCAGAGGCATGACAAACTTCTTCATGTCATTTATTATGCTAGCCATGTTTTAAATGATGCCCAGAAAAATTACACAACCACAGAAAAGGAATTGCTTGCAGTGGTCTATGCCATTGACAAGTTTAGATCATACTTAGTAGGATCAAAAGTGATTGTGTACACTGACCATGCTGCTCTTAAATATCTACTTACAAAGCAGGATTCAAAACCCAGGCTTATAAGATGGGCATTGCTTCTGCAAGAGTTTGATATAGAAATAAAAGACAGAAAAGGGACAGAAAACCAAGTGGCTGATCATCTGTCCCGAATAGAGCCAGTAGAAGGGGCGCCCTCTCCCTCTATTGAAATCTCTAAAACCTTTCCGGATGAGCATTTGTTCGCCATTCAAGAAACACCATGGTTTGCAGACATTGCAAACTATAAAGCTACAAGGTTCATACCCAAGGCATACAGCAGGCAACAAAAGAAAAAATTAATTTCTGATACAAAGTACTACTTGTGGGATGAACCCTATCTCTTTAAGAGATGTACAGACGGAATAATCCGTAGGTGTGTGCCTAGAGAAGAAGCACAGAGGATCCTATGTAATTGCCATGGATCACAATATGGAGGCCATTTCGGAGGTGAGCGAACAGCCACCAAGGTCCTCCAATGTGGTTTCTACTGGCCTACACTCTACAGAGATTCCTGAGAGTTTGTACGTAACTATGACAGTTGCCAGAAAGCTTGTAATTTGCCTCACAGTTACGCCATGCCTCAACAAGGAATCTTGGAGATTGAGTTGTTTGATGTATGGGGAATTGATTTCATGGGGCCTTTCCCACCATCATACTCAAACACTTATATTCTGGTGGCAGTTGACTATGTATCAAAATGGGTAGAGGCCATTGCCACACCCACCAATGATACTAAAACAATACTGAAGTTCCTCCAGAAACATATATTCAGCAGATTTGGTGTCCCTAGGGTACTAATCAGTGATGGGGGCACTCACTTCTGCAACAAACAGCTTTACTCCGCCATAGTCCGGTATGGGATTCGCCACAAGGTGGCGACTCCATATCATCCACAGACAAATGGGCAAGCTGAAGTTTCTAACAGAGAACTGAAAAGAATCCTGGAACTGACTGTAAGTACCCGTAGAAAGGATTGGGCACGAAGATTGGATGATGCTCTGTGGGCTTACAGAACAGCATTCAAGACTCCTATAGGGACCTCTCCGTACCAACTTGTGTATGGTAAGACTTGTCACCTGCCCGTGGAATTGGAACATAAGGCCTACTGGGCAACCAGATTCCTAAACTTTGATGCCAAACTAGCTGGAGAAAAGAGATTGCTCCAGCTGAATGAGCTAGAGGAATTCAGATTCACTGCTTTCGAAAATGCCAAGCTTTATAAAGAGAAATAAAAAAGATGGCATGACAGAAAGCTATCTTCTAGAATCTTTGAATCAGGACAAAAGGTTCTGTTGTTTAACTCTAGGCTCAGGCTATTCCCCGGGAAACTGAAGTCCCGATGGAGGGGACCATATGTGATTACAAGTGTATCACCATATGGTTATGTGGAGCTTCAAGACATTGACTCTGATAAGAAGTTCATTGTTAATGGACAGAGAATCAAGCACTATCTTGAAGGCAATGTTGAGCAAGAGTGCTCTAGGCTGAAGCTAGATTAAAAGCTCAGCAAGGTCCAGCTAAAGACAATAAAGAAGCACTTGCTGGGAGGCAACCCAGCCATTGGCATCACTTCCTCTAAGAATTTTGCCCTATTCTTGATTTTATTTGTTTATATAAAGTACATTGATACTAAGGTAAAGAATCAATTGTATAAGTTTACAGGTTTACGGAAGGATTCAGCACACAAAACAGAGAAAAAGAGCTCACTGGCAAAAAAACGCCAGTAAAAGTCTGTTTTGGGCGTTCAACGCCCAAAAGAAGCATCCACTGGGCGTTGAACGCCAGTAAGGATAGCCATCTGGGCGTTAAACGCCAGAAAGAAGCATCTTCTGGGCGTTGAACGCCAGAAAGAAGCTCCTTCTGGGCGTTTAACGCCAGATTTACAGCGTCCTGGGCGTTCAGAAAAACGCCCAGTGACAAAGGAGTTCCTGGCGTTCAACGCCAGAAAGAAGCAACAGCTGGGCGTTGAACGCCCAGGAGAAGCAGCATTTGGGCGTTCAAACGCCAGGATGGTGGGAAGGAGGTAAATTCGTTTTTACTCCATATTTTTCATTTTAATTTTAAATTTTCATGTTTCCATTCATGATTTCTTGCATAAACATGTTACAAACCCTGATTTCTAAAATCCCTAATTTCTAAAAACTCTACTTTAAAAATATCAAATGTATCTTAATCCATAAACACAAATCCCCCTTTTTCAATCCAATTCAACTCTTTTTCAAATTTTCAAAACAAATCTATCTCTTTTCATTCTAAAATCTTTTCAACTAATCAATATCTTTTTCAAATCTCCACATTATCTTTTTCAAAATCCAGATTTATCTTTTTCAAATATCTTTCATACCTTTTCAATTTTAAATTATATCTTTTCTTATCATACTTATTTCTTTTTAAATCATATCTTCTATCTTATCTTTCTCTTTATTTTCGAAAAAAAACACCCCCTCCCTTTTAAAAACACATTCGGCCTCCCTCCTCTCATCCACCATTCGACACTAGCTCTCCTTCTATCCCTCCCCTTTCTTTTCTTTTGCTTGAGGACAAACAAACCTCTAAGTTTGGTGTGGTTATCCGTGATCACTAAACCATACCCACTAAGATCATGGCTCCTAAAGGAAAACAATCCACTCCAAGAGGCAAGAAAGAGAGTGTTCCAAAACCACTTTGGAATCAAGGGAGGTTCTTAACCAAAGAACATTCAGACCATTACTACAAAATAATGGGTCTAAGATCAGTGATCCCGGAAGTCAAGTTCGATCTGAAAGAAGATGAATATCCGGAGATCCAAGAGCAGATTCGAAACAGGAACTGGGAAGTCCTAGCTAATCCTGAAATAAAAGTGGGAAGGAATATGGTTCAAGAATTCTACACTAATCTGTGGCAAACAGACAGGCAAAGAATATCTGGAACTGCCCTCTATGACTATCGAACTTTGGTCAGAGGAAAGATTGTTCACATTCACCCTGACAAAATCAGGGAGATCTTTAAGCTACCTCAGCTGAAAGATGATCCAGACTCCTTCAATAGGAGAATGATGAGAACAAACAAGGGCCTGGATAAGATTCTAGAGGATATATGCATCCCTGGAGCCAGGTGGACCACCAGCAGCAAGGGTGTTCCAAATCAACTCAAGAGAGAAGATCTCAAACCAGTCGCCAGAGGTTGGCTGGACTTCATTGGGCATTCTATATTACCCACAAGCAACCATTCTGAAGTCACTGTTAAAAGAGCAGTAATGATCCATTGCATTATGTTGGGAAAAGAAGTAGAAGTTCATCAACTGATCCCATCTGAATTTTACATACTTGCTAACAAGAACTCCAAGGATGCCAGGTTGGCTTATCCAAGCTTAATCTCTATGCTCTACAAAGATGCTGGAGTAAAGATGGGAATAACAGAGTATATCTCAGTGGAGCAACCAATCACTAAAATCACAATGAAAAAACAACAAATGCAGGATGACCACACCAAGAGGAGGGCGCAAGAATTCCTCCCAGAAGTCCCTTAATTTGAATATTGGGAACAGCTTGAAGCATCTGTTACCAAGTTGCAAGAATCTATGGACCAAATAAAGGAAGAACAGCAAAATCAAAACAGTATGCTCTGCAAACTGCTCAGGGAACAAGAAGAGCAAGGGCGTGACTTAAAGGAACTGAAGCGTCAGAAGTTATCTCTTGAAGGACCAAGCATTCCATAGACTAGAGGAACATCCACATCCCAAACTCAAGGTTGTTGAGCCCTAATCTTAGCCTTAACTCTGTGATAATTGTTCTTATTTGAGTTCTACCTTAGTAGTTATAGTGGTAATTAGTAGTTATTTTATCTCCAATTAAGCTATAATTTATTTTTCTCATCATCACTAAATATGAATAAAATAAAAGATTTTCTTTAGGATAAGGAGGCAATATTTTTCGAGTTTTTAATACAAGAAATTCTGATTAATTACATGTGGTGGCAATTAAAAGTAGCTGTGTTCAAGAATCAACATACTAAACTAAGAGAATCAATAACACTATTTTAATTCTAAGTTCCTATAGATGCCAATCACTCTGAGCTTCAATGGATGAAGTGAGATGCCAAAACTGTTCGGAAACAAAAAGCTACTAGTCCCGCTCATTTAATTAGAATCTGAGCTTCACTCAAAAAAACTCTGAGATATTATTGCTTCTTGACTCATTTGTATTCTATTTTATTTTTCTAGTTGCTTGGGGACAAGCAACAGTTTAAGTTTGGTGTTGTGATGAGTGGATATTTTATACGCTTTTTGGGGTTAATTTCATATAGTTTTTAGTATGTTTTAGTTAGTTTTTAGTTTATTTTCATTAGTTTCTAGGCAAAATTCATATTTCTGGACTTTACTATGAGTTTGTGTGTTTTTCTGTAATTTCAGGTATTCTCTGGCTGAAATTGAGGGAGCTGAGCAAAAATCTAATCCAGGCTGAAAAAGAACTGCTGATGCTGTTGGATCCTGACCTCTCTGCACTCGGAATGGAATTTCTGGAGTTACAGAAGTCCAATTGACGCGCGTCCAATTGCGTTGGAAAGTAGACATCCAGGGCTTTCCAACAATATATAATAGTCCATACTTTGCTCAAGGATAGACGACGTAAACTGGCGTTCAACGCCAGTTTCATGTTGCAGTCTGGCGTCCAGCGCCAGAAACACGTTACAAGTTGGAGTTCAACGTCAGAAACAGGTTACAGCCTGGCGTTTAACACCCAAAACAGCCCAGACACGTGAGAAGCTTTAGTCTCAGCCCCAGCACACATCAAGTGGGCCCCAAAAGTGGATTTCTGCACTATCTATCATAGTTTAATCATTTTCTGTAAACCTAGGTTACTAGTTTAGTATTTAAACAACTTTTAGAGATTTATTTTTTATCTAATGACATTCTAGATCTGAACTTTGTACTCTCTGACGGCATGAGTCTCTAAACTCCATTATTGGGGGTGAGGAGCTCTGCTGTGTCTCGATGAATTAATGCAAGTATTTCTATTTTCTATTCAATCACGCTTGTTCCTATCTAAGATGTTCATTCGCGCCTTATTATGATGAATGTGATGATCCGTGACACTCATCACCATTCTCAACTTATGAATGTGTGCCTAACAACCACTTCCGTTCTACATTAGATTGAATGAGTATCTCTTGGATTCCCTAATCAGAATCTCTGTGGTATAACCTAGAATTCATTGGCAGCATCCTTGAGAATCCGGAAAGTCTAAACCTTGTCTGTGGTATTCCGAGTAGGATTCTGGGATTGGATGACTGTGACGAGCTTCAAACTCGCGAGTGTTGGGCATAGTGACAAACGCAAAAGGATAGCAAATCCTATTCCAGTATGATCGAGAACCTACAGATGATTAGCCATGCGGTGACAGCGTATCTGGACCATTTTCACTGAGAGGAAGGATGGTAGCCATTGACAACGGTGATCCACCAACACACAGCTTGCCATAGGAGGGACGTGCGTGCGTGAAGAAGAGGATAGGGAGAAAGCAGAGATTCAAAGGACAAAGCATCTCCAAAACTCCAACATATTCTCCATTACTGCATAACAAGTATTATTTGTGTTCTGCCCTTTTACTTTTTACAATTCAAACTAAAAATTATTATTGATATTATATCCTGACTAAGAGTTACAAGATAACCATAGCTTGCTTCAAGCCAACAATCTCTGTGGGATCGACCCTTACTCACTAAGGTATTACTTGGACGACCCAGTGCACTTGCTGGTTAGTTGTGCGAATTTGTGAAGAATTGTGATTTCCAATTTCGTGCACCAGTCCACATCCGTCCACATGTCGCGCTGCAACTTTTCCACTCTGACCCGATGACACGCGCATTGACCCGACCCGGTCCGCTTGGCTGACCCGCGAGCTTCCTCCTCCAGTTATCCGCTGCCACGTGTTGCTGACGTATTTCCTTCCGACGCTGCCAGGTGTCCCTCTTAGCTGATGTGGCTGCTGACGTGGCCGCTGACGTGGCTACTGACGTGGCAGACAGTGGGACCCTCCATAAGATTTTTTGGTGAGCTCTTTCCGATTCTGCACTCCGATTTTTCCTTTTCTGCTCCGAAATTGCTATTTTTTCTCCTCTCTTTGATCTTTGTGACTACTATCATAGAAAAGCCAGATGTTTTTGCTGCCACAGACAGAAAGGGTAAATTCTGTCGAAATTGTAATCATTTTGGGCACCTCTTCTCTGACTATCCTTCTGTTGAATGTCGCACATGCTACCAGAAAGATCATATTAGCTACCATTGTTCACAGCTGTTCTGCCATTACTGGAAGCTCTCGGGACATTTAATTATTGCCTGTCCTACTCATCCACCACGTCCTGATCCACTCAACCCGTCTCCTGTCTCTCTATCTTATATTACATCTCTTCTTCAGCGTCTTCTCTCTGTTTCTGGTAATACCCCTGCTACTTTTTCGACCCCTTCAGGTAATTCTAAATGGTACTTTGACTCGAGTTGCTTTAATCACATGTCTCCGTTGTGTAATATTTTCTCGTCCTTATCTACCACTACAAATGGACCTTCTGTTAATACTGCAAATGGCTCCCTCCTGCACGCAACACACAAGGGTTCTATATCCCAGTCAACTCTTAATCTTCCTAATACTTATTATATTCCCAAATTAAACTTTAATCTTATTTCTGTTGGTCAACTTGTTGATCTGGGTTTTGAAGTCACTTTTTCCGTTTCTGATTGTCGTGTACAGGATCCTCGAACGGGACAAATCATCGGGACTGGACGTAAGGTCAGAAGGTTGTTTAAACTCGAGAATCTTCATATTCCTCCTGTACCAAATCTCTGTGCTGCTTCTTCTCCCTCCACCCTTCACTTATGGCATCAACGTCTTGCCCACACCTCCTTAGGAAAACTGTGTCCTCTTGTGTCTCAGGGTGTTTTAGGTCAGGTTCCAAATGAGTCTTTTGATTGCATTTCTTGCCAAACTGGCAAACAACCTGCTTTATCTTTTCACAATAATTCATCTTTTGCTTGCTCTCCTTTTAATCTCATTCACTCTGATGTTTGGGGCCCCGCTCCCACTGCCTCTATGGGCTCGATACTTTGTCGTTTTTATTGATGATTATTCTCGTTTTACTTGGGTTTATTTGATGACTAATCGCCATGAGTTACCTCAGATCTATATCAACTTTGCTACTATGATTAAAACTCAGTTTTCCAAGGTAATTAAGGTTTTTCGACGTGATAATGCTATAGAATACCGTGATTCCAAACTTTTAACCTTTCTTGCAGAACAGGGTACTTTGTCTAAGTTTTCTTGTCCTGGTACGTCTCAACAAAATGGTAGAGCTGAACGCAAAAACCGTCACATTCTTGACTTTGTCCGTGCAATACTTCTTTCTTCTTCGTGTCCTAAGCGTACTTGGGGTGAAGCTGTTCTTACTGCTGTTCATGTTATCAATAGACTCCCTTCTTCTGTTCTTGGTAATGTTACTCCCTTTGAGCGTCTTTATCATACCTCCTCAGATTATAGTTCTCTTCGAGTTTTCGGTTGTGTATGTTTTGTTCATCTTCAGCCTCATGAACATAGTAAACTTGAACCTCGGGCTCGTATGTGTTGTTTCCTTGGTTATGGCACTGAACACATGGGTTATCATTGTTGGGATCCTCTCTCTAAACGTATTCGTATATCTCGTCATGTTGTCTTCTAGGAGCATCACATGTTTTCTCGGTTCTCATCCTTTGAGTCCATTCCAACTACTCAGTCACCTTTGTTTACTAACCCCAATGTTGATCTTTTTCCTAGTGATGATTCTACAGATTCTATCTCGAGTGACCCTCCATAGCCTTCTGTTTTTCCGCCTTCTCCATCTCTCGATGATTCCAGACCGAACGATGATCCTGCTCCTACCGTCATGCCTCCTCCTCCCACTCGTTCTTCTAGGGTAAGGAATCCACCTCCTCATCTTCTTGATTATCATTGTTTTTCTACCATCCTTCATCAACATGAACCTAAGTCATTCAGAGAAGCCTCCACAAATCCAAATTGGCAACAAGCAATGCGAGAGGAAATACAGGCACTTGAAAAAGCACACACTTGGGATTTGGTTAATCCTCTTTCTGATCAGAAAGTTGTGGGCAGTAGATGAGTATAAAAGATCAAGACTCGCTCTAATGGCTCTATTGACTATTATAAGGCCCACTTGGTTGCTCAAGGTTGTATGC
Source organism: Arachis ipaensis (assembly GCF_000816755.2). Classification (NCBI taxonomy): domain Eukaryota; kingdom Viridiplantae; phylum Streptophyta; class Magnoliopsida; order Fabales; family Fabaceae; genus Arachis; species Arachis ipaensis. Next base: position 12,330,130 of record NC_029794.2, on the reverse strand, counting down.
AAGAGTATGGTATTGATTATGAAGAGACTTTTGCTCCTGTCGCTCGTCTTACGTCTGTTAGAGCTCTTCCTTCCATTGCCGCGGTTAAAAAATGGTCTCTCAGTCAGATGAATATGAAGAATACATTTCTTAATGGGGATTTAAAAAAGAAAGTCTATATGAAACCACCTCCGGGATATCCTTGTCCTTCTAGTAAGGTTTGTCTCCTTTGCAAGGCACTTTATGGACTTAAGCAAGCTCCCCGTAAATGGTTTGACAAGTTCAGCACTACCATATGCAGTCTTGGTTTTACTTCTAGCCCTCATGAGAATGCCCTCTTCATTCGTAAAAGCGAACGTGGAGTTGTTCTTCTACTTTTATATGTTGATGACATGATCATTACTGGAGATGATGTTGATGGTATCTCTGATCTCAAGGCCTCACTTCACCGTACCTTTGAGATGAAAGATCTTGGTTTTCTCAGCTATTTTCTTGGTCTTGAGGTTATTTCCACCGATGATGGCATCTATCTCTCTCAGGCTAAGTATGCTTCAGATCTTCTTGCTCGTGCTGAAATTACAGATAGTCGTACTGAGTCTACTCCTCTTGAGCCTAATGTTCAATTTACCCCTATGGATGGCATTATTTTGGATAATCCGACTCTCTATCGATAGTTAGTTGGAGGTCTCGTCTACTTGACTGTCACCCGACCAGACATCGCCTATCCGGTTCATGTACTTAGCCAGTTCTTGTCAGCTCCTCGTACTACTCACTATGCGGCAGTTCTAAGCATTCTTCGCTACGTCAAAGGCACTCTATTTCATGGCCTTTATTTTTCTGCCCATTCCTCTTTGTCTCTTCAGGCTTACTCCGATGCTGATTGGGCTGGTGATCCCACTGATCGTTGTTCTACTACTGGTTACTGTTTGTTTCTTGGCGACACTCTCATTTCTTGGCATGCTAAGAAGCAAACATTCGCTGCTCGCTCAAGCACAGAAGCTAAATATCGTGCCCTCGCTGACACCACTGCTGAGGTTATCTCGGTTCGTTGGCTTCTCGAAGATCTGGGTGCTCCTCAGTTGTCTCCTACTGATGTTTTTTGTGATAACCGCAGTGCTATTCAGATTGGACATAATGATGTATTTCATGAACGCACCAAACACATTGAAATTGATTGTCATTTTGTTCGGAAACGTATCCTTATTGATGTTGTTCGTCTCATTGCTGTTGGAACACTGGATTAGACTGCTGATATCTTCACGAAAGCTCATCACCCGACTCGTTTCTGGACTTTGTTATCCAAACTCAAGCTGATGTCCTTAGCTCCCACTTGAGTTTGAGGAGGGATGTTAGAGAATCATTAGAATCAATTTAGATCAATTAGTATCGTTTATATTTATATAGCATATCTGTATATTAATTGTAGGATTCTATGCCTTTATTACTTTGATTCATTTAGCACCTATAAATACCCCTTGTATATTGTACTTTTGATCAGACTTAATAACACACAAAATACTTTCTTTAGTTTGGTCTCTTATTTCTAACATTTCAAAGGTTCATCTGTTAGAGTTATTTGTATTTTTGGTTAATTTATATAGGAAGATTGTTTCAAAAGTTGGTGAAGAAAACTCCTCAATTGGCAGTTAGAACAAATATCATATTGATTTGAACATGCCACATAAGGGGATTTAAGCAGAGTCAAATCCTCATGATAATAATGATGGGATGTTGGAAGCGAATTTTGAAAGCCATAATAGTTCTGCGATCAAAGACTCAATGATGGATCCTTACAAACTAAAATTATAATACCTTATAATTTAATTTAGACAAGTAATAAAAAAATTATAAAATTTTCAAAGATGTTAACAAGATAAAAAATTTCTTTCTCTATGGAAATGTGCATATCAAAGATTACGCCACAATCGACAAGACTGTCACCAAAGTTTCATTTCTTTATTTAATTTAGAGAAAGATGTTTTTTGTACTAATATTTATATTTCACTTTCATTAATCTTTAAATAAGCTTTTCATTTATATGAAATATATTTTTCTAGACTTTTATTTTATAATTTATTTGTTTATATGGATATAAGTAAAATTTAAA
>NC_029794.2:12208838-12328009 GCF_000816755.2 Arachis ipaensis | reverse complement strand
ATTTAAAAGTTATCTATTTTTATTTTTGCCATTTACATATTATATTACCTGTGTTAGATAAAATATTGACGTAACAAAAGTAAATACTAACATGGCAAAACAAATTACATCAACAATTAACCTATTACTTTAATTTAGACGAGTAATAAAAAATTATAAAATTTTTAAGGATGTTGTTCGGACACGAATCTCTTTCTCTATGGGAATGTGCACATCAAAGATTACACCACAGTTGGCAAGGTTATCACTAAAGCTTCATTTTTTTCATTTTTAATTTACGACTATGACCCTATCAACCGCAAAGACAGCCTATCCGAGAACAACGCATTTTCAGCGAGTCCATTTTATTCAGGTAGTGGGTTGATTTGGGATGAACTTTTGACATTTACCTCCGGGTAGGATTAGCGACCATCATCGGACCCGGGTAAGCATGCCATGCTGCTAGATTGCCTAATGCGAATCTCTAACATCTTATGCACGTCATTGATATACACCTGCTAATCGAAGCACGGGTTAGCGTAGCATAGCAAGATCAACTGCTAACACTTTTTCGCTAGGCATTTCGCACACCTCAAACACTGCATTTCTTCTATCAAATCGATGCACAACTATAATTCCTACATGTTGCATATTTGCTTCTATCCGCTGAGTGGCAAATTCAGAGTAAGTAAGTTCAACATGCTTGTGCTGGTGAGGCTCAACACTCCTCCGCGTAAAAAAGCTCATTCAACCGAAAATTTTGGGCACCCTTCAACACTGAATTTATGCTGCACTCGAGTAGGTTCGTCGTCATGTGATCCATCGATGTCCCTCATCAAATGCCAATACCCACTGGGGACGTTTGATGTTGTCACACTACCGGCCATATGTCTCACCTCACTCTTGCAACCTCTTGTAATTGATGATGTACTCCTCCATTGTCCTTAAATAGCCTATGTTGACAACAGGCTTATGCAAGTATGGGACCTTGAATGCCCTTAAAAAATTGCTACCGATGTGCCTAATGTATGTACATCCACCATGCTCTTGGAGGGTACCAATCACTGTTGTATGATTTACTACTGCCCGGATTAACTCATGTCGATCAGAGATTTTTCCCACACCGTCTCATCTAACAATATGCCTTCGTAAATTACTGAGAAAAAAGTACCACACATTATCAGTCTCTCTCTATGATGGCAAAAGCAATCGGCATAATGTTTTGGTTCCTATCTTGTGCAGCTGCAACCAAAAGACAACCTTTGTATTTTTTATAAACGTGTGCACTATCAACCTGAACCAGTGGCTTGCAATGCTAGAAAGCTCTAATGCATGGATTAAAACTCCAGAATATCCGGTGAAGTATGTTGACACCGTCCACCTCTTCACTCCCATTATACAAGGATTGTGTTTCTATTTGTATCATTGAACCAGGCATCTTCTGAACCATTACCGAGAACCACAATGGCAAAGCTTGGTAAGATTCTTCTCAACCACAAAAAATTTTGGCTATCGACTTTTGCTTTGCTAACCAACCTTTCAGTAACTAATAGTGTAGTTGAACTTTGACTGTACTTCCGTAATTATAGATTTCACTTTTATGGATATGTCAGATTCAACTAATGGCCTCATAGCCTTAGCAACCGAGTCCAAGTCCAACTTAGAGTGATCTTGTGAAATCATTCCCATGGAGCACGTGTGCCTCCCATTGTATCTCTCTATCTCCCAACAACCTTTCTTCTGTATCAAGTTGGCTCGGATAAGCCAATCGCATCCATGGCCATACTTCTTGCATTTTGCATATAACGCCTGTGGCTCGGATTGATAAACAACACAATCGACTCCTTTTGAGATAGTATAACTTCAAATTGCTGCAACGATCGACTTTCTAGAACTGTATTCCAATTCGAACCTGAACTTCCTATCCTCAAGATCAACATCCCCTACAGAAAAAACAAATTGTCACTCATCGATCCATCCAAAATATAATATTAAGGAAATGATATTACTCACTTCTCACGTACCTATGTTCGCATATTCGAATAATTTCGGTGCATGCATGGTGTCAAGATCCAAGCTACGCATAAAATGTAGAACGTCCATAGGTTGACTGACTGCGAGTGGAACCACTACGTTTTTTATGACTGCCTCACCTCCTCCATCACCATCGTTGTCCTCGTCACCGGCATTGTAGGTAGCTTCAAAGTCCTCTTCGATATCATAGTTCATTCCTTCGTACACTTCAACTCTATCATCTTCCACATGTGGGTCATGTTGAATCCCATCCGTAGTTATATGTTCAAATTCAACGTACAACTTAATCTTTGAGTGTTGCACCAGAGTTTGCTGGTGAATATAAAACATACGCTAAATACTTGTTTAGGCAAAAATAGACATAATATCTAACTGTATAAGCCGCCAAATACGATAACCGGACTTGTTCATACCCTGGGTCGAGCTATCCGACCTGGGATGATTGGCGACAAAGCGACCGACCTCTTCAGGTCAGGCTACCCGACCTCTTCTCAAAGAGGTCGGCCAAATCGACAGGAAAGCCCAATAAAGGGCCCAAATAGAGGAACACGACCCAAATCCAAAGGCAATCCAAGCCTACAGAGATAAAGGCGGTTCCCTTGAAGATAAGCTGACTTCACTTAAAGTAAGATAAGATAAGATAAGATAACTAACTTATCTTATCAGAAAGGTCAGCCCACACTACTATAAATACACTGGAGCACCCAGGTATAACTCATACTCTGATTCTACATAAAACCTGCTTAATACCCGTGCTAACTTAAGCATCGGAGTCTCTTGCAGGTACACCCCACCTTCCGGTGGCCAAGGATCAGCAGTGCAGCAAGTCCAACAAGTCGAATACAACAGCTCCGGCAGTCATCAGCCAGCCGGACACGTTATCTCCGACCAGTACGGAAGATCTCGTCCGAGATCAACCTCCAGTTTTAGGTAACCCTCGGAACATTGGCGCCGTTGCCGGGGAACCTGGAAGTCATCCCATTACCATGGCGGACAACCATAACAATGACCACGATTCAGGTCTGGAAGAGAGAACGCCGCACAAGAACGCGGATGTCACACTACAAGACACTCCGGAAATCAACAAAGACAACGACTCACTAAATTCAGGGGCAATAGAAGCACTCCTAGATCGCCTAAAACAACTAGAAAAAGAAACTCAACAACAACGGGAAATCGGAAGGGATCTACAAAGAGAGATGCGGTGACGTCAGGAGTTGGAAGAAAAACTACAGCAATTAGAAGCCGATCTCAAATTAAAGGCCCCCCGGGCCAATCTGGAAGAAAATTCACGCAAAGAGCAAGACCCGTTCACCAGGGAAATCATGAAAACCAAAATTCCAAAAGACTTCAAACTCCCGGATATGACCCTCTATGATGGCACCAGGGATCCCAACCACCACCTCAGTAACTTCAGAAGCAGAATGTACCTCACCGACGCCCTAGATGCTGTTCGCTGCAAAGCTTTCCCAACAACTCTCACAAAGACAGCCATTCGATGGTTCGACAACCTACCCCCAAAGTCCATCTCAAGCTTTGATGACCTAGCTAAAAAATTCCTAGCCAGATTCTCCATTCAGAAAGATAAAGCCAAGCACGCCCCCAGTTTACTAGGGATCAAACAAGGAGATCGGGAGAGCCTCCGCAACTATATGGAGAGATTCAACAAAACATGCATGGACATACAAAGTTTACCCACAGAGGCTGCCATCATGGGACTCATCAACGACCTACGAGAAGGACCCTTCAGCCAATCTATATCAAAAAAATACCCGACCTCCTTGGATGAAGTGCAGGAACGAGCCGAAAAATACATCAATATAGAAGAAAATGCTCGGTTAGGAGAGACCTCAAAATCCGGGGCCTCTTACCGAGACAGAGACAAGGAATCCAAGAGGAAAGAAGATCGACAAGGGGAGAAAATCAAAAAGTACCATAATTACACTCCTCTCAAGGCATCCTTGGTCGAGATATACAAAGAAGTGTGCCATACAGAAAAAATCCCCCCAGCACGGCCACTCAAAGGCAAAAAGGGAGGAGGAAACCGGAAAGAATATTGCGAATACCACCGAGTCCGAGGACACTCCACAAACGAATGTTTCGACTTAAAAAATATCATAGAAAAATTAGTGAGAGAAGGAAAGTTAGATCGATTCCTGGCCACCCGAGATGATGATCAAAGAAAGAGACGAAGAGATGAGGATACTGAACGAACAGAACGATCACCTCGGACACCAGAAAGACATGTCCACATGATACATGGCGGATTCACAGTAGGTGGGATCTCCAAATTCTCTCGCAAAAGATATCTCAAAGAAGTATATCATGTCGAAGGAGAGGAAGAAGCACTCAACATCCCAGCAATAACATTCACTAAAGAGGACGCATCCGGCGTCATCGCAGGACACGACGATCCCATGGTCATCACCATCATATTAGCAAACGCCAACCTACACCGCACCTTAATAGACCAAGGGAGTTCTGCCGACATCTTATTCAAAATAGCCTTTGATAAACTCAGCTTGGAAGAAAAAGAACTTCAAGCATATCCAAACAGTCTGTTTGGACTAGGAGATACCCCGGTTCGACCACTAGGATACATACCACTACATACAACCTTCGGAAGAGGGAACCAATCCAGGACCCTCAAAATAGATTACATCGTGATCGACGTAAGTTCAGCTTACAATGCTCTCATAGGTCGGACAACACTCAACGAACTCGGCGTGATAGTTTCGACCCCACACCTATGTATGAAATTCCCAACACCAAAGGGGATAGCCACGATAAAAGCAGATCAAAAAATGGCACGTCGCTGTTACAACGAAAGCCTAAACCTCAGAGGCAAAGGAGAAGAGTTCCGCACAATCGAGCTAGGTGGAGTTCAACGACGAGAAGAACTTCGTCCCCAGCCAGAGGGCGAGATAGAAAAGATTCAGATCGGGGACACCTCGGAAAAAATAACCAATATCGGCACAATCCTAAAAGGAGACTCAAAGGAATTACTAATACAGTTCCTGCGAGATAATGTCGATCTCTTTGCATGGAAAGCCGCAGATATGCCAGGCATAGACCCTAAGCTGATGTGTCATAAGTTGGTGGTCTATCCAGGATCCCGACCGGTACAGCAGAGATGAAGAAAACTTGGGCCAGAATGATCCCAGGCTGTGGAAGAACAAGTACAGGCACTACTGGAAGCAGGATTCATAAGAGAAGTCAAATACCCACTATGGCTAGCCAACGTTGTCTTGGCGAAAAAATCAAATGGGAAGTGGCGAATGTGCACCGATTACACCGATCTCAACAAGGCTTGTCCAAAGGACCCTTATCCACTCCCAAATATCGACGCTCTGGTAGACGCTTCCTCCGGATATAAATATCTCTCGTTTATGGATGCATACTCGGGATACAACCAGATCTCCATGTATCCATCAGATCAAGAAAAGACCTCGTTCCTAACACCGAAAGCAAACTACTGTTACATTGTGATGCCTTTCGGTCTCAAGAACGCAGGAGCTACTTATCAAAGGCTAATGAATAAAGTCTTCTCGGATCACATCGGAAAGATCATGGAAGTCTACGTCAACGACATGTTAATAAAAATACAAAGTGAAGAGACATTATTGTCCGACCTGGCCCAAGTATTCGACACCATAAGGAAGCATGACATGCGACTCAATCCAGCAAAATGCACCTTTGCGGTAGAAGCAGGCAAATTCTTAGGTTTCATGCTCACACAAAGAGGAATTGAAGCAAATCCGGACAAATGTCAGGCCATACTCAATATGAAGAGCCCAACCTGTGTCAAAGAAGTACAGCAACTCAACGGGAGATTGGCAGCCCTATCCCGATTCTTAGCAGGAGCCGCGATAAGATCTCTCCCCTTCTATGCTACTTTAAGAAAGGGAAGGCAGTTCGAGTGGACGACAGAATGTGAGCAAGCCTTCCAAGACTTTAAAAAGTTCTTAGGACAGCCACCTATCCTCTCCCGACCACAAAAAGGAGAACCACTCATATTATATCTCGCAGTAGGAAGCCGGGCAGTAGCGTCAGCACTAGTCAGAGAAGACGAAAACGGACAATAACCCGTCTACTTCATTAGTAAAGCACTACAGGGATCCGAAGCTGAACTACCAGAAAATAGAAAAAATTGCATATACTCTCATTCTAACATCTAGACGACTCCGTCCTTACTTCTAGGCCCACACCATCAAAGTTCGCACCAACCAGCCCTTGAAAGGAATATTGCAGAAAACAGATTTAGCAGGTAGAATTCTACAATGGGCAGTCGAGTTGTCAGAGTTCGACCTCCAATATGAAGCTCAGACGGCCATTAAGTCACAATATCTGGCCGATTTTATCGCAGAATTCACAGATGTCCTGGAAACCCTCACAGAGTGGAATCTCTATGTGGACAGTTCTTCAAATAAAACTGGAAGCGGCGCAGGAGTGATAATAGAAAGCAACCAGGGAACCCAAGTTGAGCTCTCCCTCAAGTTCGGGTTCCCGGCTTCGAATAACCAAGCAGAATACGAAGCACTGCTAGCTGGTTTGAAGCTGGCTGAAGAGGTTGGAGCTCGAAAACTCAACATCTACAGTGATTCGTAAGTTGTCACATCACAAATAACAGGGAGCTACCAAGCCAAAGATCCCACCATGAAAAGGTATTTAGGTAAGACCAAGCAATAGCTCGGACAAATCGGGGAATATAAGATATACCACATACCCCGAGAACAAAATGCCCGAGCTGACGCACTCTCGAAACTAGCCAGCACCAAACCAAGGGGCAACAATAGAAGCCTCATCCAGGAAATGTTACAAAACCCGTCAATCTCGGAAGAGGAAAAAGTCCTAGCCATAACAAGCCAGGACTAAGGATGGATGACTCCCATAATTAACTACCTCAGAGCAGGAACACTCTCCACAGAAGAAAAAGAGGCAAAAAGGCTAAAAAGGGAGGCACAATACTACACCATTATAAACAACATCATGTACAAAAGAGGGATCTCAGTACCATTACTGAAATGCGTACCGACCTCCCACACAAAGGAAGTGTTAGAAGAAGTACACGGCGGCATTTGTGGCAATCATCTCGGAGCACGAGCTCTATCCAAAAAAGTGCTCCGGGCGGGGTTTTATTGGCCAACTCTACAGAAAGAAGCTACAGAATTTGTAAAGACATGCCCACCATGTCAGAAACATGCCAACTTTCACATCGCCCCACCAGAAGAGCTCATCAGCGTAACTTCCCCTTGGCCGTTTGCAAGGTGGGGGCTCGACCTTCTTGGCCCCTTCCCCCAGGGGTCAGGACAAGTTAAATTTCTCATAGTAGGGGTAGACTATTTCACAAAATGGATTTAGGCAGAGCCCCTAGCCAACGCCACCGCTCAAAGAAGCCAGAAATTCCTATATAGAAACATTGTCACAAGGTTTGGGGTTCCACACTCCATCACCACGGACAATGGCACTCAATTCACAGACGCAGGCTTCAGGAGACTAGTAGCCGACTTAAATATAAAGCACCAGTTCACCTCCGTCAAACACCCTCAAGCCAATGGACAGGCCGAAGCCGCCAACAAAGTCATATTGGCTGGGTTGAAACGGAGACTACAAGATGCAAAGGGAGCTTGGGCCGAAGAACTTCCACAAGTCCTATAGGCATATCGAACAACGCCACACTCCACCACAAATGAATCACCATTTCGACTAGCATATGGAGTGGAGGCAATGATCCCAATAGAGATCGAGGAAGGGTCATCCAGAGTAGTCCACTACAATGAAGAAGCCAACTCCCAAATTCAGAGGGAAGAACTCGACCTACTACCTGAAATCCAAGAAAGAGCTCGGATCAGGGAAGAAGCACTAAAACGACGGATGGCTTCCAGATATAATCAAAAGGTAGTGTCGAGAAGTTTTGCAGAGAATGATCTCATCTTAATCCGAAATGATATCGGAACAACTCGACCAGGAGAAGGAAAGTTGGAAGCAAACTGGAAAGGACCCTACCGAGTTGTAGAAGTACTCGGGAAGGGCTATTACAGACTGTCCGAACTCAACGGACGAGAGCTTCCCAGATCATGGCACACTTGCAACCTAAGAAGGTACTACAGTTAGGAAGGTAACAGATCTCATTATTGGATGCACTCTTTTTCCTGAAAAGGTTTTTTAATGAGGCACCAAGTTGAGACCCAGACACTATCCGACTTGAAGGGATGAAAAAATTCCCACATGTATATATTTGCACTTTTACTTTGAATAAAGTTTATTTAGATATTTCTACAAGAATTCAAGATGCATTAATCTGAAGAATTCATCATCCGATTATAAAGCGACAGGTCGACAGAAAGTGAAAAACAATTTCACTGCACGACCACGATAAAGACAAACCGTCCGATAAAGGTGAAAGCGCGATTCACCCAAAGGACGATCTAAAGATGCCAACCACTTTCTACAAATCGGCAAAAATAAACACAGAATAATGTAAGAAGTTATCGAAAGCAATCCAAAAAAGAACCTGACGAGGTCTTACGGATAGCTAAAATAATAACTTAAAGACTGGCCGACGTCCAGAAGTCGGACCAAGTCAACCCAAGTTATAAGTAAACCCTGGAAAGAGGTCTGGCCAACCCTATTAAAGAGGATTACTTTAACTTAGAAGGGCTCTACCTAACAAAGTCAGCCGAAAATAAAAAGGGTTATAAAAGTAATCCCTGAAAGAGACCTGACAAAGGTCCAAGAAAGAGGATTACAAAAATAACCTGGAAAGAGACCGACCTAACGAAGTCGGTCTCCTACAACGAAAAGTTATAAAAGTAATCCCTGAAAGAGAACTGACCAAGGTCCAAGAAAGAGGATTGCGAAATAACTTAGAAGAGATCGACACAAAGAAGTCGGTCTCCTACAACGAAAAGTTATAAAAGTAATCCCTGAAAGAGACCTGACCAAGGTCCAAGAAAGAGGATTGCGAAATAACTTAGGAGAGATCAACACAAAGAAGTCGGTCTCCTACAACAAAAAGTTATAAAAGTAATCCCTGAAAGAGACCTGACCAAGGTCCAAGAAAGAGGATTGCGAAATAACTTAGGAGAGATCGACACAAAGAAGTCGGTCTCCTACAACGAAAAGTTATAAAAGTAATCCCTGAAAGAGACTTGAACAAGGTCCAAGAAAGAGGATTACGAAGTAACTTAGAAGAGATCGACACAAAGAAGTCGGTCTCCTACAACGGAAAGTTATAAAAGTAATCCCTGAAAGAGACCAGACAAAGGTCCAAGAAAGAGAATTACGAAGTAACTTAGAAGAGAACGACATAAAGAAGTCGGTCTCCCACAAATCGGTTATAAAAGTAATCTCTAAAAGAGACCTGACCAAGGTCCAAAAAAGAAGATTACTTTAAATACTTGAAAAAGATTGACACCGGTCAACTACTTGGAAAAAAACAAAGAAGTCGGGCAGGGATTGTTAAATTGGATCCACACATCGACAACAAACCGGTTCAAAGAAGCTAAGCAAACAAGCCCTCAAAGAAGCCAAGACAGGCGCAAGCAAATGTGATGTAAAAGCCTCAGGGTCAGACCCAAAAGCTTAGAAGCTATTCATTGTGTTTTTAAATAATGTTGCTAAACAAGCAACCAGAAAAAGTGTCAACAAAATAAACCAAAGAGTTTTAAAGCCCACAAGCCGGGCCAACTGCAAAAATATCCAACATAAATCAGCTAAAGGTTAGAAGGCTTCTTAGCAGCATCAGTCTGAGGAGAAGGAGGGCGAGCCTGGAGAGGAACAGCATCCACAGTACCATCGTCCCGGTTTAAAATCTGACAGTCAGGATCAAAAGCGGGAGGATCGACCTTGGCAGGAGGAACCGTAGGCACTGACACCTTGGCAGAAGACACAGGGAGGGGATCGACCTCATCATCATCATCAGGGACAATCTTGCCATCCCTGACAATGTTGTCCAAGCTAAAGGGAGTGAGATCGGCCTCGAGAGCAATAACCCGAACTTGCTCCTTCAAGTTCTCGTAAGCAGCAGTCACGCTGCCAACGAGATGACTTTGGAGCTCAGAATAATCTTCCCGGACATTGTCGAGCTCCCCCCTCAGACGCAACATCTCCCGATAGGATGTAACGTAACTATCCTTGTGCATCAGGGTTATGTCCTCAGCCAACCTCAAAGAAGCTGCCAGTGATTGAGAACTCGCCTTCTCGTTCTCTAAGTCCTTCTCCAGCTTGGCTACCTTTATCTCAAGTTCCTCCTTCAACTCCCTCATCCGATCAAACTCTTGTTTTGCCTCCTCCATAAACGCTTTAGTGGCATGGAGAGGGAGATTCTGAGCAGTCCGATATATGGCGGCCGCCATATACGCCATCTTTACGTGATTTCGGGCCATAAATTCCAAGTGATGGAGGATGGACACATCATCCGTAGAGAGGGAGCCGTAGGGACCGATTTGTTGATCCACAAACTCAATGGCATTGAAATCAGGAGCATCGAGGTCAAAGGGCTCGGCTGTTTTTTGTTTTTTATTGGGAGGAGCAACAGATGGAGGGCAGAAGTGGGGTGAGGATCCACCAAATGAACTCGGGGTGTAGGGACCACCTTCTTCACCCCAGGAGAACTCGGCACTGATGGCTTCTCGCGCATTTGGGAGGACCCCTCCCCAGCCGCCTTGGCCGCAATATTCCTGGCAGCGGTCGCCCTCTGCGCCCTCTTAAAAGCTTTCATAGCTTCATTATTCTTCATTGCCTCTGCAAATAAAACAGAAGTTAAGCTACAAGTCGGATAAGTCGGAAAGGCAGCTACAAGCAACATAAACAGATAAACACAAGATACCCAGTTCAGTTTAAAGAAGAGAAAGATTGGTTAGAAATTTCTTTGTGTCGAGATGGGGAGGATGACCCCAGCGATCTTCCAAGACAGTCACGAAGGCTCGTTCAGCCTCATCCAGCATTTTTCACGCATATCTAGAGACCCTCATATCTTTTTGCCATTCCAAGGGAAAAGCAGGTTCGTCATTTTCATCCAGAAAAAAGGGCCGAGCTCCTTCAACAGTTCGGACTTTGAAAAAGTAGTTTTTAAAATCACGGAACGACTCGTCAAACATAGAAAAGACCTTCTTTCCCTGGGTGGAATGGAAGGAGACCCAAGCTGACTTCTTTTTTACCACACCGGGCTTAGTCAAGACAAACAGATAGAAAAAGAGAGATTAGGAAGCAGGAATACCAAAACCATTGCACAACAATTGGAAAATTTTTATGAAACCCCAGGAATTTGGGTGAAGTTGAGAGGGGGCAACATTACAGGACCATAACAGATCGGTTTCAAATGGAGTAAAAGGAAGGGTGATACCCAGCGGACTGAAGAAAAAATCATAAACATAAAAGAAGGGGCGATCATCAACAACCCGAGTAGAAAAGCAGACTCTTTCATCAGAAGAGGGAGGGACAAGCTCATAGTTCTTCTCATCACTAGAATTACTACAAACACTATGAAACTGTCTAAGCTGTGCACAAAATTCAGAATCAACCAGAGAGACACACATAAGAACCATCGAGTCCACCCAATCGGCTATACCCTCAGGAACCCGGGAAGGCATCTATACAACGTTATTTCGGGAAAACATGAGGCCAACTAAACCCTACAAAAGAAAAGAAGAATGTATTACTCAAAAACATCTCGGCGGGCGAATACACAGAAAAAGGAAGCCCCAAGACTCAAACTAAAACTTCTGGGGCATCCTTTGGAGGCAGTAACAAAGCGAGGTATCAAGGAAAATCTACTTACGTCCCGGCATCCCGCAAACAAGAATAGAAGACCTCAAACAGCAAGCATTTTTCATAGGAGAAAGACAAAACACAAACAAAACAGAAAATCATCTTCCTACAGTCTATCAGCAAGAAACAACAGCAAACATACCAAGCAAAAATCACCAAAGATGCAACCTTTTTTTCAGAATCAGACAAAATTATCATTCCAAAGCTTCAAAATCAAAAGCATTTCACAACATGCAAAAACCCTAAAGGTATCAAGCAACAGGAAAAGCAAAAAAGACCATGCAAAAGACGAAGAAATTACGAAACGCACAGTGATCAGGCACAGCAGAAAGTAGAAAGATCCAAACTTTTCCCAACTAAGATAAAAACTTTCTCAAAATAGGCATAAAAATGACATAGGAGGAAAAATCGAACCTGGAAAATAGAAGAAAACCTCGAAAGAAAGCTGAAGAGCAAGAAGCGACAGAGCCACCCTTCGAACGGAAAAAATTCGCCGGAAGAAGACAGAAGGAGAAACCCAAAATCACTCCTTTTCCACAGAAAGCAGTAGAAGAGCAGGCGTCGCAGGAAGAAACTGTGAAACTCTAAGGAAAAACAGAAAATGAGAGAGTAAAGGGAGAAGTTACGAAGAGGAACGAAGAAGAGAAACCGTTTCTGATGGCAAAATTCAAAATAAAACCAAGGGAAACGGGACATTTAAAGTCAATTAATGAGGGTATTAAACCCTCGCACGTTTCCAAAGCGCCGATATAAAAGCGCGCGCTTTTAAAGGAAAACGTTCCACATTCAAAAAGACTCTACAAAGAAAGGAATCGACAAAATGCTTGAGTTCGGCTTCGCCAAAGAAGGACTGAAGTCAAAGACTCGACCTCAGCAAAAAGACCGAGCTCAAGCAGGGGCACTGTTCATACCCTGGGTCGAGCTATCCGACCTGGGATGATTGGCGACAAAGCGACCGACCTCTTCAGGTCAGGCTACTTGACCTCTTCTCAAAGAGGTCGGCTAAATCGACAGAAAAGCCCAATAAAGGGCCCAAATAGAGGAACACGACCCAAATCCAAAGGCAATCCAAGCCTATAGAGATAAAGGCGGTTCCCTTGAAGATAAGCTGACTTCACTTAAAGTAAGATAAGATAAGATAAGATAACTAACTTATCTTATTAGAAAGGTCAACCCACACTACTATAAATACACTGAAGCACCCAGGTATAACTCATACTTTGATTCTATGTAAAACCTGCTTAATACCCGTGCTAACTTAAGCATCGAAGTCTCTTGCAGGTACCCCCCACCTTCCGGTGGCCAAGGATCAGCAGTGCAGCAAGTCCAACAAGTCGAATACAACAGCTCCGGCATTCATCAGCCAGCCGGACACGTTATCTCCGACCAGTACGGAAGATCTCGTCCGAGATCGACCTCCAGTTTCAGGTAACCCTCGGAACAGGACTCCTATAGAGAATATTGCCAACTCTCTTTAAAACATCACTATGCTTTGATAGAGATTGTACTATAGTTCAGCGAACATCACAGTGCATGGAACCACAAACTGTAACACCCTAACTACCAAAGCTCACGCTTCCGGCTGCGCGACTCTGATAGCTCGGACATTACGACGACTTTTATATTATTTAATACTAAAATATGAGCCTGTTTGAAACTTTAAACCGCAATACCGCTCCCAAAAATACTTTCATCCGATAACATACATCCATAGATACCATACAACTTACAAAACTCATAAAGAGTACATCCATATATATATATATATATATCCTATCCCTCTTACAGAATATCTCAAGATAAAGGCGAGGGTACAAATAATAGTCTAAAGCAATACAGAGCATTTCAACAACAACTAAATAAACTCTTCGTGACTTCTGCGCCCATATCCTGAAAGGGGAAAAATGTAGGGGGGTGAGAACATCATCCTCGAAAGGGTTCTCAGTAGAGGGTTTTTGGGAATTACTGTAATAGGATACGTGAAGATAAACCGTACCAGTGATTAATAACCGTTTATGCCTCTTTTCAAAAATCACGGTTTACAATAAAAGAGAAAATCTGAAATCCTTTCTGAAAGAGGAAATTGTTCATTTAAAACAATATTTCGAAAGCCTTTCAAAAGGTTTATCTATGCTAAACCAAAAATAGCCTTTCATACTATTCCAAATCAGAAACACAAAATCGAAACCAACCATCGGTCCGTCTCATTTCAACCACGGCCCTAGGCCCAACAATCCAACAACAACCAATCACCACAATCCAACAGAGTCCCAGTTGCAAACACATATAGGAGGTTCAAGCACAAACAAACAGTTACAGCAAGTAGAGCAAGTAGCAGATAATCTCAAATAGTCACAAAGGCAAACCAAGTACAATATGCACACCCAAATAATGTCACATAAATGCATATGATGCATGCCTGTTCCTAGTGGCTGATGATATCATCTGTCGGTTATAGAGCCAACCCGACAAGTCCTGGTAGCTAACCATTGGACTGTCCCTCTGTCGTGTCTCCCCAACTCAAGTTATACTTAATATAAACTTGATCATAATCATGATCCACATCCATTACCCTCACTGGTGAATATTTATGGGGGTGAGCTCATCCGGGGCTTTCACAGTGCCCGGCCACCCTGACGACATAGGGTAAAAAGAGCTTTGAGCCTCAACCTGGAGCACGTGGTGGCTAGCCACTGCTTTCTCCCAGGGAAACTCTTATCTCTGATAGTGGAAGTGCAACATTCACATTTATCAATGATTCAGCATATACATGCATTCAATCTCATCCATGGATCAACATCCATCTCAGCCATCCGGCTCACGGTTCAGTCCAGAACCAGCCAATATTCATATCGTACACAGCCATTCCGGCTCACGGTTCAATCCAGAACCAACCAATATTTATAATCATACACAGCCATTCCGGCTCACAACAAAACATTACTTCCACATTCAACATCATCAATTCATAAAACCGGCATTTAAGCCATAAATCACTTTTTCCCAAATCATTTCACTTTGAAATCAAGTTTCAACTCTTTTCAGCCTTGGCTTTAAAGATCTCATTTCTCAAATCATCTCAGGCTCATAAGCCACTTTTACTCAAGGTAAATTCCCCTTTTAAAACCATGCCACTCTCGGCATCCTCTTTTCAAAACTTCCATAACCATGGAAAGTTAAAGATTCATTTTGAAACATTCAGAATCATCCATCCAACAATGGGATTTTATAACAAAGTTTCTCGGCAGAGTCCCAAGTCTTTAGGGAAAATTAATATAACTCATTTTCTCAAATTCACTTAAAATCATTAAAACATTGGCTTCCTGATTTGAGTAACAAAATAGGATCTAAGCCATACAGAGTCATAAAGTCAATTACTCTTTTCAAAGCCGTTTCTTTTACTTAAACAAAAATCAACTTCAACCACATGAGGAAATTCTAAAGCGTTTCAACTGCTCAGAAATTGTTTTAGTCTTATAAAAATTCAGAACTCAAGGAGTACTTAAAACCTTTCCCAAAACACTTTAAAATGAGACTTGTCAATAGACGCTCGGGTTCTTTCAAAGCCATTGAAACTTCTTTAATTGAAACCCCCAAGTCAAATCCAAATGCATAAACCCTTTTCACATTCAAGCAGCCTTAAAGCTTAAGTTTCATTTAAATAACTTGTTCACAAGGGAAATGTAATACTTTGCTTAAGAAATAAGACTAAATCACAATTTCCTTTCTAATAATTCATTTCAAAAGCATAAGTCACCCCTTTCTTAATAATTCAGATAAAATAGTAGAAATCTTTAACTCATCATTTTTCCAGAAAATATTTCAATAAATACTCGGATTTCATAGAAATTTCGGCAGCATCTCCCCTAAAACTTGGACTTTGCCACCCAGTTCGGGTCCCAACTAAACCGTTCCACAATCCTTTTCAACAGTCCAGAATCCAAAATCAATTCAAAATCAAACTAAATCCAACAGTCGCCTCATTGGCATATCTCAAAGAAACCGTTTCAAAATCACACCAATATCAACCAAATTAACTCATTACCAAAGCTTTAAAGAAACTGTTCAGCAACAATCATTTATCAAACCAAATCATTTAAAGCAAGCCAGGCTGAATTCAAGAGTGGATTCTATTTTTCACATTCTCAATAAAATTAACTAAAATCAATTCTCAACAGGTTAAACTCGATCTCAAAGCTTTAAAAGAATCAACTTGAAAAGCATTTCGTTTCACAAAACCACACAACAATTCAACCAACAGACGTTCATAACCAACCAAGGCAAATCAAGCCATACATAAGGCCGATACAATCACCAAATACACATTCACTCACATCAGTATCCATATGTAATAATTCCAATATATAAAATATAGTTTTGGAAAGCGCCCCTACCACAAAACGCAATTCCATAACCCAAACGCCTCACAGAGTCCTTTCCGCCTCAACCTGAACTGACAGCAACCAAAACCTCAGCTCCCAGTCACGTTCGCAATAACCATAGCAACACTAATCGCAACATACAATAATCAGGACTCGACCCTACGTTATCAAAACTCATATTCATTAACCGAACATAACAGAATACTAACGCGAGGCTTTTCGAAATACAAATACTTACTGAACTAACAAAACAGCCGCAGCTCCATATCAACCTGGCAACGGCTCCGTCAACCACCTCAAGCGGCAGCGGCAAATGAAAGACTCCGACAACCGCGACTGCACAACAACGTCATGACGATAAAGACCCATGAATAGAAAGGAATGAAGACCAAATGCAAGGACCCTTACCGGCAGGGCTTTTCCGGTGACTAAGCTGCATTCTCCGGCGGCAGAGACGGCGGAGCAGCTCGAAACGTCCAGCAGCAGTGGCGGCGCTAACCCAGCCCCAACATCCACCACCGTTTTCCGGCAACCAGAGGCGCTGTGGGGTTTCATGGCGGCGGAAGCGGCGGTGGCTGGGTGCGGTTCTGCCTCCTCTCCTCTGTACGACCCGGTGGCTTCCCTCTCGACAGCACAACGGCGACATTGCAGCAATTACCCACGACTGCCGCACCTTCACACTCTCTCCGCGGGTCCCTTGGCAGCATCGTTCCCTAGTAATGGTGGCGGTCTCGCACAGCAGTGAGAGACCCAGCGTTGGCGGCGCTATGGCTCGGCAATGGTGGCGCGAACAGCTCGCCTCCTCCCTGGTGTCGCACCACCTATGTCTCTCTCAAACCCAACGTCGTTTCCCCCTGCTCCTTCGAGCTCGACGGCAAGGGATCGACGACGGCGCAGTGGGTCGTGCTCCTCGTGTCTCTGGCCGATGTGCCCTTCCTTCATTGTCGCGCAGTCTCTCTTTCTCGGTGCCAGCAATGACGATGGCTTCAACCCACGTCCTTCTCACTCACAAGTCATACCACTTCTTTGACGTTGGTGGCGAACGGCGAGCAGCTTGGAGGCGATGGCAAGGCCCACCGACGCTGGCTCGCCCCTCCCTCTTCTCTTCCCCTGGCATGACTTAGACTCCCTCTCCCTTTTCTGTTTCTGTTTTCCTTTTCCATCATGGAAAAGAAATGCTGCTGCTGAGTTAGGAAGAAGGGGGTTTTGGCTGCAGCTGGGGCATGGGGAAACAATGGGTTACCGGGTCATAGGTTAGGGTTTTAGGGTTAGGGCTTCATTTTCAAAAATTAGGGTTAAGGGCATGGGCATTTTAGTAATTTCACTTAAAATAGGGATAATATAGTAATGAGAAATAAATTCTAATCCAACAATAATAATGTATAAAAATACCATTTGATCATCAATTTTACACTTTATTTTCAATAAAATGTCCCAACCAAATAATTAGAAATAATATACTTAATTTATTTAATTTCCAAAATAGCAGTATTAATATTCAAAATATTACTTATCTAATCCAAATCATATAAAATATTCATTATTTCACAGCTACCAACTTTATAATTCAAATATAGAAAATAATCCAATAATTATGAAATTGGATAATAATCATAACTCATCTCAAATTCAATAAATCAAAACTTGCCTTAATTATCTTTAATAAAATGATTTCTGAAATTAAGACTATAAATAACTATATGATTTGAGACTTGATCATAATAAGACTTTTCAAAGATTTTGGGTCTTACACAAACAAAAACAGATTCTTATATGCGAATCTTTCTTTCTCATGTGTATTTCGTATAATCTCCCCATTGTGGTACACCAATATATTTGCAAGACCCTCCATCACACCAATAATACACTAAAATACTTTTCTCGTAATAAAGTAAAATAGTAACAAATTTCGATTTTTATAGGCAGAGCACCCACTACGCATGTCACATGTTGGAATCACATCGAATCAATAGCTAACACGTGTCCAACACACCCTTGTGTGTTGGCCCCAATCTGAATACATATCCAGCATGTGCTCTGCGTGCTAACTCAACACGTGACCTGCGTGTTGGGTCTGCTCTACCTACAGCATGCATCGACATGCAATTATACCAAAAAGGCCAATTTCCAACCAAAACACTCAAATTATCTCCATATAGAAAAAATAGTCGTTTTCTACACTAATATTTATGTTCACTTCCATTAATTTTTAAATAAGCTTTTTATTTTATTTTTATAATTTATTTGTTTATATTGATATAAGTAAAATTTAAAAATTATCTATTTTTATTTTTATCATTTATATATTATATTACCTAACATTGTGTTAAATTAAATATTGACGTAACAAATGTAAATACTAGCAACGGAAAACGACTTACATCAACATTTAACATATTACTTTAATTTAGATGAGTAATAAAAAATTATAGAATTCAAAAATGTTGTTAGAGAGGACACGAATCTCTTTCTTTGTAGAAATGTGTCCATAAAAGATTATGCTACAGTCGACAAGATTGTCACCAAAACTTCTCGTTTTCATTTAATTTAGAGAAATGCGCTTTTCTATACTAATGTTTATATTCACTTCCATCAATCTTTAAATAAGTTTTTTATTTATATGAAATATTTTTTTAGATTTTTATTTTTGTAATTTATTTCTTTGTATTGGTCTAAGTAAAATTTAAAAATTATCTATTTTTATATTTGTCATTTATATATTATATTGCCTAACATTGTGTTAGATTAAATATTAACGTAACAAAAATAAATACTAACATGGCAAAAGAAACTACGTCAACATTTAATCTATTACTTTTATTTAGACAAGTAATAAACAAATTTTAGAATTTTCAAGGATGTTGCTAAAAAGGATACAAATTTCTTTCTCTACGAGAATGTGCACGAAAGATTATGCCAAAATCGACAAAGCGGTCAAAAATCTTCATTTTCTTCATTTAATTTATAAAAAAAAAGCTTTTTTATACTAACATTTATATTCATTTCCGTCAATCTTCAAAGAAGTTTATTATTTATATGAAATATATTCTTTTAGATTTTTATTTTATAATTTAATTTTTTATATTATTCTAGGTAAAATTTAAAAATGATCTATTTTTGTTTTTAGCGTTTATATATTATATTACCTAAAGTTGTGTTAGATTAAACATTGACATAAAAAAAGTAAATACTTACATGGCAAAACAAATTACATCAATATTTAACCTACTACTTTAGTTGCTGATAGAGTAAGATAGGCAAGTTTAAAAATTTATATAACCAAATTTTTTTTTTGTAGAAATTATTAAAAAAGTATTTTATAAGAAATTAAATTTTATTTAAACTTACTTTTGGTTATTAACTTAGACTTTATTTGCTTAGACTGTGATTAAAAGTCCAAAGCGTTCATCTTATTATAGTGCGTAGACCCAAATAAAAAAGTCGTTAAAAAGAAAATAAGTCCAATTCGTCTAAAAACACCCCACTACTGCGCAGAAGGCGATCAGCAAACCAGAGAGCTGCCTTAGAACAGCATTGAAGTTAGTTTCCTACTTTGTTCTGCCATTTTTCATTTACAAAACTAGTTCTTCAATATTTATTAGTAATATCCATGCCACATAGATTTACTCAGGTGATTTTAGAATGAACTTATTAGTGTTACACCTATGATTTCATTGTTTTACATGCTTGACGCTGAACCTCTTTATGTGTAACCTGGGAGAAGGAATTTACACTGTTATGAATCTTTGTATTTTGGTAATTTTATGTTTCTATCACTTTGGAATGAAGTTGTTTCAATATTTTATAATTTGATTATGAATATCATGGTTTTTTTTGTTTTATTTGTTGATTTTGTTTCTTCTTTTGGTTATTTATTTATTTAGAGTTAGTCTCTGAATTACAGAGTACGGTATTCTTAAAAGAAATGAATCCATTTCATTTTCAGTTTGTACCATCACCTCATCCTCTTGGATCTCCTCAGTTTCCAATGTTACCTCTTGAACCACCAAATTCAATTCATTTTGGCAAAATCGAAATGTTTGTAAACACCTCAGAGAATTGCAGGATACTCTTAATCTTGCAAAGGCAATATATCTTTTTTTGGCTTTATATATTATTTCACTTTTTTAAACTTAATGTTTCTACAAAATTAATAGCTTTTATGTTGTAAGCTAGTCAATTACATTCTTATCAAAATAATAAACTTGTTGTTTTTCTTACGCAGAAGGAGCTAGAGATGTTAATGATGATCAAAGATGGTAAAGTGTCGTTAGAAGATGTGAAACATGGATCTAACGAAACTTATCTGCCTGGTTTTCAAGAATATTTGCAAGACATAAGGGTTAATATAGAATCCCAATAATCGTTGGCAGTTGAAGCAGAAAATTATTTGATGTCAAAGTTAAGATCTGCGTTGGAGCCATTCAGATATGTTGCGCATGAAGCAAGTCCATGGGAGGAGAAATCTGCGACTACAAGGTTTGCGAATAAAGTGTACAAGTCCAAAAGAAATAAGCACTGGCAGAAGAAGAAAAGGAAGCGTATTGCAGAAATGCTAGCAAAGGTTACTTTCCCTTTGTTTTTGTGAGATGTTTTCATTGCCCTTTATTATAGCCGTTTCTTGAAACTCGTTCTATGTTTGGTTCCATAATCCTTTCTCTGTCAAAAAATAAAAAATATAGGAGCGAGAGGAATTTCATTGCATTGGCCGAGAAGCTGATGAATGGAGAGCAATGTAGATTTCTAAGGATGCTGCAAATTGCAAGGTATTGATGTTTTTGCTTGCTTACTGTTTACTTTGACTGAATTTGCTAGTAAGCTTTTGTTGTTGCTAGGTCAAAGAGGAAAAGCATGTTTGCTGTCTACATGATTAATTTATGTCCAAAATATGAAGTACATGATTCTCAAAATTAGATATACGATTGTAGTCTTTGGTAAATGATGATCGGTTTCTTTGTATGGTTTAGGATTTCACAAATGAAATCTCGTTGCAAGTATAGTTCTAAACCGACAAAGAATCCTCACATGCAAAAATATTGGTTGTCACAAGTACAAATCCCAATAAGAATTAACCGAAGTATTTAAACCTCGAGTCGTCTCACAAGAAATTGCAATGAAGTGGTTAATTATTGGCTATGAAGGTGCAAGGGGGTTTGATTGATAAAAGGGGCAAGAAATTAAATGACAAGAAAAGTAAATCAAGCAAGTAAAGAAAGCAAGTAATGAAGAGAGACATTCATGGCAAGGGTTGAGAATGTAGGCTTTCTATCCTAGTCACTAATAACAATAATTAATAAGAATTTATCTTATTACGTCATCCCTGACGATGGAAGAATGTAACTGATGAGCGGATAATTTATACGCTTTTTGGCATTGTTTTTAGTATGTTTTTAGTAGAATCTAGTTACTTTTAGGGATGTTTTCATTAGTTTTTATGTTAAATTCACATTTCTGGACTTTACTATGATTTTGTGTGTTTTTCTGTGATTTCAGGTATTTTCTGGCTGAAATTGAGGGACTTGAGCAGAAATCAGATTCAGAGGTTGAAGAAGGACTGCTGATGCTGTTGGATTCTGACCTCCCTGCACTCAAAGTGGATTTTCTGGAGCTACATATCTCGAAATGGCGCGCTTCCAATTGCGTTGGAAAGTAGACATCCAGGGCTTTCCAGATTGCTAATCAACCTGCTGCTGATCCTCAATCACCTGCTGAAGCTTGGCTGGCCATTGGCCATGTCTAGTGTTTTGGACCGGAGCTTTCATTGAAAGCTTGGCTGGCTAGGAGCCATGTCTAATTCCTGGACTGAAGCTTTAGACTAAGAATGCAGGATTCCTGGAATTCATATTAAAAATTTTAGAATCCTTATTTTCCCTTTTCTATTAATTTTCGAAAAATCCAAAAAAAAAAAAATTTAGAAAATCATAAAAATCAAAAATATTTTCTGTTTCTTGTTTGAGTCTTGAGTCACATTATAAGTTTGGTGTCACTTGCATATGCATCTTGCATATTTCGAAAATTCATGCATTCATAGTGTTCTTCATGATCTTCAAGTTGTTCTTGGTAAGTCTTCTTGTTTGATCTTGATGATTTTTTGTTTTGTGTCTTTTCATGTTTATCATATGCATTCTTGAATTCTTAGTGTCTAAGCATTAAAGAATTCTAAGTTTGGTGTCTTGCATGTTTTCTTTGCATTAAAAAATTTTTCAAAAATATGTTCTTGATGTTCTTCATAGTGTTCTTGGTGTTCATCTTGACATTCATAGCATTCATGCATGCATTCATCGTTTTGATCTAAAAATTTCATGCATTGCATCCTTTTAGTATTTTTCTCTTGCATCATAAAAATTCAAAAATCAAAAAATATCTTTCCCTTTTTCTCTCATCAAATTCGAAAATTGAGTTGACTTTTTCAAAAAATTTTAAAAATCAAAATTGTTTCTCATGAGTCAAATCAAATTTTCAATTTGAAAATCTTATCTTTTTCAAAATCTTTTTCAAAAATCAAATCTTTTTCAAATTCATGTTTTTATAAAAAGTCAAAAATAAAAAAAAAATATCTTTCCCTTTTTCTCTCATCAAAATTCGAAAATTGAGTTGACTTTTTCAAAAATTTTTAAAAATCAAATTGTTTCTCATGAGTCAAATCAAATTTTCAATTTGAAAATCTTATCTTTTTCAAAATCTTTTTCAAAAAATTTTCGAAAATTTCCTCCCCCATCTCATTCTATTTATTCATTCATATCCTAACATCTCATCTCACCTCTCTTCCATCCTCACAGCTGTGTTTCTTCCATTATATTACATTCTTTGTCTCCCCCTCTTCTTCCACTCACACAGGGATCCCTATACTGGGGTATAAAGGATCTCCATTATTATTATTATTTTTCTGTGCCTTCTTCTTTGTGCACTACATTAATGGGATCACAATTTCGTGCACCAGTAACATATTATCTTCACACTCGGAGAAAGTCTAACAAGACTAGCTAATCTCAATCCAAACGTCCTAATCAACTCACCAATTGAACTAGCAAGAGATTAGAGTCAATGGAAATAATACTAGCTGACAACTCTAGATCACCAATATGGGTTGGGTATCCATGACTCAAGATCACCTAATTTTTTTTCTAAGCCAAGAATGCTCAAAATCTATTCTAACATCCAACCAAGTATTTTGTCAAACACTTGGAAGGCATAAAAGGAAAGCATAATAAATTGCAAGAAATAGTAAAATCTACCAACTACCAATTGCAAGGAAAGTGAGATCACAACTCAAATCAACAATCAAAAGAACATCAAATATTAAATTGCATTAAAGGAGATCCAAATTCAACATGAGTGCATGAATATAAAAAAGACATGAAAGTAAAATTAACAAAAGAAACAAGAAGAATTGAAGTATTAGAACAAGGAATTGTAGAGGAAACAAGATGAAATCAAGTAATCAAATCTAGATCTAAGAGAAATTAACCACATCCTAACCTAATTCTAGAGAGAAGAGGGAGCTTCTCTCTCTAGAAAACTAACTCAAGGCTCATCATGACTAACTAAGTGCTCCCCCTTTGCTCAATCTTCAATTTTGCATGAAATACCCTCAGAAACGAGTTGGATTTGGGCCTGGGTAGCTCAGAAATCGCTCCCAGCGATTTCACTTTAAGTGGGTCACGTGCTGAGTGTCACGCGTGCACGTAAATGACGCGTGCGCGTCGCTGGCCGAAATTCCTACTCACGCGTACGCGTGGATGACGCGTGCACGTGGCTTGAAAATCTTCAATGCACGTGTACGCATGGATGACGCGTGCGCGTGGCCCTCAATTCTCCAAATGCTCATTTCTTCATGAATTCTCCACTTTGCATGCTTTTCTCTTCATTTATTCCATCCAATACTTGCCTTATGAACCTGAAATCACTCAATAAACACATCAAGGCATCGAATGGAATTAAAGTGAATTAAAATCACCTATTTAGGGCCTAAAAAGCATGTTTTTACACTTAAGCACAAATTAAGGGAGAATCACAAAACCATGCTATTTCATTGAATAAATGTGGGAAAAAGGTGATAAAATTTCCTAAATTAAGCACAAGATAAACCACGAAATTAGGGTTTATCAAACCTCTCCACACTTAAACCAAGCATGTCTTCATGCTAAAATCAAGAAAGAAACAAAGGGTATCAACATTTATTCAATGCAAACTACCTACATGCAATCTACCTATATGCAACTATCTAAATGAATGCAATTACTTGGTCAAAATAATTCAATTTCCAAGAATACATATACAAGCACAAGGGCTAAAGCAATAGCAATCAAAGCTAACCCACAATTGAATTGAGTTATTAAAAATAGTTCACAAACTTGCAAGAAAAGATGATCATAGGTGGAAGCATGTAATTGAGCAATCGAACCCTCACCAGATGTGTATCCGCTCTAGTCACTCAAGTGTATGGGGTTGATTCACTCAATTCTCCCCTAATCATGCTTTCTAAGATTTGTTTTTCATCTCACAATCAACAATTATTTCATGCATGCATACAAATATCATGAGGAATTTTCCATAGGTTGTAATGGGGCTAGGGTCATGGTAAGGGCATATATATGGTCAAGTGGACTAGAATTTGAATCTTTGATAAGCTTAAACTTCCCACCTAACCTATATAGCAACCTGTACAATCTCAAAGCTAATTTAACTACCCATTCTTCACTTTTTCACATACTCATGCATTCTCTTTTGATCATCACACATATGCATTGATTTTTATTAAACTTTACTTTGGGGCATTTTGTCCCCTTTTTATTACTTTTTTTTTTCTTTCTTTTTCTATTTTTTTCTTTATATATATATTTTTTTCTTTTTGTTTTTCTCATTTTTTTCTTTTCAAACTAAAATATATACAAGAGCATCAATGCATATAGTTTAACATTCAATGCATGAGTATGTACCCAATTCCCATAATTTTCAACAAAACCAAAAAAATACACTTTTATCTCTACCCAATGTTCCTAACGTTCCCAAAATCAAATGATAAACACTCTCACTAGCCTAAGCTAATCAAAGATCCAAACAAGGGACATTTATTATTTTTCGCTTAGGGCTTGTAATGTACTAAAATTAAGAACAATTGGGTTAAGCATAGGCTCAAAATTGGCTAACAATGGAGGATAAAAGGTAAGGCTATTTGGATAAGTGAGCTAATTGAAATAATGGCCTCAATCATATAAGTGCATTCATAAACAAAATAATGGACATAAAGAATCAAACAAATCAAAGATTGCATTCATAGAAAGAGAATAATACACACAAGAATGAAAATAAGTGGTTGTATGATGTAACTACACAATTAGGCTCAAATCTCACATGCTTGTATTCTTAGCTCAAAAATCATGTTCCACAATGTGGAGTTCAAGCAAGTTCTAAAAAAATTTTTCAATCAATTGGGGTGCCCTATAGATAAATTTCTTGAAAAATCTCATTATTTTGACTAAGCTTATTATGCATATATATGCAAAATAATAAAATACAACTAAAAATCCTAGAAGACCTAAAATTGAAATGCAAAAGTGTTGGGGTTAGAAATTTGTCACCCAAAAAACACCGACTGGTCGGACGACCTCCCCACACTTAAAAGTTTGCACCGTCCTCGGTGCACTCAAAGATGAGCAAGGGGGTATGGCTATTTTTCGAATTGCCACCTTCAGCTGGCGGATCAACCGGTTGCTGCGTGTTCCTTCTCTCACTTCCGTCTTTGCTTATGGTACATCGGTCATGAAAAATAGAAATTAACACCGTAAGATGAGAAAATACAAAAGCAAAGAAGCATGAATTGTTGGAATGAGGTAAATCACTAGAATGAAGTGAGTGAATGAAAGTGATATTAAGAAAGAATAGGTGTGTGAATTCTAAATTAGGTGCCCTTTAGAACACACACACTATCATAGAGAGCTATGTCACAATTACACAAAGAAAGTATGCACGTCACTCATTCTAGTGTGCTTGAGATACTTCAAAGAGAACTTGTAGGTTGAGACAACCAAACAAGCAATAAGGAAGCATAAAAGCATTCAAGCAAAGTCAAGCAATTGTGAATTGGATAATGGATGGACATTGATTGATATACAAGGTAACTTTAATGAACAAGATGGAATGTGAAACTTACACATCAAACAATGACACATATTGAAGTTTATTTGCAACACCTAAGTGACATAGAGGTGGGGTACTACATGGATGCTATGGAACTTAGAAAAAGAAATATAAGAGTTAAGATCAATCACATAGCAAGTATGGTCCACAAAGCTTGAAGAGTTCAAAAATATGTCACTCAGGTAAGCTTTCGATCCAATTTCACAATTCCAAAATCTCAATGCATGAAATAGGTGATGTAAATATGGATCAAGCATAGCAAACATCACCTAAAAAAATGCATTGATAATGTACAATTGCCTAACGATGGATGATGAATGCATGGCGGCCAAAACATGCAATTCAAAAGAGTTAAGATACTTGGAGGCAATGTACAAGTACTTTGTATTCAAAACATTAAGCATTAAGAACTCGAAACCAAGTAACAAAAATGTACCCTCAACAAGGAATCCAACAATGAATATCAAAAACAGTTATGCAAAAATAGCATTCAGTCAATAATAAGCACTTAAGCAGCAATAAACAGTAAACAAGGTTAATAATCCAACACTTATAATGGAATAGAAAAAATAAACATGAAACAAACTAACTAAACAACTAACTAATTAACTAACCAAAAGAAATGGTGTTATATGGTACTTGGTAGTGTTGGGTGATGGTTGAAGGGTGGAAAGAAGAGAAGAGAAGAGAGAAGAAGGAAAGAAATGGAAAGGGGAGAAGAAAAGAAGGTGAATGAAACAAGGCAGCCCGTGCGTACGCGTCAGTGACGCGTGCGCGTGGAGTGGTGAAACGGACACAACACGTACATGTGTATCACGCGTACGCGTGGATGGCTTATTCAAAGAGCGACGCGTATGCGTCCTTCACGCTTACGCGTGGGTTGGCCTGCACGAAAGGCACAGTGTTCGTGTGGTGCAGGCGCAACTCTCAGTTTTTTGGCTGGGAGGTGGAGTTTTGGGATCCACGTGTACACGTGGGTGACGTGTGCGCGTGGATGGTCGAAAATGCTTGGGGCATGCGTACGCGTGGGTTGGTGCTCTGTTTTTCAAAAATTTTCAAGTTTTTGCACCAAACCAAGCATACCAAACCTCCAAACAGCTACCAAAACACTATAAAACCTTATTTAACCTGCTAGACTCCCAAATAAACTCAACAAACTAAACAAAGCATGAAATTAAACTTATTTTACCAATATTTACAAAAGAGAAAAAGGGAAAGATTTTACCATGGTGGGGTGTCTCCCACCTAACACTTTTGTTTATTGTCCTTAAGTTGGACTTATGGGGAGCTTCTCTTCATCAAGGTGGCTTGTGCTTGAATCCATCCTTGAACATCCACTAATGCTTGGACTTCCAATAAGCTCCATCATTCAAAGTTAATAGCTCCAAGCTTTGATGGAGTTCTTCACAGCCCATAGGCTTCCAAAGTTGATCTTCACATTGTAATCCGGGATCCCATACTTTGTTTTCACACCCGTCTCCAAATTGGTTATGATAATTTCCTCTGGGTGGTAAGCAAGCCGAATTCTCATAAAGGCACCAAACTACCCTCCTAGACCCATCCAATTGAGCACTACACCAATCCATGCTCCTCAATTTTGAGCTTCCCACCATAATGAGTCTAGACTTACAACGCCAATCACTAAACATCCTCCTCTTACGCTTAATTCCACAAAGCGCCCTAAGTTGGCCATTTGTTTCAAGCAAACCAAATTCAAGTAGGATATAAAGCTAAGAGTTAGGAGTTTTACCCACTCAAATGAAGTATTAGATGGCAACCTAGGTAGAGGAGTTCCTAACGGTCTTGATAAAGCACATTCCACTCCCGTCCATCCTCTTCTAGAGGCTTCCACCACTTGGCAAGGTTCTTCAAGCTCTACCTCTTGCCAAGCTTCCTCAAGTGCACATTCTTCTTCACCAATCTCTTCAAGATCCTCCCCATCACTCTCATCATAAATAGGGGGTTTAGCTAAGTCTACCCCTTCATTAATTCCAAGCCCAATGGAGAAGGATTTCTCGAGCTCAAAAGGATCGCATGTTGATGCGAAATCATCATAGATAGGGGAGCTTGTTGCTTGGAACACTTCTTCCACTTCTTCACTTACAATATGCCTTGGACGTTGCACGTTCTCCTCAACATCGCCTTCTAGTCCAATGGAAGAAGGCTCAACAAGATTATCAAGGGGATTGATCAATGTGGACAAAAAATCACTAATGATAGAATCTACTTCTTGATCAATTTCCCTCAACTCTCTATCCATATCCTTAACATCACTCTCCTCTTTAACATCCCTTCCAAACTCCATGGAAGAAGGCTCTTCAGCCTGAGATTCCTCTATGTGCTCAACATATCCTAAACACCCAACCACTACTTCCTCTTTTTTAATAATCCCTACCTCCTCCTCTTGTTGTACTTCTTGCTTTAACTTCTCTTCCTCACCTTGGAGCTCCAAATTCACTCCCTCGCTAAGCTCCTTGGGTGCTTCTCCACATTCAATAATGGGAGTGCCTTGATCATGCAAGTTTAGGCGGGATGAGACTATGTTGCTAATGGCTTCTACCATGATAGCCATCTGGGCTTCTAGCTCCTTAAACTCCCTTTCCGTCTCCTCTTGTTGCCT
Source organism: Arachis ipaensis (assembly GCF_000816755.2). Classification (NCBI taxonomy): domain Eukaryota; kingdom Viridiplantae; phylum Streptophyta; class Magnoliopsida; order Fabales; family Fabaceae; genus Arachis; species Arachis ipaensis. The sequence continues at coordinate 12,299,083 of NC_029794.2, read as the reverse complement.
TAGGATATAAGATCTAAGATCTCTTTGTTTTAGCATGAGGGCTTTATTGGAGGGCGATGGTGGAAGAGAGGGTTCATTGTTTGAGGAAAAGGCATTGTAGTTGGAAGGTGGTCCATATTGGTGAAAGTCTTGAGGTGGTGTGTATGGAAATTGTGGTTCTTAGGAGTATTGGTGTTGAAATGGTGGTGGCTCTAGGTATAGTTCATATGGTGGTTGGTAGGGTGGATATGGGTTAGGGTCATATGGGATGAATGGTGGTATGAGGCTTATGAATGAGGTTGTTGGGGACTATGTTGAGGGAAAAGGTCATATGTATGTGGTGGTTGTGGTTGACAATCACAATAGGGGTCATCACACACATTAGATTGGTATGCATTAGGATTTGGATTGTACCCATAAGAATCCGAAGGGTAATCATGTTGGGGTGGCGCTTGAACGGCTTGGATGGAATAAAATGCCTTTTGTTCCTTGCGCATCTTCATGAGGAGAGTAGTTATGTCCCCAAGAACTCTTATCAAACTTGATTCGGGAGGAGATTATTGCCAAGAAGGTTGTCCATAAGCTTGGGGCTCCTCCCACCTTTGATCTCCAAAGCCTTGATACAAATCCTCATTAAAGCTTCCATTTCCTACAACATAGTTTGAACCACACTCATAGCCAAAGTGATGAGAATTCATGGTGACAAGAGAAAACAAAAACAAAACTAACAAGGAACAAAGAAAGCAAAGTCCTACAACTAGCAAAAACTAACAAAGAAGCAAGAGGCAAACATATTCACAATATATACAATAGCCAATAACATAGCATGTAACACCCTAATTAGCCTAAGCCTTACCACGCGTCGTAAAGTAAAGGTTAATCAAAGGTTACGATGGTTCTAAACTTATACATATCATATATAGAAGGAAGAACTAATATCTAGAAGCCCGATGAAGTATCCACATCTACAAGTCCATCAACCTCAATTCATCATCATTTCTCATCTCAAATCACTTCCAATTATCAACTCTCAACATTCCAAGGATATAGTGCCTGGCACACTCTCAGCATCCATCAGGATCATCCATTTCTTTTTTGAGTCCTCAACTCATCACATCCATCATTAATTCATTAGTGTCTCAATTTATTATCTGCAATCACCCCGTTCACTACTCTTCTCCTCTCTCAATCAACTCATCTTCGGTACACCAAAACCTAAGTCTCTGTTTGCTAGCTTTTCAAAATGACATCAACCTAATCTCTAAAGTTCTTTCCCGAGTTCTCATACCCAAAATTAAGCCAAAAGCCTTAAAATGGTGTTATAGAAGCTTACAACCTTGTTGGGGAAGTAGAATAATTGAAAACAAGGCAATATTTGAGAAACAGGGGGTGTGCGTGCGCACGCCCAGGAAAATTTTTAAAAGTGTCCGTACGCACAGGGGTGTGCGTATGCACAGGTGTCAAAACCTAATAGGTCTGTTCACTCACACAACCTGTGCCAGCTCCCCCAACAGACTGGCCTCCCCAACGTGTGCATGCACACAGGTCTGTGCGTCTGCACAAGTTAAAATTCTTCCTTAGATATGTGCGCGCACAAGCTGTGCGAGCACTGCAAACAGAACGTATTTCCCTGCCTGTGCGTGCGCACAGGTGTCTGCATCCGCACAAGTCAAAATTTTTGCAGGGTGTGCGCTCGCACATATCAGAAATAATGAAATTCGGCAACCTTGCAGAATTTCAGATTTTTAACACCAACTTTGAATGATCATAACTTCCTCTACAAAATTCCAATTTTCACAAACTTTATATCGATTTAAAGGGTTTTCAAAGATCTTTATTTCTAAATAAATTTCAATCAATTTCGAAAACTGAGGCAAAAGTTATGATCGAACAAAGTTCACCAAAAATCTAATTTTACCAAACTTCACACTTACCAACATTTCTTACCATACACATTCCAACCTATACCAAACCATTCAAATTTCCACTTTTTATCAAAATCAACCCTTTATGTCATACTACCCTAAAATTACCATATTTTTCCTTCACCTTTCCTCATCCACACATCAACATCAATATATCTCATATATCAAACTTCATTAACAATTTTCCAACTACATTACCAATCGATCAACACCAATATCACATTTATCAACATAATCCACTGCTCAACATCACAAGTCATTCATCCTCATCATATCACTATTAACCAATAATATCAACTCAAAAATCATCATTTCATCAAACATCATCATACAATAACATCCAACAACTCATCAACCATTCAAGTCCAATCCTATCATATAGGTCACTAGCCTAAGTGTCCATGAATATTATATACTACATAGAGGAAACCGAAACCATACCTTGGCCGATTCCCTTTATGAACCAAATGAGCTTTCAACCAAAATCCAAGCTTTCAATTCCACTCCAATAGGCACAATTAAGTTCCAATAGCTCCCAAAGCCATAACAATCAAACTATAGGCATATAAATCACCTCAAATCAACCTAGGGTTTCAAATTAAACATAAAATCACAAGGATTTATTGGCTCTTACCTTTTCCAACAGATTTGGATGTCAAAACCCAATGCTAAGCAAGGATTAGAGTGAACCTAAATATCCAAAATCACAAAAACTCACTTAATCCAAAACCCTAGAAACCAGAAATTTAGAGGAGAGGAACTGGGAAATTTTCAAACTTTACTTACTAGTTTTTTATATGAGTTTTGTAGAGCTCTTCACAAGGAATGTGTAGCCGCTGACGGCACATAAATCGGAGCACCGAAGCTCGAGATATCGCGAAGAGAAGATGATGATGAATAGTGCTCAAGCTCTTCTCTCCTCCCTCTTTCAATTTCTGATGTGAGTATGTGTTTAATGTGTGTTGTGGCTGCATGGGTTCATTAAATGAACCTTATATATGTTGGGCTTGGGCCCAACTTGGGTCCGGTCCAATCCGTTCGCATTTTTAACCCGTTTGGCCCAATTTCGGGCCAAACCTTTAAAATTAACACCCGGTTTTCCATTTCTAATGTTTTTCTAAGATTTTTGACAGTTTTCACTTTTTTGCAGAAAGTAGATTTTCTGACTCAGAAAGATCCACTGAGTCCAAAAATCACCTTTAAATCCTCAAATTCTCACTCTAACATTTTGAAATCTACTTTGGACAATTAATCACTTAATTAACCGATTGATTGATCGCGGTTCTTACATTCTCCCCACCAAATAAGAAATTTTGCCCTCAAAATTTGAATTACCTGAGAAAAGCTCGGGATAATCCTTTCGCATCTCAGACTCCAATTCTCAAGTATGTTCTTCAACTCCTGCTCGCTCCCAAGCAACTTTAACCAACTGAACTTCCTTTCCTCACAACTTCTTTACACTAGTGTCGTCAATCCTCACCGGTGTCACTTGGAAAGTCAAGTTCTCTTTCAACTTGACCGATTCAGGCTCCCACACATGAGCCGCATCTGACATGTACTTACGGAGCTGTGACACGTGGAATACGTCGTGCAAGTTAGAAAGATGAGGTGGCAAAGCAACTTGATACGCCACCGGTCTGAATCGCCTTAAAATCTCAAACGGTCCTACATACCTCGGATTCAACTTCTTATTCTTGATTGCTCTTCCAAACCCAGTTGTCGGTGTAACCCTCAGAAACACATGTTCTCCCACTTCAAATTCCAACGGCTTCCTTCTCTGGTCCACATAACTCTTCTAGCGACTCTGAGCAGTTAGAATCCTTGCACAAATCTTCTTAATGTTCTCAGTAGTCTCCGCTATCAAATCAGGACCCAAAATGCTTGCTTCACCGGATTCATACCAATAAAGTGGAGATTGGCACTTCCGTCCATGCAAGGCCTCATACGGAGCCATCCCAATGCTCGCATGAAAGCTATTGTTGTACGCAAACTCCACCAATGATATGTAACGGTCCCAACTTCTGGGTTGATCCAGAACACATGCTCTCAGCATATCCTCCATGCGATTCCTCCCCACTTCCACTGAGGAATTCCAAGAGACTATAGCATCCCCGAGGGTTTCTGATGCTCTACCTTCATCTTCTGACATGTCAAACACTTGGAAGTGAGCTGATAAACCACTATTTTATGGTTTATCTTGTGCTCAATTGAGTGGTTTCTATCTACTCTTTACCCACTTATTCATACTATTTGCATGGTTTTACATTTGCCTTCCTAATTATGTACTTTGATTGAAAACATGCTTCTTTGATCTTATATTTGCTTATTATTAATCCTCTCTTATTATCATTAGATGCCTTGATATGTGTGTTAAGTGTTTTCAGATATTATAAGGCAGGAATGACTTGGAGGATGGGAAGAAAGCATGCAAAAGTGGAAGGAATGCAAGAAGTTGGAGAAATTGCTAAGCTGTCCAGCCTGACCTCTCTGCACTCAAATGGCTATAACTTTAGCTACAGAGGTCCAAACGATGCGGTTTCAGTTGCGTTGGAAAGCTAACATCCGGGGCTTCGATTTGATATATAATATGCTATAGTTCCCCTGACGCTAGGTGACGCGACCGCGTGATCCATGCGGCCGCGTCGCAGTGACAGAAATCCAGCGTGGCAAAATTCGAAACCAGCGAATTCTGGACTGTTTTTGACCCAGTTTGCGGCCCAGAAAACACAGATTAGAGGCTATAAAGTGAGGGAATGCATCCATTCATAAGAATGCTTTCACATTCACAATTTTAGGAGTAGATGTAGATTTTAGAGAGAGAGGTTCTCTCCTCTCTCTTAGGATTAGGATTTAGGATTTCTCTTAGTTTTGGAGTGACTCTCATTCCCAGGTTCTTTATTTTTATATAATTTATGAACTCTTTCATGTTACATTTGATGTCTTTATTAGAGTTAATTGAGGTATTCCAGACTTATGATTGCTTTCTTTAATTTATTAAAGTTCTCGATTTATCCAAATTATTTTCATTCTAGTAGAATTTCCCCCTTTTGGCTTTGGTTAAATAATTGGTGACTCTTGAGTTATCAAACTCATTGTTGATTGAGAATTGGAATTCTTCAAGAATTAATTCATCCACTTAACTTACCTTCATAGTTAGAGGTTAATAAAGTGGGAGAAAAATCTAATTCTCGTTGAAATTGATAAGGATAACTGGGATAGGACCTCCAGTCTTCATACCTTGCCAAGAGTTTATTTTACAGTTATTTATTAATTTTTATTACTTGAAAATATACCTGTGCACATTGCCCAAACTCCAAATTTCTCAAAACCCCAAATTTACAATCTCCATAACCAATAATAAGAACATACCTCCCTGCAATTCCTTGAGAAGACAACCCGAGGTTTGAATACTCGGTTATCAATTTCAAAGGGGTTTGTTACTTGTGACAACCAAAACGTTTGTACGAAAGGATTTTTGTCGGTTTAGAGACTATATCTACAACGCGATTATTTTTATGACATTCTTTACTGGCAAAAATCCTAACGTCATGAGCCTCCGACAAAAGTCTTGCCTGGATGAAAGAAAACCCACTGATGTGAGCCTCTGACAAAAGTCTTGCCTTAAACTCCCAATATCAGGTATACAAATCCTCCCTCTATATCTCCACAACCCTTCCTCATCCTTAGTGAATTCTTCACGCCTCTTATCCCCAACTGGTTAGAATAATTGCTGAAACTTCTGCTCATCTTGCTGAGCCCTTTGTAAAATAATTGCTTGAGATTTGTAACTGGTTCAAACAAGCCCTTCCGGCAACTTCACCAATGTCCAGCTTAAGATCCACAACTTATCCATTAGCTCTTCTCCCTTGATTCTCATCCAAGCTATTGTCAAGGACTTCCGACTCAAAGCTCCTTCTACCACATTCGCCTTTCCAGGGCGATAACTCACTCGAAATCATAATCCTTAAGCAATTCCATCCACCTCCTCTGGCGCATATTAAGCTCTTTCTGATCAAAGATGTACTTGAGACTCTTATGATCAGAAAAGATGCTAAACTTTACTCCGTACATGTGGTGTCTCCAAATCTTCAATGCAAACACAATTGCCGCTAAGTCCAGGTCATGAGTTGGGTAATTCACCTCATGCAGTCTCAGCTGACGTGATGCGTAAGCCATCACATTCCGATGTTGCATCAACACGCAACCCAACCCTTCAAGGAAGCATCACAGTATACTTCAAATGGTTCATGCGGTTTCGGCAAGATTTAAAACAGGTGCTAAAGTTAACTTCTGCTTCAAAGTTTGAAAACTCTCTCGCCTTCCGCTGCGTTACTCTGATTATCGTTGTTAAGAATCCGAAATTCTTTCCTTTAAACCAAATACCGATTTTGTAATACTGTTCAAAACCTTTAAAACAAGTTCCATATAAATGAGTTCATTTATTAAAACTTTTTCAAAAGAGTCGAAAATCATTTATTTGTAAATCAATCATTTTAAAGCATGATTTTCCTAATTCATTGAAACCCGTAAATCAAAACCTTTCCATTTGAATCCCTTTTTGATAAGTGAAATTACAAACCCAAAATCACAAGTTAACAAAATCATACAACTCACTTTCCCGTTTTAAATCATATCATTTGATCAAAAGTTCCCATACTAGTTTCAAAACCAAATCATTTAAACTAAAGCTCCAAACGAGATTTGAAAATCATTCTAAATCTTAAAACGGCAAAAATCATAGTTAAAAACCGCAAAGGCGTTAGTCGGTATTTCCGTTGCCACTATTGCGGAACCGTACCCATCACCCATACAGGGTACCGACAAGACTTATAGCCATGCCTGGTAACCATTACGGCACGCCCACTCAGATCGTTCATCACCACAAGTCCGAAATCCTCGTCTATCGCCACTAGAATCCTCCTTCCCCATGGTTCACTCCCAACAAAACTCTAAGCTCTGGTAATCCAAACGACGACTTTGGAAAAGATAGAACTAAGCTACTGTTAGGTCCAAGCAATATAATACTCAATGCATACGCTTACCTCTCGTCGGAGGATCCGACCCTGTCGCGTCACGTGCATCCAAGGCAACCACACGGTCTGACTATTGATTCTGACCCATGTTCTGGTTTTTCTTACGAAGACAGGTCTTGGCTAGGTGTCCAGGTAGTCCACAAACATAGCACAGGCGACTCCCTTTCATATAGTGAAACTGAGCACTGTTGTCCCTCCTAGAATTCCCTTGACTTAGCAGATACTGGGGAGCGTGTCCATCTCTCTTGAAGTTCTGTCTCTTTGGTCCAAGGTAATCGACACGTTCCTTACTAGGGTTGCTTCTATAAGTGTCCCTTAACGAGGCTACCATCTTTGCATGTTCTTCAACCACGCTTGCCTTGTTCTCCAGATCGGAGAAAATCTGAATCTCCATAGGAGCCACAACAGTCATGATGTCATCCTTCAAGCCCCTTTGGTACGTGAGGCACTTCCAGCCTTCATAGGCCTCCGAAGCACCTTGACACGCCCTAGAAAACCTACAGAGTTCTTCAAATTTGTTGGTGTAGTCTGCCACAGATAGGGAACCTTGCTTCAGCTGCATCAGTTCCATCTCCTTCGCTTCTCTTGTAGACTCGGGAAAATACTTCTTATAGAAGGCCGTTTGGAACACCTCCCATGGAATGTCGGCGTTTTGAAATTGTAGCAAGCGACACTCTGCTTGCCACCAGGGCTGGGCGTCTCCCGCTAACTGATAAACGGCAAACTCGACATATTGATTGAGGGGAACATGTTGCGCCTGTAAAGCACGCTCCATAGCCTGAAACCAGTGATCCGCTTCAGTAGGATTTGTTGAACCCCTGAAACTGGACGGATGAACCTTGAGAAACGTAGCTAAGGTCATCGGAGCACCTCCCACAGTATCGCCATTTTCTCCCGCATAGTCATTCCCATTTCTTTTGCCATTCCCGTTTCCATTTCTGGCCGGTTGGCCTAACCTCTGCATAGCTTGCGGAGTCGCAGCAGCATTAGCCTCCATGGTATTTGCTAAGTTCGCCATCGCCGCCATGAATTTGGCATGGTTATCAGCCAGTTGCTCGTTCCTACTCTCTCGTGAACGTGTACGACCTCATCCGCGATTAGCCATTTGGATTCCTTTCTACACCAAACAATCGATATCAAGGTGATCAGTCTCAATACCAAAAGTCTAGTGTTTCAATTTTCCCAAACAGGCACTCACAAACAAGCATGCTATGCAATATCAAGTAGATAACCTAATAGCATCAAAGAAAAAGACACACAGAGTATGCAATAAAGCACAGTCGGTCCATCCCTCAGGCTCACGAGGATGAACTGCTCTGATACCACTAAATGTAACACCCTAATTAGCCTAAGCCTTACCACGCATCGTAAAGCAAAGGTTAATTAAAGGTTACGACAGTTCTAAACTTATACATATCATATATAGAAGGAATTAATAATATCTAGAAGCCCGATGAAGAATATAGCTCAAAAACAGGATCTGAAAAACGCAAGACGTACTAGCGAAGCTACTAACTTAAAGCACAGAAACAAATGTAATATAACAAAATATAGTAGTATAATATCATAAGAATCTAGCCACGGCTCGCGAAGTTTAAGCCGGCTAGCCATATATAGATGGTGCACGAATTGTGAATCACACTTTTCACAACGCGTACCACTAACCAGCAAGTGCACTGGGTCGTCCAAGTAATACCTTACGTGAGTAAGGATCGAATCCCACGGAGACTGTTGGTTTGAAGCAATCTATGGTTATCTTGTAAATCTTAGTCAGGAAGTCAATTATGTTTATCAGTTGAATTGCGAATAACCAAGAGAGCATAAATTAAAGGTTACTTGTTGTGCAGTAATGGAGAATATGTTGGAGTTTTGGAGATGCTTTGTCCTCTGAATCTCTGCTCTGGAAAGCCCTGGATGTCTACTTTCCAATGCAATTGGAAGCATGTCATTTCGAGTTCTATAGCTCCAGAAAATCCAATTTGAGTGCAGGGAGGTCAGAATCCAACAGCATTAGCAGTCCTTTTTCAGCCTGAATCAGATTTTTGCTCAGCTCCTTCAATTTCAGCCAGAAAAATACCTGAAATTAAAGAAAAATACACAACTCATAGTAAAGTCCAGAAATATGAATTTTTCCTAAAAAATACTAGAAATAGACTAAAAACTAACTAAAACATACTCTAAACTATATGAAATTATCCTCAAAAAGCGTATAAAATATCCGCTCATCACAACACCAAACTTAAACTGTTGCTTGGGTATTGGCTTTTTCTGCTTGCTTCTTTTTTTTTTTTTTTCTGCAAGCTTTGTTCTTTGCTGCTTTTTCTTGCTTCAAGAATCATTTTTATGATTTTTCAGATTATCAATAACATGTCTCATGTTCATTATTCTTTCAAGAGCCAACATATTTAACAGTCTTAAACAACAAATTCAAAAGATATATGCACTGTTCAAGCATTCATTAAGAAGACAGAAAGCATTGCCACCACATTTAACTAATTAGAATTTCTCTTATTAAAACTCGAAATTTTATTGCTTCTTATTCAAAAGATCTACTATTTTATTCATGTTTGCTGATGATGAGAAAAGTAAACTATAACTTAATTGGGGATAAAATCAAACTAGACACTAATTACTACTAATGATCATGTAATGAAGACACAAATATAGATAAGCACTTAACATAGAGAAAACGAAAAAACAGAGAAAGTAAGAACAAGGAATGAGTCCACCTTAGTGATGATGGCATTTCCTTCTTGAGGCACCAATGATGTTCGTGAGCTCTTTTATGTCTCTTCCTTGCCTTTGTGGCTTGATTCCTAGTGATTTTTGGTATTTCTATCCTCAGTTGCTTCCAATAATTATGTGGAGGGAAGTGGTTGGTTTAACTTCTTCAGTTAAACCAAGCTTTCTGATAGTGGATGCAGGTATTAGGTTGATACTTGCCCCAAGATCGCATAAAGCTGTCTTGGTGCAGTCACCTTCTAATATGCATGGTATCAGAAAACTCCCAGGGTCTTTAAGCTTTTCAGGAAAGCTTTTCAGAATGACTGCACTGCATTCTTCAATGAGGAGAACTCTTTCTGTTTCTCTCCACTCCTTTTTATGACTTAAGATCTCTTTCATGAACTTGGCATAAGAAGGTATTTGCTCAAGTGCCTCTGCAAATGGAATCTTTATTTCAAGAGTCCTTAGATAATCTGCAAAGCGAGCAAATTGCTTATCCTGCTCCTCTTTCCGGAGTTTTTGAGGATAAGGTATCTTGGCTTTATATTCTTCAACCTTAGTGGTTAAAGAAGCCTTTTTAGAGGGGTTGTTATCAGCACTTGTGTGTGTCTGATCCCTCACTGGCAATTGCGTACCAGAGTTAGAAGCTGGAGTGACGTTAGACGCCAACTCACTGTCTGTTCCTGGCACCTGAACGCCAGAAATGTGCCCCTGTTGGGCGTTCAACGCTGGATGCTGCCCCATTTGGGCGTTCAACGCCAGATTCTTGCCCAGTTCTGGCGTTGAACGCCAATCCTGCCTTGTTTCTGGCGTTGAACGCCAGTTTTGGGCATGGTCTGGGCGTTCAGCGCCAGCCTTCCACCCATTTTCTGACACTTTCGAATGCAATTGGAAGCATGTCATTTCGAGTTCTGTAGTTCCAGAAAATCCAATTTGAGTGCAGGGAGGTCAGAATCCAACAGCATTAGCAGTCCTTTTTCAGCCTGAATCAGATTTTTGCTCAGCTCCTTCAATTTCAGCCAGAAAAATACCTGAAATTACAGAAAAATACACAACTCATAGTAAAGTCCAGAAATATGAATTTTTCCTAAAAACTACTAGAAATAGACTAAAAACTAACTAAAACATACTCTAAACTATATGAAATTATCCCCAAAAAGCGTATAAAATATCCGCTCATCAGTAGACAATACATCAGACCAAATAGTAAAACAGCTTATACAAGTTTTGTTCTCTCAAATACAAGCCCCTAGGCTAAACAAAATACAAAAGCGAGAGACATACATAATACATCAAAAAGACTCCAAGAGGTATCCAGATCCTCCGCTCCTGTCACTAGTAAAACAACTCACCGTGGTGGGTTGCGACCTGCATCTGAAAACAACAACAGAAATATGGTATGAGAACCGGAGGTTCTCAGTATGGTAACAGTACCCAGTGATGTAGGATATAAGACCCCGGGACGCCAAAGGCAATCCTAGACTCCATATCCATCACAAGAATTCAAGCTTAAAGCATTCTAAACCGAATAAGCATAATATGTAAAACCTTAATAAGATTTAAGTCGTAGAACCAAAAAGGGTAATCTATCATAGGGGATTTCTACTCTAATCAACCACCGCTGTCCCACAGCCTTCACCAACTGATCTGCCATACGATCCCAACGCCACCGCCTTCCGAACCTCCTCAATCCCAGTAAAAGCACAAGTATATATAGTACAAGTAAAACACAAGTAAAAGCATATATAGCAATTAGACATGTTATACAGATAGGGAAAACAATATCAAGTCGGCAAAGCATTCAAACAGATAGTAAATGGACATGATGAATGTCTATCCTATTGGCTCGTGATATCACTTGTCGGTCCATAAATGCCAACCCGACACACCCTTTCGGATGTCGCCTTTTCTGCCACTTCCGAGGATATAGCGCCTGGCACACTCTTGCGGTAGAGAAGGAAAACAACAACAACATATAATTCATCACAAATCATTCCAAGAATATAGTGCCTACCACACTATCATTCCAAGGATATAGTGCCTGGCACACTCTCAGCATCCATCAGGATCATCCATTTCCTTTTTGAGTCCTCAACTCATCACATCCATCATCAATTCATCAGTGTCTCAATTTATTATCTGCAATCACCCTGTTCACTACTCTTCTCCTCTCTCAACCAACTTATCTTTGGTACACCAGAATCTAAGTCTCTGTTTACTAGCTTTTCAAAATGATATCAACCTAATCTCTAAAGTTTTTTCCCGAGTTCTCATACCCAAAATTAAGCCCAAAAGCCTTAAAATGGTGTTATAGAAGCTTACAACCTTGTTGGGGAAGTAGAATAATTGAAAACAAGGCAAAATTTGAGAAACAGGGCGTGTGCGTCCACACAGGGGTGTGCGTGCGCACGCCCAGGAAAATTTTTAAAAGTGTGCGTACGCACAGGTGTCAAAACTTAATAGGTCTGTTTGTTCGCACAACCCGTGCCAGCACCCCCAACAGACTGGCCTCCCCAACGTGTGCGAGCGCACAGGTCTGTGCGTGCGCACAGGTCTGTGCGTCCGCACATGTTGAAATTCTTCCTTAGATATGTGCGTCCACAAGTTCTGCTAGCGCTGCAAACAGAACGCATTTCCTTGCCTGTGCGTGCGAACAAGTGTGTGCGTCTGCACAGGTCAAAATTTTTGCAGGGTGTGTATCCGCACAAGGGTGTGCGCTCGCACATATCAGAAATCATGAAATTCGGCAACCTTGCAGAATTTCAGATTTTTCACACCAACTTTGAATGATCATAACTTCCTATACAAAATTCCAATTTTCACAAACTTTATATCGATTTAAAGGGTTTTCAAAGATCTTTAATTCTAAACAAATTTCAATCAATTTCAAAAACCGAAGCAAAAGTTATAATCGAACAAAGTTCACCAAAAATCTAATTTTACCAAACTTCACACTTACCAACATTTCTTACCATACACATTCCAACCTATACCAAACCATTCAAAACTCCACTTTTCATCAAAATCAACCCTCTATGTCATACTACCCCAAAATTACCACATTTTTCCTTCATCTTTCCTCATCCACACATCAACATCAATATATCTCATATATCAAACTTCATTAACAATTTTCCATCTACATTACCAATCGATCAACACTAATATCACATTTATCAACATAATCCACTACTCAACATCACAAGTCATTCATCCTCATCATATCACTATTAGCCAACAATATTAACTCAAAAATCATCATTTCATCAAACATCATCATACAATAACATCCAACAACTCATCAATTGAATTAGCAAGAGATTAGAGTCAATGGAAATAATACTAGCTGACAACTCTAGATCACCAACATGGGTTGGGTATCCATGACTCAAGATCACCTAATTTCTCTTTCTAAGCCAAGAATGCTCAAAATCTATTCTAACATCCAACCAAGCATTTTGTCAAACACTTGGAAGGCATAAAAGGAAAGCATAATAAATTGCAAGAAATAGTAAAATCTACCAACTACCAATTGCAAGGAAAGTGAGATCACAACTCAAATCAACAATCAAAAGAATATCAAATATTAAATTGCATTAAAGGATATCCAAATCCAACATGAGTGCATGAACATAAAAGAGACATGAAAGTAAAATTAACAAAAGAACCAAGAAGAATTGAAGTATTAGAACAAAGAATTGTAGAGGAAACAAGATGAAATCAAGTAATCAAATCTAGATCTAAGAGAAATTAACCTAATTCTAACCTAATTCTAGAGAGAAGAGAGAACTTCTCTCTCTAGAAAACTAACTCAAGGCTCATCATGACTAACTAAGTGCTCCCCCTTTGCTCAATCTTCAATTCTGCATGAAATACCCTCAGAAACGAGTTGGATTTGGGCCTGGACAGCTCAGAAATTGCCCCCAGCGATTTCACTTTAAGTGGGTCACGTGATGAGCGTCATGCATGCGCGTAAATGACGCGTGCGCATCGCTGGCCAAAACTCCTACTCACGCGTACGCGTGGGTAACACGTGCGCGTGGCCCTCAATTCTCCAAATGCTCATTTCTTCATGAATTCTCTACTTTACATGCTTTTCTCTTCATTTCTTTCATCCAATACTTGCCTTATGAACCTGAAATCACTCAACAAATACATCAAGGTATCGAATGAAATTAAAGTGAATTAAAATCACTAATTTAGGGCCTAAAAAGCATGTTTTTACACTTAAGCACAAATTAAGGGAGAATTACAAAACCATGCTATTTCATTGAATAAATGTGGGAAAAGGTGATAAAATCTCCTAAATTAAGTACAAGATAAACCACGAAATTGGGCATTATCAGTAAAATTCAAGGATTAATCGGTGGCTTGGTGGCTATATATGAATGACTAAAAATTTAACTTCTCAATTTTTTACTTTTTTATTTTTTTTCATGTTTTTTTCAAATTTCATTACACATAATTATAGTCAACATGTTGCTACAATATTGTTTATATACTATATGTTTCTGGATTAAGAGAGCAGCTAATTTGTAAAGCTTTCAGTTCATAATATTTCCAATAACATTTCTGTGTATTGCTTAAAATTATTTACATGCTATATGTTATTGCTACTTTTTTTTTCTTTAATAGTTTCTTAGTGAGATGTGAGAACTGGTGAAATTGAGTAATTGTGTAATCTATTTACACATTTGATTAGTATAGATATATTATCAGTTGCTTCAGTTTGAACTACAATTTATATATGTCTTAGGGATGTCTAAAATATGTCTTTTGCAGGTAGAAAAGATGAAGGAAAATGCTAAGCTTAAAGCCAAAGAAGAGAAGAAGAAATTTAGAGGCCGAGGTAAAATTTCGTTCTATACAATTGACTGGTAAATAATTGTTAAATTGTGGTTTATGTCAACTTTCAAAAAGTAGTCAAATGTTATATAGAATTTACCAATGTTATGTGATGACTTTTATATCTCGTGTCTACTGATTATCTAAGTTATGTGAATCCTTTCCATCATGCTATGCTCCTAAGCAATTTACCATAATGTTTTGTTCTTCTGTCCTGTAGTTCCTTTTCATGTTGTCTTTCTTTACCACAAGCCCATTTTTTTTACGATCGAAAATCATTTGTAGAAATTTTTTCATCTAGCTGTATGTTTATTCTATCAACATAAATAATTTTATTTTTTATCCCACACTATTTAATCCATACTTTTGGGTGTTGATTTTGTTACATTACATCCTGTCACATCATAGCTTGAAATGCTCTTGGTTGTGGAGAAGCTTCAAGAATTACGCTCCATAAGGATTCAAAAGTTGAAAAAACAAAGTATGCTCTTAGTTATTTATTTATTTAGAGTTAGTCTTTGAATAACGAAGTAATGTATGCTGGAAAGAAATGAATCTATTTCATTTTCAGTTTGTACCACTACCTAATCCTCTTGGACCTCCTAAGAACCTGCAACATTGGAACCCTAGTTGTCTCTTTTTTTTATTTAGATCATTCATAAAAGTCTTGACCCAAGAGGGAGAATTACAAAAGAGTTCTTTATGAACCTAACAATCCTGGACAATACCATCAAGAAAAATTATATTACACAAACACTGAATCTAACTCAACACATTCAACATATCTCCCATTCTATCAGTAACACCTACCCACCTAATATTACAAAATAACACAATTTCATGACTCACCAACCATATACATGCATATATTACAAAGCACATTTATCCTTTAATTGTGAATGCACATATCATTTGATTCATGAACTCCACAATTGGATCCATTCTGTCCACCTACTAGCTATGTTCAAAGCAATTTGCTTCCATTGATCCTTGGCCTGAAACTATTTGTCGTCCTTATATACCACTTTCATATGTTGAAATATGTGAATTTTATTCTTTGTTTTGTTTCTCAAGAACCATAACTCCCAGCTAATGTCCTCCATTCCTTCAATCTAGTCAATAATATCTTTGTAATTAACTATCATATTAACCTCTTTAGCTATGACACCAATTTTTTCTAACAAGAACTTAGTTGCATCTTCCAATCCTTAGAGTATAACCTCTGTAGCCATGCTTGCGAAGGCTTAGATAGTAAAGTTGTCAAAAAGAAAAGAAGCCCAATTAGCCCAAACACAGTCCACAAACGAGTTTACATCATCAGTGACAGTGACTGTGAGCTACCCCAATTGGAACGTACTACTGCGCAGAACGCAGGCGACGAGCTAGAGAGCCACCTCAGAACGGTGTCGAGGTTAGTATCCTACTTCGTTCTACCATTTTTCATTTACAAAAATAGTTCTCAATATTTATTAGTAGTATCCATGCAATATAGATTTACAGAGGTGATTTTGGAAACCAACTGATTAGCGTTACTCTTATGGTTTCGTTGTTTTACATGCTTAACACTGAATCACTTTATGGGTAACTTGAGAAAAGGAATTTACAATTTTATAAATCTCAGTGTTTCGTAATTTTATGATTCCATTTGTTTAGAATGAAGTTATTTCAATATTTCCTAGTTTGATTATAAATATCATGGTTTGTTTTGGTTTTATTTGTTGATTCTGTTTCTTCTTTTGGTTAGTTATTTATTTAGAGTTAGTGTCTGAATCACAAAGTAGTGTAGTATTGAAAGAAATAAATCCAATTCATTTTCAATCTGTTTTACCAATTCATCCTCGTGGACCTCCTAAGAAGCTGCAACATTGGAGACTTGGTTGTCTCTTTTTTTTAGATCATTCCTAAAAGTCTTGACGCAAGAGGGAGAATTACAAATGTGTTTTTTTATGAATTTAATAATCCTAGACAATATTATTAAGAAAAATTAGATTACATAAACATTGAATCCAATTCAGCACATTCAACATATTGATAAACCCAAATTTTGTGGTTTATCTTGTGCTTAATTTAGGGGATTTTATCACCTTTTCTCACATTTATTCAATAAAATAGCATGGTTTTGTAATTCTCCCTTAATTTGTGCTTAAGTGTAAAAACATACTTTTTAGGCCCTTAAATTGGTGATTTTAATTCACTTTAATTCCATTCGATGCCTTGATGTGTGTGTTGAGTGATTTCAGGTTCATAAGGCAAGTATTGGATGGAAGGAGTGAAGAGAAAGGCATGCAAGGTGGAGAATTCATAGACAAACAAGGATTTGGAGTGCATACATCGATGCGCACGCGTGACAGACGCGCACGCGTGAAAATGAGGTCGTCCAGGCGATGCGTACGTGATAAATCCCATTTTTAGGGCTTATCATGCATAGAATCTAAGGGTTTTATCAATGATCTTCCACACTTATTCATATAAAACTGCATGATTTCGTGTCTCTTTCCCATTTTACCTCATAGATGAAAATATGCTTCTTTTGCATCAAAATTGAGATATTGTAATCCTTCTCTATTACCATTAGATGCCTTGATCCATTTGTTAAGTGATTTCAGAAGTTATAAGGCAAAAAAATGGCTAAGAAGAATGAAGGAAGCATGCATGAATGGAAGGAGCATCAAACAAATTAAAGAATTGAAGTTTGGACATGCACGCGCACGCGCACAGTGCACGTACGCGTGGATGCGCTCATCCAGAGCCAGCGCAGTGGAGCCGAGCAAGGAGCCGGTGCGCTTATATGGCTGGGCCATATTCCTTATGACGCTCACGCGCACCTTACGCCTACGCACAGATCGCAAAAGACCCCAGGGACGCGTACGCGTGCAGTGCGCATACGCGTCAATGTGCGCACAGGATTTTTTAAATGAAACACGTGCCCAGCTATTTCAAGGGGTTCCCAGGCCCTGTTTTGGAGCAGATTTTGGAGGGAAAAGCTTAAGAAGACCAAGGATTAGGAGTGTTAGGAATTAGTCATAATTCTAGATATTTTAGGGAGTTAGTTACGTTTTATTTTTAGAGAGAGAAACTCCAACTTCTCTCTAGGTTTTCATTTCCTCTATTGCAAGTTTCCTTTGAATTCTTGGTGAGATCTATTGCTAATTGACTTTTTGTTTTGATACAAGTGTAGATCTACTCTTCTTCTACTCTTAATTGATGTTCTTTTGGTTCAATTTCTTATATCTAGATTTGGTTCACTTTGTTACTTTGAATGTGGATTAAAGAATTGTGCAATTTTATTCAATTCCTTAATTGTTGATGATTGTTTGGAGTAGATAGCTTTAATTCAATTCTCTTCTCTCAATTACATCATGTTTTCTATAATTGCCTACCAATTGTTTTTGATAATGACAACCTTAGCTATGGAGTAGGTTTCTCTCACTTGGCTTAGGGGTTGAGTTATTGGAGAAACTTGAATAGTGGATATCAATTGTAGATTATGAATTGAGAATTGCTAATTGACTTGGAGTGCACTAAAGCTAGACTTCCCTAGGGTGAAACTAGGACTTGTGACTCAAGTTAGTTACTCTCACTTGACTTTCCTCCATTGTTAGGGGATTAACTAAGTGAAGCAATAATCAATTCTTATCATAATTGAAGGAAACTATAATGATGGAACTTCCAATGCTTACCCTTAGCCAAGGCTTTTATCTTAATTAATTGTTGATTGCTTTGCTAGCTTGAATTCTTGTACCAACTCTCAAAATCATAAAAGCTTTCCTAATCAATGATGCGCATTCTAAGGCAATTCCTAAGGAGAACGACCTGGGATCAATACTCTCGGTCATAGATTTTAGAATTATTTGATGCGGTATTCGCGTGTTGGTTAGACTATACTCACGATCGGATTAATTACTAGTTTCTAACCGGCATAAGAATATGTCCGTTCATCAGTACGCGTGACATGACGCGTACGCGTGAGAAGAAAAATGCCAGACGACGCGTACGCGTGACCCATGCGTATGCGTCACAGCTCGCACGTGACCTCATTAAAGTGAAAATGCTAGGGGCGATTTCTGAGCTGTCCAGGCCCAAATCTAACTCATTCCTAAGGCTATTTTATGCAGAATTCAAGCTTGGGCAAAGGGGGAGAGCAATTAGTTGTAGCTTAGCATCATGTAGTTTAGTTTCTAGAGAGAGAAGCTCCCTCTTCTCTCTAGAATTAGGTTAGGATTAGGTCAATTTCTCCTAGATCTAGGTTTAATTCCTTGTTTTCATCTTGTCTTCTTTACAATTCCTTGTTGTTACATCTATGTTCTCTTAGTTTTCTTGTCAATTTCCCCTTTGATATATCTTTTATGTTGATGTACTATTGTTGGACCTTTATTTTCTTTAATGCAATTTATGTTTTATATTCCCTTGTTGTTTAATTGAGTTGTTGTTAATTCTTTGCAATTGGGTAGTTGTAGATTTTACTCTTGTTGTCATTTTAGCTTGCTTTCCTTTTATGCCTTTTGACAAAATGTTTGGTAGGATTCTAGAGTAGATTTTGAGCATTCTTGGCTTGGAAAGAGTAATTAGGCAATCTTGAGTCATTAAGACCCAACCTATGTTGGTGATCTAGAGTTGTTAGCTAGTATTGTTTCTATTGATTCTAATCTCTTGCTAATTCAATTAGTGAGTTGATTAGGACTTTTGGATTGAGATTAGCTAGTTGTATTTGACTTTCTCCCTATGTGAAGATAACATTATACCTTCTTCCGTAGTTGGAGATAACGAAATAAGATAAATTCTTGTTAATTATTGTTATTAGTAACTAGGATGGAAAGCTTATATTCTCAATCCTTGCCATGAATGTCTCCCTTATTACTTGCTTTCTTTATTTTCTTGCCATTTATTTCCTTGCCCTTTTACCAAATCAAACCCCCCTTTTGTTCTTCATAGCCAATAATTGATCACTTGCAATTCCTCGACCCGAGGTTTAAATACTTCGGTTAATTCTTATAGGGGTTTGTACTTGTGATAACCAACATATTTAAATTTGATTTGAGGATTGACTATCGGTTTGGGCTATGCTCACAACGAAATTATTTTGCTAATTTCCGAACCGGTACAAATTCTTCTTATCACATATCTCTCATTATATCAGTAACACCTATCCACCTAACATTACAAACCAACACAATTTCATGACTCACCAACCACACACAAATGCATATATTACATGAAGACACCTTATATTACTAAGCACCTTTATCCTTTAATTGTGAATGCACATATAATTTGATTTATGAACTCCACGGTTGGATCTAGTGTGTTTACCTACTAGCTATGTTCAAAGCAATCTGCTCCTATTGATCCTTGGCCTGAAACCATTGGTCGTCCTTGTATACCACTTTCATATATTGAAATATGTGGATTTTATTCTTTGTTACATTTCTCAAGAACCGTAACTCTCACCTAGTATCCTCCATTACTTTAATCTAGTCAACAATATCTTTGTAATTAACTATCACAGTAACCACTTTGGCTATGACACCAACTTCTTTTAACAAGAACTGAGTTGCATCTTCCAAACCTTAGAGTATAACCTCTCTAGCCATGCTTGCGTAGGCCCAAATAGAAAAGTTGTCAAAATGAAAAGAAGCCTAATTGATCAAATACAGATCACAAATGAGTTTACAACATCATTGACAGTGATTGTGAGCTGCCCAATCGGAACGCACTACCGCATAGAATGCGATCGTCGAACTAGAGAGCTGCCTTAGAACAGTGTCGACGTTAGTTTCCTACTTCATTTTGCCATTTTTCATTTACAAAAATAGTTCTTCATTATTTATTAGTAGTATCCATGCAACATAGATTTAAGGAGGTGATTTTGGAACGAACTAATTAGCGTTACTCTTATGGTTTCGTTGTTTTACATGTTTGATGTGAACCTCTTTATGGGTAACTTGAGAGAAAGAATTTAAAATGTTATAAATCTCAGTGTTTTGGTAATTTTATGATTCTATTTGTTTGGAATAAAGTTATTTCAATATTTCCTAGTTTGATTACGAATATCATGGTTTGTTTTGGTTTTATTTGTTGATTTTGTTTCTTCTTTTGGTTATTTATTTATTTAGAATTAGTCTCTGAATCACAAAGTAGTGTATGTTTGAAAGAAATGAATCCAATTCATTTTTAATTTGTTCCTCCACCTCATCCTCTTGGACCTCCTAAGAAGTTGCAACATTGGAACCTGGTTGTCTCTTTTTTTTTTTAGATCATTCGTAAAAGTCTTGACCCAAGATGGAGAATTACAAAAGAGTTCTTTTTGAATCTAATAATCCTGGACAATATTATCAAGAAAAATTATATTACATGGACATTGAATTCAACTCAGCACATTCAATATATCTCTCATTCTACAAGTAACACCTCCCAACCTAACAATACAAACCAGCACAATTTCATGACTCACCAACCCAAACATGCATATATTACACGAAGACACCTTATATTACTAAGCACCTTTATCCTTTAATTATGAATGTTCACATCATTTGATTCATGAACTTCACAGTTGGATCCATTGTGTCCACCTACTAGCTATGTTCAAAGCAATCTGCTCCCATTGATCCTTGGCCTGAAACCATTTGTCGTCCTTGTATACCATTTTCACATGTTGAAAATGTGGATTTTATTTTTTGTTTTGTTTCTCAAGAATGGTAACTCCCAGCTAGTGTACTCTATTCCTTCGATCTAGTCAATAATATCTTTATAATTAATTATCATAGTAACCTCTTTGGCTATGACATTAACTTCTTCTAACAAGAACGGAGTTGCATCTTCCAATCCTTAGAGTATAATCTCTTTAGCCATGCTTGCGTAGGTCCAACTAAAAAATTCGTCAAAAAGAAAAGAAGCCCAATCGGCCCAAACACAGCCCAAAAATGAGTATACAACATCAGTGACAATGACTTTGAGCTGCCCAATTGGAACGCACTACCGCACCGAACGCAGTCGTCGAACTAGAGAGCCACCTTAGAACAGCGTTGAGGTTATTTTCCTACTTCGTTCTACCATTTTTCATTTACAAAAAGAGTTCTTCAATATTTATCAGTAGTATCCATGCAACATAGATTTATAGAGGTGATTTTGGAACTAAATCCTTAGCATTACTCTTATGGTTTCATTGTTTGACATGCTTGACGTTGAACTTCTTTTTGGGTAACTTGAGAGAAGGAATTTATAGTGTTATGAATCTCAGCGTTTTGGTAATTTTAAGATTCTATTTGTGTTTGGAATGAAGTTATTTCAATTTTTTCTAGTTTGATTATGAAAATCATGGTTTGTTTTAGTTTTATTTGTTGATTTTGATTCTTCTTCTGTTATATATTTATTTAGAGTTAGTCTTTGAATCACAAAGTAGTGTATGCCTAAAGGAAATGAATCCATTTTATTTTCAGTCTGTTCCACCACCTCATCCTCATGGACCTCCTAATAAGCTACAACATTGGAGTCCTGGTTGTCTCTTTTTTTTTTTTTTAGATCATTCGTAAAAGTCTTGACCCAAGAGGAAGAATTAAAAAAGAGTTCTTCATGAATATAATGATCCCGAACAATACTATCAAGGAAAATTAAATTACACAGACATTGAATCCAACTTAGCACATTCAACATATCTCAGCACATTCAACATATCTCCAATTCTATTAGTAAGACCTACCCACCTAACATTACAAACTAGCCACAATTTCATGACTCACCAACCACATACATGCATATATTACATGAAGACACTTTATATAACTAATCACCTTTATCCTTTAATTGTGAATGCACATATCATTTGATTTATGAACTTCACGGTTGGATCCACTGTCTTTACCTACTAGCTATGTTCAAAGCAATCTGCTCCCATTGATCCTTGGTCTGAAACCATTGGTCGTCCTTGTATACAACTTTCATATGTTGAAATATGTGGATTTTATTCTTTGTTTCGTTTCTCAAGAACCGTAACTCCCAGCTAGTATCCTCCATTACTTTAATCTAGTCAACAATATCTTTGTAATTAACTATCACAGTAACATCCTTGGCTATGACACCAACTTCTTCTAACAAGAACTGAGTTGCATCTTCCAATCCTTAGAGTATAACCTCTCTAGCCATGCTTGCGTAGGCCCAAATAGAAAAGTTATCAAAAAGAAAAGAAGCCCAATCAGATCAAATACATCCCCCAAACGAGTTTACAACATCAGTGACAGTGACTGTGACTGTGAGCTACCCAATTAGAACGCACTACCGCACAGAATGCGATCGTCAAACTAGAGAGCCGCCTTAGAATGGTGTCGAGGTTAGTTTCCTACTTCGTTCTGCCATTTTTCATTAACAAAAATAGTTCTTGAGTATTTATTAGTAGTATCCATGCAACATAGATTTACGGAGGTGATTTTGGAACTAAATCGTTAGTGTTACTCTTATGGTTCCATTGTTTTACATGCTTGACACTGAACCTCTTTATGGGTTACTTGAGAGATTGATAAACCACTATTTTATGGTTTATCTTGTGCTCAATTGAGTGGTTTTATCAAGTCCTTTCACACTTATTCATACAATTTGCATGATTTTACAATTTCTTCCTAGTTTTGTTCTATAATTGAAAACTTGCTTCCTGAGCCTTTAAATTGTATATTTTAATTCCCCTTTATACCATTCGATGCCGTGATCTGTGCGTTAAGTGTTTTCAGGCTTTATAGGGCAGGAATGACTTAGAGGGATGGAGAAGAAGCTTGCATAAATGGAAGGAGCAAAAGAAATAAAGGAGATAACCAGCGAGGAGCGATGCGCACGCATGGCTCACACGTGCACGTGAATCGGAGTCTGCATGGCGACGCGTGCGCGTGTGATAAACCCATATTTTATGATATATTTTGTGCTTAATTTGAGTGATTTATTCAATACTTCACCCACTTATTCATATTAATTGCATGGTTTTACTTTTCCTTCCTTATTATGTGATGTATATGAAAAACATGTTTCCTATGCTTTAATATTAATTATTTTAATTACCTTTATTTCTATTCGATGCCGTGATTAGTGTGTTGAGTAGTTTCAGATCTTCTAAGGCAGGAATGACTTAAAGGATGGAAAAGGAAACATACAAAAATGGAAGGAAAGCACAAAACGGAGTTTCTGAAGAAACTGGCATCCACGCGATCGCATGGAGGACGCGATCGCGTGCCAAGAACGAAGAAGCAGCGACACGGCCGCATGACTGACGCGACCACGCATCTTGAGCAAAGCGCATACAACGCGGACGCATGACCGACGCGACCGCGTGACCCACGCGGACGCGTGACAGAGGCCACGCACCAGAAATTACAGAATACGCCCCAGCGATTTTTGAAGCAATTTTGGCCCAGATCCAAGTGCATAACACACAGATTAGAGGCTATAAAGTAGGAAAATGCATCCATTCATGAGAGACCTCGCCAATTTTTACTTTCCATGAATTAGATTTAGTTTTGAGGGAGGTTCTCTCCTCTCTCTTTAGGATTAGGATTTAGATTTAGGATTTTTATTCGCTTTCAGGATTATCTCTTTTGATCAGGTTCAATATTCCTTTTATTTACTTTTGCAAGTTACTTTATGAATTCTTCTATGTTCCAGATTATTTGAATTAATGTTATTTGAGGTATTTCAGTTTAATATTGATTTCTTTTATCTATGCTATTGTTGCTTTTACTCTGAAGACATTTTTATTCCAGTAGATTTTATTTTTCTCCTTTTGGTCTTGGTTAAGAAATTAGTAACTCAGGAGTTATCCAATTCAACAGCATAATTGATAATTGTTATCTTGCCAACTGAATTGAACTTCAATAATCCCAATCTTTTCTTAAGAAATAAATAGGATCCGAAGATCAAATCAATTTGTCCCTTGACCTTCCTTTGCTTTAGTAAGGGTTAACAAAGTGGAATTACAATTCAATTATCATCATCATTGATAAGGATAGCTAGGATAGGACCTCTTGTTTCTCACACCTTGCCAAGAGTCATTTACAGTCATTTATTTATTTTACTTGCTATTTAAATTACTTGTTCTTCATTTACTTTAATTGTCATTTAAATCACTTGCTTCTCATCTTCTAAACCCCAATTTACAATTTCCATAGCCAATAATAAGAACATACTTCCCTGCAGTTCTTTGAGAAGACGACCCGGGGTTTAATTACTCGGTTATCAATTTTAAAGGGGTTTGTTACTTGTGACAACCAAAACGTTTGTAAGAAAGGTTGATTGCTTGGTTTAGTAACTATACTTGCAACGAGAGTTTACTATAACCTCTAAACCATCAATCTTCTGCTCTTCAAAATGGCGCCGTTGCCGGGAAACTGCTAACGTGTGCCTTATTATTGCTTATTATAAATATTTTTCTTTTACTTGTTTATTTATTTCTATTTTTCCTTTTTATTTTTATTTGCTACCATGAACTCTCACCCCTCTCGCTTTGAGTTTGGTTCTAACTTTGTTGAAGGAAATAGAAGTTGCAGCAGGAATATGTATCAAGGTCAGACCAATCAAGGATGGATGGAGCCAAGAAGATCTAATCAACCCTTCAGGCAACAACACCCTCCAAGATATCACGGACAACGACCATTCTACAATGCATACCCAGCTGATAGATATGGTGGACAACCTTGTAACTACCAACAAGCCCCACCCCGTGCCTATAAACCATCCTCTCAACATAACCTCGAACCACCACACTCACAAGCTTCTTTTCACCATTCGCCACCGTATGATCCTTTCCCACCCCAGTTCCAATCCACTCACTCCCAAGCACCACCACTTCCCTATGTTTCATGTCCAAATCCATCACCCCGAGAATCAGAGGTTCGCCTCAAGGAAACAGTAATTAAACTTCAAACAACCATTCGACAACTGGAGCAAGCAGTAATTCAATTAGCTTCTAGACGCGCGAATATTCAAGGACCAACCACAACCCCATGTGGACAATCTAATGAAGAGCGTAGCATGAAGGAAATATTAGAAACTCCAGTGGACAAGACAGAGCATGAATTCATACTAGAACAAATAGAAGAAGCTGTCATTGTACAAGAAGAAGAGTTGGTTGAAGATCTAGGAGATGCTGAACTTCCATGGGAATCCAGAGTTGAGAAGAACTCCGTCAAGGACATTACAGTTGATGCTAAGGAGGATATTGTACAATCCCCAAGGCAAGTTATTTATGAAGAACTAGACAGAATAATCCAAGACACAAATTCCCTTGATGATGAGAGTCACAAGTCTAGCTCTCTTAGTGATGAACTTGCATCCGCAAGTGAATTCTCTGAGATTGAAGAATCTTCCCCAAGTGAATACGAAGATGATGCGGAGGTAGATTTCTCTCAACCTCCAATCTATGACTCAAATGATGAGGAAGACATAGAAGACTTTGACCAGGACTCAGATGCATTTGAAGATTCTTGCAAGGAAGTGGAGGAATTCACAGAAGAGCACAAGGGAGTAGAACTTACAGAACCTCCAGAAACACCTACCCCAAGACCATTACCACCCAATACAAGCTTCAAGTGGGTACAATCCTTAACCTTTAACTTTACTTTTTCACTTGAATATGGTTTGCTTGAAACAGATGGCCAGCTTAGAGCTCTCTGCGGCTTTAAGAGTAAGCGGGAAATGGCTCGTGCTCAGAGCTAGTGCACAAGGTTCAATAAGGTTCCACGCTTCAACTTGAAGTGCACAGATTGGTATCAAGCTCAATTGAATGGATCTCGGAAAACGTTTGGTGTAAGACCCGGTTAATTAACGGCTAATTAACCCATATATGAGAATTTATTCTAGAAAGCCAAAAATGATATTTTTATGGCTTAATATGATAGAGGAAATTGAGACGAGAATTTCGGTACCAATTTTATAGAAATCGGACCAAGATTGGACCGAACGGGCCAAACCGATCCAACCGGACCCAAAGTGGGCCCTTGGCCCAACATAACTAAACCAAAACCCTAGTTTTCAGCACTCTCTCTCCTCACACAACACTAATACACGCTGAAAAAGAGAGGCCATGGAGGGAAGAACACTCTCTCAAGTTCTATCTCTCACTTGATCTTCAAACCACCATAACTTTTGATCTAGAGCCTTGCCATCTCTGAATTATGACTTAAGCATAAGACTTTGTATGGTAGGGTGTTACAGTATGTATATACATATGTACATATATGTATGTATATACATATATACATATATACATATATATATGACATGTATATATATTTGTATATATGTATATACATATATATATAAGCTTTAGGAATAGGACCGCACACCAAGTTTGGAGCTTTAGAAAGCTCGAAACTTGCTAGTCAGTCGCTGTCACCCATCGAAGAAGCTCGTTTCGACATGAATGCATATGAAGAAGCTCGATTAGTTCTAATGTTTTGATGATGGATAAACTCATCTGTTTTGTGATTGTTAGAAACTATCATATCGTGAAAATTCTCATTTTTGGCGTTGCTGTTGTTCTCTTTAACTTATATTTAATTGATAATTAAATAAAATAACCTATCTATAGAAAAAAAATTTTGAACATTAAATTATTTATTTAGAATTTAAGAACAAAAAATTTCTATAGAAAATCATGCATAATGGGATCCCAGTTTGGCAGAAGCTCAATTTAAAAATCTACAGTGTTATGAATCTGTGTTTTTGGTAATTTTATGATTCTATCAGTTTGGACTGAAACAAGTTATTTCAATATTTCTTAGTTTGATTATGAATATCATGGTTTGTTTTGGTTTTATCTGTTGATTTTTTTTTCTTTTTTTGGTTATTTATTTTATTTAGGGTTAGTCTCTGAATCAAGGAGTAGTGCATACTTGAAAGAAATGAATCCATTTCATTTTCAGTCTGTACCACCACCTCATCCTCTTGGACCTCCTCAGTTTCCAATGTTACCTCCTGATCCACCAAATTCAAGTTTATTTTGGCAAAACCGAAATGTTTGTGAACACCTCAGAGAATTGCAGGACATTCTTAATCTTGCAAAGGCAATGTATATTTTTATTTTGGCTTCATATATTACTTTCACTTTTTTAAACTTAATGTTTCTTCAAAATTAATAGCTTTTATGTTGTAAGCTTGTTAATTATATTCTTATCAAAATTATAAACTTACTGTTTTTCTTAGGCAAAAGGAGCTAGAGATGTTGATGATGATCAAAGATGGTAAAGTGTCTTTAGAAGATGTGAAACATGGATCTAATGAACCTTACCTCCCTGGTTTTCTAGAATGTTTGCAAGACAGAAGGGTTAATATAGAATCCCAAGAATCGTTGGCAGTTGAAGCAGCTAATTATTTGATGTCAAAGCTAAGATCTCAGCTGGAGCCATTCAGATATGTTGCGAATGAAGTAAGTCCATGGGAGGAGAAATCTGCGGCTGCAAAGTTTGCGAATAAAGTGTACAAGTCCAAAAGAAATAAGCGCTGGCGGAAGAAGAAAAGGAAGCGTATTGCAGAAATGCTGGCAAAGGTTACTTTCCCTTTGTTTTTGCGAGATATTTTCATTGCCCTTTATTGTAGCCGTTTCTTGAAACCCGTTTCTATGTTTGGCTCCTTAGTCCTTTCTTTATCAAAAAATAAAAAATATAGGAGCGGGAGGAATTTCATTGCATTGACCGAGAAGCTGATGAATGGAGAGCAAGGGAGATTTCAAAGGATGTTGCAAACTGCAAGGTATTGATGTTTTTTCCTGCATACTTTTTACTTTGAATTTGCTAGTGAGCTTTTGCTGTTGCCAGGCTAAAGAGGAAAAGCATGTCTGCTGTCTGCATGAATTAATTTATGTCCAAAATATGAAGCACATGATTCTCAAAAACAGATATATGATTGTGGTCTTTGGCAAAATTCAAGGATTAATCGGTGGCTTGGTGGTTATATAGGAATGGCTATAAATTTAACTTCTCAATTTTTTACTTTTTTAATTTTTTTTATGTTTTTCAAATCCTCATTACACATAATTATAGTCAACATGTTGCTACAATATTGTTTATATGCTATTTTTCTAGATTAAGAGAGCAGCTAAGTCGTAAAGCTTTCAATTCATAATATTTCCAATAACATATTTCTGTGTATTGCTTCAAATTGTTTACATGCTATATGCTATTGCTTCTTTTGCTGCTATTTTTTCTTCATTAGTTTCTTAGTAAGATGTGAGAAATGGTGAAATTAAGTAATTGTGTAATCTGTTTGCACATTTGATTAGTATAGATATATTATTAGTTGCTTCAGTTTGAACTGTAAGTTATACATGTCTTAGGGGTGTCTAAAACATGTCTTTGGCAGGTGGAAAAGATGAAGGAAATTGCTAAGATTAAAGCCAAAGAAGAGAAGAGGAAATTAGAGGCTGAGGTAAACTTCCTTTTTGTACAAATGACTGGTAAATCATTGTTAAATTGTGGTTTATGTTAACTTTGAATAACTTGTCAAATGTTCTATAGAATTTCCTAATGTTATGTGATGACTTTTATATCTCGTGTCTACTGACTACCTAAGTTATGTGAATCTTTTCCATCATGCTATGCTCCTTAGCAGTTAACCATCATGTTCTGTTCTTTTGTCCTGTAGTTCTTTTCCATGTTGTTGTTTTTGTCAAAGGCATCTATTGCCTCTTTCTTTGCCACAAGTCCTTGTTTTTACTATCGAATCTTTTGTAGAAATTTCCGCATCTAGCTGTATGTTTATTCTATCAACATGAATCATTTTATTTTTTATCCCACACTACTTACTTTATACTTTTGGGTGTTGATTTTGTTACATTATATTATTTCACATCACAGCTTGAAATGCTCTTGGTTAGGAGAAGCTTCAAGAATTACGCTCCATAAGGATTCAAAAGTTGAAAAAACAACGTGACTGAAGTGTAATATAAATGTGTGTGTGTATATATATATATAATGTAACATTCAGTTTTTTTCATACTTGACGCGACCTTGGTTCTTTACAAATAATGCAGGCCATTTTCTTCCTGAGGAGGATGACAAGTTTCTTGAAAGAGTTCAGGCCATTTGCTTTGGCTCTCTTATATTCATCAGATTTAAAAATTTGTAATTGAATTAAACTTTGTTTTGTGTTACAATTGTATGATGTTTGGTTTGAGAATTTTTACTATTCAGTAAATAGAAATGATGCTTTTATTTAAAATTGAAAAAATAGACAAAAGTATACCCGAATTTTTACACGGTGGATAGATGTACCCTCAAATTTTTTAATGAGTCATTTGTACACACCAATATAAAATTCCGTTTTCAATTCTACCCTTATGCGGCCTGAGTAATTTTTCCGGCGGTGGTGGAGGCCAGGTGGTAAGGTATTGTGTGATGTGGCCATTTTAAGTGACATAGTGGAAAATAAAATTGTTACATTATTAAATTTGGTAGAAATAAATATAAGAGAAGGATATAATGGAACCATTGTTCATTCTCTTTCTTCTCCAATTCCTTCGAACCCTAAGAATCCTAAACAGAGGTGGAAAAAAATTGGGGCTTCATTCTCTTTATTTTCATACATATACATATATATATTTACATATACATATATATACATCTACATACATATATATATATATCAAGGTTCTGAAAACCGGACCGGACCGGCCGGTCGAACCGGTTCAACCAGGAACCGGCAGTACAAGCGGTCCGGTCCTCCTTTTATAACCGTTCGATAGAAAATCGGTGGAAAACCGACGAACCGGCCAAGAACCGATCGGTTAGGCCAGACCGGTAACTGGCCGGTTCGGATAAAACGGCACCGTTTTTAAACTTGTAAAAAAAAAGAAATGGATCCACCGATCCAGTGATCCGTCGTGACCCAACTCCCCCCTTCTTTTCCCAATCATTCCTTCATCCATGTTCTGGAGAACTCTAAATGAAAGAAACCCTAGCCGCGTTGCCCTCCGCTAGCCATCCATCGTCGCCGCCTAACCCAGCTCCTCAGCGTCGCCGTCTAATCCAGCTCCTCTTCGGCTCTTCATCTTTGCTGGCTTCTCGGCACGGACCCAGGTTAGTGGCTTCTCTTCTTCATCTTCACTTTGGTCGTCTTCTTCAATTTTTGCTCCATTTCTGATTTTTCTTCAAGTCTGCTTCAATTTTTGTTCAAGTCTGCTTCGGTCTTGGTTCAAGTCTTCTTCAATTTTTGAAGTTTTGTTCAAATCTGTCTTGTATTTGCCGATGGTTTGAAGTTTTGTTCTGAATGTTTGAAGGTTGGTTCTGGATCTGTTGCTGTTGCTGATGGTCCTTGAAGTTTGGTTCTGAATGTTTTGTTACTCTGTTTTCTAATTGCTGTGAATGTTTGAAATTTTGTTACTCTGAAAGTTTGGTTCTGGATCTGTTACTCTGATGGTTTGAAGTTTGCTGTGAATGTTTGAAGTTTTGTTACTCTGATGATTCTTTTAATTTTTCTCTAGTTACTGATGGCTTTGTTTAGTTTCTGAATGCTCGGTTCTTCTTCTTACTTTTAATTTCTGAATTTTTTGTTCAAATAATATTGCTAATGTTCTTCTTCTTCTTCCTTGCTAATGCTCTGTTTAATTTAGTGTCATCACTGTTGAGTCTGTTTCAGTGTTTTGAATGTCCGATACTCTAATTTGTGATTTCTGAATCTGAAATTAATTAAATCATTAATTTTGTGTTGTTGAAATTGTTGATTAAAATGGATTTGTTATGCTGCTGTTGCCATTTTTTAATTTTTAAGTATGATGTTTCTTAATTTTTGTTGAAATAATTGTTGATTTCAGGGTTTAGAGTGATTATTTGTTGGTGGTATTTAACTTTTGTTGCTGCTTCTTTTTTCTTTCTTCTTTTGTTTCTTACTGATTTTCTGTATTGCATTTATGTTTGACATTGTTATTGCTTTAGCTGTTGAGCTTGTATCTTGATAATGTGCTTCTGTTGCTTTAACTCTTTCTAATGCTAACTTATAACAAAGTTTTAAGTTTTCAGGTTTATCTTAGACACTTTGAGTTGCATTGCGGAACACATCCATGCACAAAGATACTGGAGGTATTACAAGCAACCTGCTTGGAGGTTTATCCAACTGTCTTAGGAGATGCATATTTGGTAACACCCTACCATACAGAGTCTTATGCTTAAGTCATAATTCAGAGATGGCAAGGTCGTACGACCTCTAAAACAAAAATTTAGTACGTATAGTAGTATGAATAATTGATTATAACTAGGAGCCTTTATAGAAAAGGGGGTAAACAAAAAAATCGTAACTCAAAAACGCAACACTCCGATCGATAACGCAACGAGCAAAGGATAAGCGAACGCGAGATAACATATATGCAAAGGAGTGTCAAAAACAGGAATATCAAGACTCAAAATCCGGCCGCGAAGATAACCGGTCCGAGCATAGTAATATATACAAATAATAAAATAAGGAAAACCCCAAAGGAAACCCAAAGGGACACAAATACAGAAAACCTATTCTCCAAAATCCCCTCTAGAAGGAGTCATCACAGTTTGTATTATTTAATGGAGATAAAAGTATCTAAACAAGATATATAAATCAAAATAGAGTCCCGAGAACAAAGGATCTTCGCTAATCCAGAAGTCTCCAGCATACCTCAACGAGAAGCCTCGCGTCCTGCATCTGAAAACCACAAAATCCGCATGGGCGAGAACCAGAGGTCCCCAGCACGGTAACAGCTTCCACATATATAATACATAATAATAGAGGAAAGCCGAAGGCAATCCTAGAACTTCCTCCAGGGTAGCACCTTCCATAACGCTTCATCATTTTCATGAGCCTTTAGGAGTTCGGACTTAAAGTCACTCGAGATTTCCAATCGGCTCAAACACAAGGTTCCAGATACTTCTCGGGCACCAATTTTTAGACTCTCGAATCCCTTGAGCAACTTCTCCTCTTGAAGCATCATCCAAGACGCATATAACGACTTTCGACTTAACGCATCCGCCACTATATTCGCCTTTCCAGGATGGTAATTTAACTCAAAGTCATAGTCTTTCAACAATTCCATCCACCTCCTTTGCCTCATATTAAGCTCTTTCTGATCAAAGAGGTATTTCAAGCTCTTGTGATCGGAGAAGACTTAGAACTTAACCCCATAGAGATAATGCCTCCACACCTTCAAGGCAAACACAACCGCAGCGAGTTCCAAATCATGCGTAGGATAACTAACTTCGTGAGGTCTCAACTGTCGTGAGGCATACGCCACCACATTATGATGCTGCATCAGCACGCACCCTAGGCCCTTTAACGATGCATCACATTACACCTCAAAAGGCTCGTTCGGCTCAGGTAACACTAACACAGGTGCAGTGGTCAACTTTTTCTTCAATGTCTGAAAGCTCTCCTCGCACTCAGGAGTCCAAACAAACACGAGAGAATCTGAACAGCTCCTCAAACTTGTCAGTATACTCAGATACGGACATAGTACCCTGCTTCAGCTGTAACAATTCAATTTTCTTGGCCGTCCTAGCAGAAGTCGGAAAGTACTTCTTATAGAACTCCTCTTGGAAGATATCCCAGGTAATATAATCATCACCCTGCTGCAGGAGACGTCGGATACCTTGCTACCAATACGACGCTTCGCCAGTGAGCAAATAGGTAGCAAACTCAACACGCTGTCCTTCAGGCACCACCTGCGCTTGCAGTGCTTATTCCATGGCCTGAAACCATGTATCGGCCTCAGTCGGGCTAGTAGTTCCCTTGAACTTTGGGGAATTAACCTTCAAAAAATTCGCCAGTGTCATCGGGCCCTGAACTCCACCTCCGTCATTACCATGGTTGTTCATCTGTTGACCAAGAGCCTCAACAGTGGCTTGCATAGCAGCAACCATGTTCTCCAACGCAGTCATAAAGTTTACCGGGTCATTAGGGTTATTCACCGGCGCACGAGTATTCGTATGACCTCTCCAACGGCCTCTACCGCGTCCACGAGGCGCCATCTGGTTCCTATACACACCAACCAATCGATATTAAGTTGATCAGTCTCAATATCGGAAGTTTAGTGCTTCAAAGTCCCAAATGCATGCTCATGAACGTTTATGCTAACTATATCAAGTAGATATACTAACAGCACATAACACACATTCAGAGAATGCACAGAAGCATAGTCAGTCCATTCCTCAGGCTCTACAGGAACGAACTGCTCTGATACCATCTGTAACAGCCCAGACCACCCGCTAGCACGATATTGTCCGCTTTGGCACACAAGGCCTCACGGTTTTGCCTTTGACGATAGGGATGATAGCCGAAGCCCCCCACACTCACTCGTCAAAACGCGTCATGCTAGGGAGAGGTATCCACACCCTTATAAGGCATGCTTCATTCCCCTCTCCAACCGATGTGGGCTTTACACCATGCACAAAGATACTGGAGGTATTACAAGCAACCTGCTTGGAGGTTTATCCAACTGTCTTAGGAGATGCATATTTGGCATATTATCTATGGGTCCTGTGCCACATCATATTGCTTTTATCATGGATGGGAATCGAAGGTTTGCAAAGAAGAGTAACTTGGCTGAAGGGATTGGTCATAAGGCTGGATTTTCCATCACTCATTTCCATGCTTAGGTATTGTTATGAATTAGGAGTGAAGTATGTAACTGTCTATGCATTCAGCATCGATAACTTCAAAAGAAAGCCCAAAGAGGTGCAATCCTTGATGGAATTGATGTGAGAAAAGATTGAGGAGTTACTTCAAGATGAAAGCGTTATCAATGAATACGGTGTTAAACTACATTTTATTGGAAACTTGCAGTTATTGGCTGAACCTGTGAGGATTTCAATGGAAAAGGCAATAAAGGTCACTGCCCACAACAAACAGAGAGTATTGTTAGTTTGTGTAGCCTTCACTACCTCATTTTTTGGTGCCATTCCTTTTATACTATTTAACTTGAGTTTGTATATTAATAAGATTATATGAATTTGATTGATGACGTTTAATGTAGTTTTTTAAATTTGAAAACTATTTTAATATTTATATTATACTATAATTATATTTTAGGATGTTTATTTATAATTTATTTATGACCGGTCCGGTTTTCCGAACCTTGATATATATACATATGTATACATATGTATGTATATGTATATATATGTATATGTATGTGTATATATACATATATGTGTATATATACATATATGTGTATATATGTATATATGCATATGTATATATATATATATATATATATATAGAACTATCGTGGCACTTTGTTATTCTTTGCTTTACGGCTAGAGGTAAGGCTTAGGTTAACGGGCTGTTACAAAACCGAACTGCAATTTAATTAAACGATTGGATCAGATGACTTTTTTCCTAAAAAACTGAACTAAATCGTACTGCGAACACCCCCTAGTGCACACGACCTCTCTCACTTCTCCCTCACGCCCAAATGACAAAAACTGCTCTGTGCTTTCTCACTCACAGTCACAGTCTCATAGCTGCACCCTCCTCTTTCAGTCACAGACTCATAGTCCTCTACTTTTTTCTATCGTCGGCGTCCAGCCGTCCAGTAACCCTATTTTCGTCTGCGTCTGTCGATGCATCTTTTCGAAGCGTTATCGTCTTCCGAGTTTGATTTGTTGTCGTCTTCTCAGTTTGTATCACTGCCACAGCGTTGTTGTCTTCTGAGTTTGATTTGTCGTCGTCTTCTCAGTTCGTATCACTGCCGCCTTCTCAAATTGCAACGCCTTCTTCTTCTCACTTTGCAGTTCACAGCGTCGTTGTCTTCATAGTTCGCAGTGCCTCGTCTTCATATCTCTGTGATTTGAAGTTCTAAATTATTTTTTGGATTTAATTCTTCTTCTTCTCGGTTCACTCTTCTCCCTTTGCAGTTCACAGGGTCGTTGTCTTCATAGTTCGCAGCGCCTCGTCTTTGCATATCAATGATTTGAAGTTCTAAATTATTTTTTGGATTTGATTCTTCTTTGTTCACTCTTCTCACTTTGTAGTTCACAACGTCGTTGTCTTGATAGTTTGCAGCGCCTCGGCTTCGTATATCTATGATTTGAAGTTCTAAATTATTTTTTGGATTTGGTTATTTGTTGTTAGTTTTTTTTTGTTCTAATCTGATATTTGTTTATGTTCTGATTTGTTATTTTGATTTTTGGTTATGATTATTTGTTTTTGGTCATGATTTTTGTTTAGCATTTTGGATCTCATGATTTCTTCTTAATTCTAATTGTATCTTGTATTATGATTTTTTATTAAAATTGTTTTTATGATTATTTGTTTTGTGTTTTTGTTTTTTATTTAGGGTTTTATTTTGTTTTTATTTTTTTGTTCTAATTTGTGATTTTAGCATGGTTCTGAAAATTGAACCGAATTGACCGGTTCAATCGAAAATCGGTCACTTGACCAATTCGGTTCAAACAAAAAATTATTGACAAAAAATCGGTGAAAGAATCGGTTAAATTGACGGTTAATCAGTGAACTAATTGAACCGTCCGATTTTTTAAAAGATTTCCGGTTTTTAAAATTGTATATAAAAAAACAAAAGCCCCCCTTCTCACTTCCCAAACTGCACCGTACCCCTTGCTAAACCCTATCAGAGACAACGGCTCCAGCCACCATCACCAGTTGCCACTCGCCCTCTTCTTGCCGTGGAATTTCTGTTCAGACATATCGCACGTCGCTCGCGTCGCCCACCTCACCTTCGCACGTCGCTTATCTTGTCGCTCGCCTCTTCTGTCACCTCGCCGTTGCTCACCTCAACGGTAAGCACTCCTCGGCTCCTCCCTCACTAGCGACTGCTTGCTGCTTGCTTTCTTCAGTGCTTCATTAGTTTTATTTTTAAAAATTTTATTGATTTATTCTTCAATCTTCGATGCCTCTTCAGTGCTTCTTCTCTCGGTTGTTTGTCACGCAACCAGCGTAGGTCACCTCACCCGCGTCCCTCTCCTTGATACTTCACGGTTCGTCTACTTTGTCTCTGTCGCCGGTTCGCCGCCCAAATCGCCTCTCTGCTCGCCTCTCAGTTCTTCGCCGCGAGTGATAATGTGTTGCCGTTTGCTTCTTCGTGGTCGTCGACGGTAAGCTCCTCGCCTCCAACCTTTCGTTCTTCCCTGACTCCCTATATCATCGCCGTGGGTTCTTCAGTTACTGTTAAATTAATTTTGGGTTCATCTTTTTTTTTCCCATTAATTTTAAGATTGTGAGCTGAGTTTGTGTTCTGAGTTTGGAATTGGATTATTTATTTAATTTGTTGAATGCTGGTGTGATTCTGAATTCAATTTAATTTGAATTCGGAGTTTGGAATTGGATTCAATTTAGTTTTTGTTGCTGATATGTTTTCAGTTTAATTTGGAGTCAAATGTTAGAAAATGTTGCTGATTAATGGATTTGAATCCCCAAAACTAAATATGAATATATGCTTTGGCTCTCTTATATTTAGCAGATTTAGAAATTTGTAATTGAATTAAACTTTGTTTTGTGTTACAACTGTATGATGTTTGGTTTGAGGATTTTTACTATTCAGTAAATAGAAATGATGCTCTTATTAAAAGTTGGAAAAATAGACAAAAGTATACCCGAATTTTCACACGGTGGATAGATGTACCCTCAAATTTTTTAATGAGTCATTTGTACACACCAATATAAAATTCCGTTGTTAATTCTACCCTTATGTGGCCTGGGTAATTTTTCCGGCGGTGGTGGAGGCCAGGTGGTAAGGTATTGTGTGATGTGGCCATTTTAAGTGACATAGTGGAAAATAAAATTGTTACATTATTAAATTTGGTAGAAATAAATATAAGAGAAGGATATAATGGAACCATTGTTCATTCTCTTTCTTCTCCAATTCCTTCGAACCCTAAGAATCCTAAACAGAGGTGGAAAAAAATTGGGGCTTCATTCTCTTTATTTTCCTCTGTAGATCTTATCCCTAAGCAAACATACTTATCAACCCTTGATTAATCCTATCAATTGTCTGCAACATCTTCTTCATTTCTTCTTCTACCTTTCAGTTGCTTTCTTCTGCAGACCTCCATTTTCTTTCTTCACTTTGCTCTTGAATCCCACAATCTTTTCCAGTATCAACAACTTCATCAGCCCAAATAAAATAATCACACCTCAATTCAACCTTCTTGCATCAAGAATCCGACGACAATTTCAACCATTTCACATAAGATTCACAGCATTTGTCATCATAAACAAAATCAGAATTTACATACCTCCCATAACGAACAACGAAGAAACAATCTTCCAGGGTTCCACTCTGTAGCAGACTCAAGCATCATTGCGTCAAATCCATGTAGACACTTGCTGTTGTTGTAGTCGAACTTTTTTTTCTTCCTATTCTTTGGCGCAGAAGACGAGCCACCACAACCACTGGCACAAGCATGAGGTATATCTTCCTTCGATGAGAGTGACATTTTGATACATTAGAGTTTACAAATCCCTAATACGATAGACAGGAAAATGATCTACAGAGGAAAATGAAGAAAATGAAGCCCCAATTTTTTTCACCCTCTGTTAGGGTTCTTAGGGTTCGAAGGAGTTGGAGAAGAAAGAGGATAAATAGTGGTTCCATTATGCCCTTTTCATATATTTATTTCAACAAAATTTAATAATGTAATAATTCTATTTTTCATTGTGTCACCCAAAATGGCCACATCACACAGTACCGTGCCACCTGGCCTCCACCATCGCCTGAAAAATTACTCAGGTCATGGAAGAGTAGAATTGACAACGGAGTTTTATATTGGTGTGTACAAATGACTCATTAAAAAATTGGGGGTACATCTGTCCACCGTGTGAAGATCCGGGTGTACTTTTGTCTATTTTTCTTTAAAAGTTTTTGAATACTTGATTATTAGAAGTTATTGTTAAATTTTTTGTTCTGAATTTTTGTCACTGATGTGGTGAGTATTATTGCTAACTACTTGATTTGAACTTAGAAATCAATTAGAAATTTTTTTATTTTGTAAATTTTTAGTGATAAATTATGAACATTATGAAATTTTGAAATTAGAAATTATTGAATTTGAATATCTGAAATTATATATTGAATTTTTAATAATTTTATTGTATATTTAATTAAACCGGATCAATCATGATTCGACCCCCGGTTAGATCATTGAACTTGTCACCTGACGGTTCAATGACCGGTTTGGTTCTTGCAACCTTGGATTTTAGCACACTTAGATACGATTAGATGATTAAAACAAGATAATTTTTTGAATTAATTGAAAAACTGAAAAAACCAAATTAGTTTGGTTTGGTTTGGTTTGACTCGGTAAAAAAACTAAACCAAACTGAACCGAAGAATTAATATGAAATTGTATTGGATGCATAGTTATCAAATCTGGCTCGACCCGACCGGTTTGACCGGAAATCCGGTCACCTGGCCGGACCGAACCACCAGTTGAACCGTCCATGCAACAGACCCAGTCGAACCAGGTTCGACCCAACGGGTTTAGTGCAAACCCAGTGACCTGGCCGGTTAATCCAACCCGGTCCGGGTAATCATAGTTGTAAAAACCGGACCGGACCGGCCCGACCAGAAAACCGATGAACCGAACCCTATACCGGTCAGGTCCAGTATTTGAACCGCACAAAGAATTGAACTGGTCAACTCGGTGTGAACCGGTGAGGTGGTCTGACCGAACCGCTTAGAAGAAAATATTTCCAAAATGCTTGAGGTAGAGTTCGAACCCCTGCCCTCAAGGAAACCAAAAGGCTCCACAACCACTAGGCCACTATGTTTTCTATTAAGATATATGCAAATTATAATACATATAGATATCTTCTATCAAATAGTTTACTTTTATTTAATTTATTTTAATTTTAATTATAAACTCACTCATTCTTAAATTAATTATATTTTTATTTAACAGTTAACTAGTTCAACCAGTAACCCAACGGTTGAACCAATGACCCAGTGACCCAGTGACTTGACCGGTTCGATCACCGGTTCGGTTTTGACAACTATGCGGGGTAATGTTTATTAATTTTTTTTAATTTTATTTCCACTGAAACGGCGTCGTTTCAGACCCCACCCCCACCCCCTCTTTGAAACCCATGGTTCTGAAAATCGAACCGGACCGGCCGGTTCAACCGGAATAACCGGGAACCGGTCATCTAGCCGGTCCGGATAAGGCCAGAAACCGTTTGGTAAAAAACCGGTAAAAAAACCGGTCAAACCGACGGTTAACCGGTGAACCGATTGAACCGTCCGGTTTTTTTACGGTTTTTCGGTTTGAAACCCCTTTCAAAACAGCGCCGTTTTTGGCCTTAAAAAAAAAAAAAAAAGCCTAAATCATCTACCCGAAGCCCGGACCCCCTCCCCTCCCACCAAAAGTCCAACACTCCCACTCATCTCCTCTCATCTCCTCGCACCGTGGAAGCTCCGTCGCCGTCGCAGGAGCTGTGTCGCCGTCGTAGGAAGCTCCGTCACCGTCCTAGGAAGCTGTGTCGCCGTTGTAGGAAGCTCCCTCGCCGTTGCGTGGAAGCTCTGTGGCCGTCACCGTCTCCCCTGTTCAAGCGCTCTCTCTCTCTCTGTGTTCGCCGGTGTGGCCGTCTCCTTTGTCGTCGCCGTCACTCCCCTTCCTCCTCGCTGCCGGGAAGCAGTAAGCACTCTGACTCTCTGAGTGTTGATGCAGGTCCCAATCTTCATATTTGCAAATCCTTCACTCGAAAGCTTTTATGAAAATTTTAAGACAAATATGATTACATTTGGCATCAAAATTTTCATTATTTCTAAAATTGTGAATGAGTACATAGTCTCTTATTTTATGAAACTGGAATAATCCTGTTGATTGTTGATTTATGATTCTAGAATGATTTTCTAAAATGATGATGATATTGTTACTGATATGTTGTTGGCTTCTTGTTGATTTTCCGATGATTACTGATTAGTGATGATTAGTGGCTTTGTTTAATTCTGAATTGGAGTTGGATTTAGTTGAGTTACTGGATTTAATTCTGAGTTGCTGAGTTAATAATATTGATTTTGTTGATGTTTTCTTATTCTGAAATGTTGATTTTCTGAAATGAGGATGATGATGTTGCTGATTTTCTGATGATTACTAATTAGTGATAATTAGTTCCTGTGGGTAGTTGAATTTTGTTAATATTTTTTTGGTGTAGAACATTAGGTGCAATTTTGAATTTATTAGGTTAGAAAAGATCAAATTTAAATATTTGAAACTATATATTAAATTTTTAATTAATATTTAATTAAACCGGTTGAACCCCGGTTGAACCCCGGTCGAACCAGTAAACCAGTAAACCAGTTACTTCACCGGTTCATTGACCGGTTCGGTTCTCGCAACCTTGTTGAAACCTAAGCCTCCATCTGAGACTGAATGAAATCACCCTCCCAAGCCACCTTCGTGCCCTCATCTCTCTGTCTCTGCTCTCTCAAGCTCGGCGTCGGCAGCGGGCAGCCCCTCACCCTCACCTCGTCACTCTCTCAAGCTCGGCGCCGGCAGTTCCTCACTCTCAGTTCGTCAGTTCCTCACTCTCAGTTCGTCAGTTCGTCACTCCCTCGGCGTCGTCGGTTCGTCACTCCCTCGGCGTCACTCTGGGTCTCTCATCGGAACCAGTGAAGCAGCATCTGCTCCCTCAGGTGGTGGTGGTGGTCATCTTCTCAACCAGGTGAGCCCCAATTTTCAACCCTATTTTTTCTCTAGTTCAATGTTAATTTCGGTGAATCTGGTGGTTGTTGAATGGGGTTGCAGCTGTTTCATTTCGTTATCGGAGTTGATGTTGGCTTTTTGCTGTTATTTCTCTGCTTCGATGCTAATTTTGGTGAACCTGAGCAAATTTTAGAGTTGTTGCTGTTCTTTCTGTTTTTTTTGTTGAATGTTGATTTTTTAGAGTTGTTGTTGCTATTTTTTCTCTGGATTGATGTTAATTTCGGTGAATCTGAGCAAATTTTAGAGTTGTTGTTCTTTCTGTTTGTTGAATGTTGATTTTCTAGAGTTGTTGTTGCTGTTCTTTCTGTTCTTTCTTTGGTTTGATGCAAATTTTAGTTAGAATTATTGTTGAATCTGGTAGTTACTGCTATTGTATTTGATTTTTTAGAGGAGTTGTTGAACCTGAGGAAATTTTAGTGAACTTTGGTTGAATAGTTAAATTTGTTATTGATTATCATTAGTGAACTTTGGTGGTTGTTGATTATCATTAGTTGTTGCTGTGTTTCTTTTTGGTCATCTCCTCACACTTTCTATCTAACGTTTTCCCACATAATTTCTCATTACCTGCAAATGAAGAGGCATTGTTGAATTTAGAGCCCAATGCATCAGGTATCTCACTGTCAAGGTTGTTCCCAGAATCATTGAAGTAGACCAAGCCAGGAATCATAGAAAGATTACTAGGAATTTCCCCACTGAAGTTATTAGCAGAGAGATCAGCATTGTTAGGTTTAACAGATCTGTCAATGCCTCTGGTATGTTTCCCTGAAAGATGGTTGTGATCCACTAACAAAGATTTCAATGAGGACTGAGGAGCATTTGGAAATATCCCCAAGCACATCCTAGATAAATTGTTCCTGCCCAAATCTTTTTTTAGATAATTAGTTATGTTTAAAAATTGATATTGAATTATTAATGTTTGTAAAGACTTATATTTTAAATTTTAAGACATTATTTTAATTTTATTTATATAATTTTAAATTTCTTAGTTATGACCGGGTTAACCGGGTGAATCAATGACCCACCGGTTGAACCAGTGACCCAGTCATATGACCGGGTTGATTACCGGTTCGGTTCTGATAACTATGATCGGATGACTTTTTCTTAAATAACTGAACCAAACCGCACCGCGAATACCCTTAGAATATTAGCTGAACTTCCAGTACCAGACTCTGACGTGGAAACTTGGAAATGGTTGGATAATCTCTTTGAAGAATTTCAAAGAGCCAGAGAGACAAAAAAGAGGAATAGGGCCGCACACCTAGTTTGGAGCTATAGAAAGCTCGAAACTTGCTAGTCAGCCGCTGTCACCCATTGAAGAAGCTCGTTTCGCCATGAATGCATCTGAAGAAGCTCGATTAGTTCTAGTGTTTTGATGATGGATAAGCTCATCTGTTTTGTGATTGTTAGAAACTATCATATCGTGAAAATTCCCATTTTTAACGTCGCTGTTGTTCTCTTTAGCTTATATTTAATTACTAATTAAATAAAATAACCTATCTTTAGAAAAAAAAAATTATGAACATTAAATTATTTATTTAGAATTTAAGAACAAAAAATTTCTATGGGAAATCATGCATAATGGGATCTCAGTTTGGCAGGAGCTCAATTGAAAAATTTACAGTGTTATGAATATGTTTTTTTGGTAATTTTATGATTCTATCAGTTTGGACGGAAACAAGTTATTTCAATATTTCTTAGTTTGATTATGAATATCATGGTTTGTTTTGGTTTTATCTGTTGATTTTTTTTCTTCTTTTGGTTATTTATTTTATTTAGGGTTATTCTCTGAAATCAAGGAGTAGTGCATACTTGAAAGAAATGAATCCATTTCATTTTCAGTCTGTACCACCACCTCATCCTCTTGGACCTCCTCAGTTTCTAATGTTACCTCCTGATCCACCAAATTCAAGTTCATTTTGGCAAAACCGAAATGTTTGTGAACGCCTCAGAGAATTGCAGGACACTCTTAATCTTGCAAAGGCAATGTATGTTTTTATTTTGGCTTCATATATTACTTTCACTTTTTTAAACTTAATGTTTCTCCAAAATTAATAGCTTTTATGCTGTAAGCTAGTTAATTATATTTTTATCAAAATTATAAACTTGCTGTTTTTCTTAGGCAAAAGGAGCTAGAGATGTTGATGATGATCAAAGATGGTAAAGTGTCTTTAGAAGATGTGAAACATGGATCTAATGAACCTTACCTCCCTGGTTTTCTAGAATGTTTGCAAGACAGAAGGGTTAATATAGAATCCCAAGAATCGTTGGCAGTTGAAGCAGCTAATTATTTGATGTCAAAGCTAAGATCTCAGCTGGAGCCATTCAGATATGTTGCGGATGAAGCAAGTCCATGGGAGGAGAAATCTGCGGCTGCAAGGTTTGCGAATAAAGTGTACAAGTCCAAAAGAAATAAGCGCTGGCGGAAGAAGAAAAGGAAGCGTATT
Organism: Arachis ipaensis; assembly: GCF_000816755.2. Lineage (NCBI taxonomy): Eukaryota > Viridiplantae > Streptophyta > Magnoliopsida > Fabales > Fabaceae > Arachis > Arachis ipaensis. Next base: position 12,255,482 of record NC_029794.2, on the reverse strand, counting down.
GCAGAAATGCTGGCAAAGGTTACTTTCCCTTTGTTTTTGTGAGATATTTTCATTGCCCTTTATTGTAGCCGTTTCTTGAAACCCGTTTCTATGTTTGGCTCCTTAGTCATTTCTTTATCAAAAAATAAAAAATATAGGAGCGGGAGGAATTTCATTGCATTGACCTAGAAGCTGATGAATGGAGAGCAAGGGAGATTTCTAAGGATGTTGCAAACTGCAAGGTATTGATGTTTTTGCCTGCATACTTTTTACTTTGAATTTGCTAGTGAGCTTTTGCTATTGCCAGGCTAAAGAGGAAAAGCATGTCTGCTGTCTGCATGAATTAATTTATGTCCAAAATATGAAGCACATGATTCTCAAAATCAGATATATGATTGCGGTCTTTGGCAAAATTCAAGGATTAATCGGTGGCTTGGGGGCTATATAGGAATGGCTATAAATTTAACTTCTCAATTTTTTACTTTTTTAATTTTTTTTTTATGTTTCTCAAATCCTCATTACACATAATTATAGTCAACATGTTGCTACAATATTGTTTATATGCTATTTTTCTAGATTAAGAGAGCAGCTAAGTCGTAAAGCTTTCAATTCATAATATTTCCAATAACATATTTCTGTGTATTGCTTTAAATTGTTTACATGCTATATGCTATTGCTTCTTTTGCTGCTATTTTTTCTTCATTAGTTTCTTAGTGAGATGTGAGAAATGGTGAAATTAAGTAATTGTGTAATCTGTTTGCACATTTGATTAGTATAGATATATTATTAGTTGCTTCAGTTTGAACTGCAAGTTATACATATTTTAGGGGTGTCTAAAACATATCTTTGGCAGGTGGAAAAGATGAAGGAAATTGCTAAGATTAAAGCCAAAGAAGAGAAGAGGAAATTAGAGGCTGAGGTAAACTTTCTTTTTGTACAAATGACTGGTAAATCATTGTTAAATTGTGGTTTATGTTAACTTTGAATAACTTGTCAAATGTTCTATAGAATTTACCAATGTTATGTGATGACTTTTATATCTCGTGTCTACTGACTACCTAAGTTATGTGAATCTTTTCCATCATGCTATGCTCCTTAGCAGTTTACCATCATGTTCTGTTCTTTTGTCCTATAGTTCTTTTCCATGTTGTTGTTTTTGTCAAAGGCATCTATTGCCTCTTTCTTTGCCACAAGTCCTCGTTTTTACTATCAAATCTTTTGCAGAAATTTTCCCATCTAGCTGTATGTTTATTCTATCAACATGAATCATTTTATTTTTTATCCCACACTACTTACTTTATACTTTTGGGTGTTGATTTTGTTACATTACATTATTTCACATCACAGCTTGAAATGCTCTTGGTTGTGGAGAAGCTTCAAGAATTACGCTCCATAAGGATTCAAAAGTTGAAAAAACAAGGTGACTGAAGTGTAATATAAATGTGTGTGTGTATATATATATATATATATAATGTAACATTCAGTTTCTTTCATACTTGACGCGACCTTGGTTCTTTACAAATTATGCAGGCCATTTTCTTCCTAAGGAGGATGACAAGTTTCTTGACAAAGTTCAGGCTGCAGTGGAAGAAGAGGAGCGTGAAGCTTTGGCTGCAGCGGAAACAGTTGCTGCTAAAGATGCAATAGCAACTGCTGAAGAATCCAGGAAAGCTAGCAAAAATCAAGGGATGCTCTCAAAAGAAAGTAGCACTGACACTAAAATTGAGGAGAACAAAGAGAAAACGGTTGATAAGGTGCCTGAAGAGGGATCTGATGCTGTTGAGTATAAATCAAGTAAAATTGCTTCAGAAGGACAGAGTAGTGGAGGAACATATGATCCTTTGGCAAATTTACCTATTGAGTTCTATCATTATTATCATGGCAGCAACAATGACATGGGAACGCTTATTGAGGTATTTTCAACTACTTTATCATCAAATTCTTAATTCTTAATGCATATTACCTTTTCTTCTTTATCTCTTCAGAATTTGTATGTTATCAGTTGAATTCTTTAGTAGTGAATGACTGCTACTTTTACTTCATTGATACACTAATAGCCTAATAATACTATTTCCCCCCTTTTTACCTGCTTAAATTTAACCCATTCATACATTCATTTTGATTTATTGATTATTAAGAATTTTTTCTGAATGATCTCATACAGGTTAGAAGAGGGTGGGATGCCTATATCAGACCAGGAGGAAGGTAAGAAATAAGAAAAAAAATGAAGCTTTTCTGCTAATTCTTCATTATTTGGGTTAATTTGGTTGGTATATCCTTAAAATTAAGGGATGATATCAATTTAATTCCACGCATAAATCTCATCCAAAAAAAGAATTTACACTTATGTTTAACATGTTAACTCTGTATTTCACTAATCTGTTTTTAACCCCTTTTTGTTTTGGTGCTGCACTTCGAACAGCCGCATACCAGGGCACTGGGTTCAGCCTCCTCCTCCAGCCAATGAGATATGGGCTTCTTACTTGGTCAAACCCAAATGATTGCTAATTCATTGCCAATTTTGTGTAAAGATTTCAGATGATTAGTGTTGTTTTGCTACCTATGAAGTATGAACTGTGTTCATGACCAGCCAGGTATTAATGTGTGGGTGAAATGTATATTGTAGTAATCTTTTGTATGCAACCAATCATTTGTAAGTATTTTATTCAAATCAAAGACCATAGCATAATATTGTTGAATATACAGTAAATAAATGAAAAAATAATTTCAGAATCATTTTTCAAAATTGCAGAGGTGATGCAATCTGATGAAAAGTTGTATTATTCCTTCTTCACTGCCATTTATATCAAATGTGTTTTTGGGACGTGGAATGGTGTACCAAAATTAAATACAAACTATCGGCTAAATTAGTTGCACACACTCGAGGAATGGTTTAATCTCTGAATTTTTTTTTTTCACTTGGAGCGGTAAAGTGGAAAGAAGGAGAAAAGGTATAAGAGTCGTGAAAGAAGAAATTTTTACGAAGTGGAAGATCTACTTCTACGAGTTATTTAATGAAGGACAGAAGACTCTTCCAAGCTTTGGTCGGTTATGTACAAGGGAAGAAGATCAAAACTTTGACTACTATCGAAGGATTCAAGACTTCGAGGTAAAAGAGGTTCTAAAGCAGATGAAAAATGGCAGGGTAGTAGGATCTCATAATATTCCGATTGAGGTTTGGAAGGGCTTTGGAGGGAAAAGCATCAACTGGTTAACCAAGTTTTTTAATAAGATTTTAAAGTCAAAGAAGATGCCTGATGAGTGGAGAAAAAACACCTTGGTACCTATCTACAAGAATAAGGGGATATACAAAGTTGCGAAAACTATAGAGGGATCAAGCTCATGAGTCATACCATGAAGTTATGGGAAAGGGTGATAGAACGGAGGTTGAGAAAAGAGACACAAGTAACAGAGAACCAATTTGGATTTATGCCAAGCAGATCCACCACCGAAGCGATATACCTGTTAAGAAGGATGATGGAGATGTATCGTAGTAATAAAAGGGATCTACATATGGTGTTTATTGATTTGGAAAACGCATACGATAGGATGCCAAAGGAAGTCTTATGGAAGGTTTTAGAAAAGAGAAAAGTAAAGATAGCATATATTCATGCAATTAAAGACATGTATGATGGGGCCACAACTAGTATGAAGACCTAAGGTGGTGTGACAAAGGAATTTTCTATTAGTATAGGATTATACCATGGATCATCCTTAAGTCCATATCTTTTCACATTAGTCTTGGAAGTACTCATAGAGCACATCCAAGAGCCTGTGCCATCGTGCATGTTTTTTGCCGATGATATCGTCCTTATGGGAGAGTCAAGGGAAGACCTAAATAAGAAGTTGGACTTATGGAGAGAAGCTTTAGAAGTATATGGTCCGCGCATAAGCCGTAGCAAGACGGAATATATGGAATGTAAGTTCAGTTTGAGAAGGGAAAACCCTAATATAGAGGTGAAGATTAGAGAAAATATCCTACCAAAAGTTAAAAGTTTTAAGTATCTTAGGTGCATCATACATGATAATGGAGAGATTGAACAGGATGTAAATCATAGGATCCAAGCAGGTTGGTCAAAATGGCGGAATGCATCTGGTTTTATATGCGACAAAAAAGTGCCTTTAAAATTTAAAGATAAATTCTATCGCACTGCTATAAGACTAGCTATGCTTTATGGTACAGAGTGTTGGGCGGTCAAAGGGGAGCACGAACATAAGTTGAGTGTGGCAGAGATGAAGATGTTGAGATGGATGAGTGGTCATATGCGATTAGATAAAATAAGGAACGAAGATATAAGGGAGAGAGTTGGAGTAGCACCCATTGTGGAAAAGATGGTTGAATCGCGTCTCAGGTGGTTTGGACATGTGAGAAGAAGACCGACAGAACACCCAGTCAGGAGGGTGGATGAGATGGAAGATGGACAAGGGATGAAAGGTAGAGGAAGACCTAAGAAGACTATCCATGAGGTGGTCAAACGAGATTTACATTTAAACGGTCTCTTTGTAGACATGATACATGACAGAACACAATAACTGTCGTTTGATTCATGTAGCCAACCCCACCTAGTGAGACAAGGCTTTATTGTTGTTGTTGAAGCGGTAAAGTGGAATTTTTCATCATATATTTCATAAGTGGTACGTGGGTTGCAAATAAAAAAATATCTATTTATCTATTTTTAATATAATGAAAATTTATATACATTAGTTTTTATGTGAAGTTGATATTTAAGAATCGTTAGATGATTTGATAAGTTTAATTAAATTATCATCTACGGTTCTTAATTATAAATTTTATATGAAGATAAATTGCAGGTAAGTTTTTATGATAAGATAAAATTTTGACAATGTAAAATTTTTAAACTTTATAGCCAAAATTTTGGTGTAACTGTCGTCTCCTCTTTGATTTTTACTGTCAAAAGTTGGTCTCTTCATTTTTAATTTCATTCTCATTCTCGTTAATTCATTCTTTGATTCCTTCTCCTTAATATCATTATCTATATCAATAAGGATATTCATAAAATCTATCTGAAAAAAAAAAAGGCAAAAACGGTAGAACGGTAGAACAAGTAATAATTTATAAGAGGTTTTTTTAACGATTTAAGATGTATGTTAGTGAATATATTAAGTGATTGTATAAAAATATCATTTGTAGAGCGTAATATCATAAAAAATACGGTAACAATATTTAATTTTCTATTATACAATCTCAACAAAAATTATTCTAAAAACAAACATAATTAAGATAGATCAGGCATTAATATTTAATGTATTATTTCCACACATTAATATAATTATTTTTTGATTTTCTAAAAATATGTATTGTTAGAGGTAATAATTAGTCCTTAATCATTTAAAGATAAATAATTGATATGCGAAATAAAATTCAAATACAAAATAGAGCAGAAATTGAGCAGAGGACCAAACACAAATTGACCAAACACAGCCACTTACTTTTCAGATTATTAATTTCTTATGCTAATTGCTAACCAACAAACAGTCAAACAGAAATTGAGCAGAGGAACGAAGAAGGAAGAAGATTAGCACTGAAATCAGAAAATGCACAGAGCAAGTTCACAGAAATTGAACAGTTCACAAATGAAGTTCACAGAAAATTAAGCCGAGGTCTAAGTTCAGCTCACATTGAGGACAAAGAGAAAGAGAACATGAGCAGAGGTCTAAGTTCAGTTCAGTTCACAGAAAATTAAGCCGAGGTCTAAGTTCATAGAAATTTAACAGTTCACATTGATGGAAGAACATGAGCAGAGGCGAAGGACAAAGAGAAATGAGCAGAGGACGAGTCACTCACCTGGGGTCGATGGAGGGCTACCGGTGTTGACTGTTGAGGACCGCCGATGAGAGGCTACTGCGTGTTGGTGTTGAGACTTGAGAAGATGAAGACGATGGAGATTGAGGGCTACTGGGCAGGAACCAGGCGACGATGGAGATTGGAGGGTTGCTGGAGCTGAGGATGATCGGCCGGTTTTTGACCGGTTTGCCGGTTTTTGAGCGGTTCTTTTTTCTGCAGTTTTCAGATAAGGACCGAACCGTTTGTAGCGCCGGTTCACGGTTAAACCGGTCGAACCGGCCGGTCCGGTCCGGTTTTCAGAACCTTGGTTATTAGTCTATCGGTTGAATTCGCTAGAAGCGTGTAATAAGAAGCACTATTCTTTCTTGGTTACACATGTATTGGCAATTTGGCATACCAAACTTTCCTAATGCATAACGGAAATTTTGGGGGTGTGGGGGTTGGCCGATTGGGCCGGGGATAGATAGAAAGCTTAGCTTATTTTTTGAAAGATTAAGTTATGATCTTTATATATACTAGTGAATTAATAATATATATTCGGTTATCGTTTAAATTTAAAATAAATTTAGATATATTCTACGTAAAATTCTATGATAATGTTCACCAATATTTAAAAAGAATTAAAATTTATATAATCAACTGCATCATAGTTTAACGTTTCTATGAACTAAACATAATTGAAAGTCCAATTTAAAGCAATCTGAAAATCAATTGTATTTTCATTAAAATAGCAACTAAAATACCAATAATGCCAACGAACTATAACTCAAATGGCATAATCTTCTCATATTCACTTAAGAGGTTGTGGGTTCGAATCTTCCTATCTAAAGCAGATAGATAAAACTAACAATGTCAATTATTTAAAATAAACGGTCCTAGGAATGGTAATATATACTCTATCTGCGGGTACCCAATCCTATCCATCCGGTCGGGTAGGGTTGCCAACCCGATCCACAGCGGGTAAGATAGAGTGTGGGTAGAATTCTTGTGTGGGTCGGATCAGGTGCGGGTTGCGTCTTAACCCTATCTGACCAACCCGCACCCTATATATGTATATGTTATATACTTATATAAAATATATTTTAAAAAGATGTTGAACCAAAGACCTCTCACTAAATGTAAAAGATCCTTAGTTATTAAAAGAAGATCATTGATTTAAAAAGCTCAGCTTTACTAATGTTATTTACATTAGTAATTTACCCAATTTTTATTCTAATTAAATACCACAAACTAAAATAATTATTTGAGTTTTTACCATGTCCAATTACCTTAATTACCTTCCAAGATATTTTAAAAATCTAACTTCACTGACTTAGCAGCTCAAAATCGTGACACACAGCGCTTAATGCGCCACGTGTCGCGTCGCGATGCATGCTTCCCCCTTTAATTAAGTGACATTAGTCACTAATTATACCTTATATAAGGCACAAAATCTTCTCTCTCTCCTCTAGTTTCATCCGAAGCCATGCATGGAAAAAGGGGAGGTTTTGTTACTTTTCTGACTTTCCGAGTTCGATTTCTTGAGATCTGTGACCCCCAAAAATTTTTTGATCCGATAGAAGGGACAATATCTTCATCCTCTACGTGGTGACGTGTGTGTTTATTCCGTGGAATCGCGAAGTGGAGCTGCCCCTGCCAGGAACCAGTTCGGCCGAACTAAGGAAGGGGAGGAACCATCGAGTTTTTGACATTTTTCGCTCCGTTTGATCGATCAGAAACTTCCTTCGATATCTTGTGTGTGTTCTGCGCTTCACAGAAGTAGGGTTTGACTCTTTAATCGATTGAAGTTATGAATTAATTGATACATGTGGTTGGATTGTTGTTTGTTAATGTATGTTGCTTAAATCTGTGATTGTTGGCTATTGAAATTATAGCTGGATTAATTTCACAGAGGTATAGGCGCTATAACCCAAGAGTGTGACCCATCACTTTAATCGTGAGAGCGGTAGGGGCGCTATAGCCCAAGAGCATGCGGGCGCTATAACCCAAGAGTGTACCGAGCACTATACCCCGAAGCGATGTCAACAAGAGACAACGTCTGTAAGGATGTAATGTCGGGTGCGGGTCAAAAACCGACGGAAGAACTCATTACCTGCACTAGGGCTAGACATACATCATACTTATTTTCGCATATTTCTTGTGTGTTTTGAATTCGTTCTTGTGGTTGTATGTTATTTGCTGTTTGCTCTTGATTGTTGTTTGTCCTATGTTCCGTTGTTGTGGTCTGATTGATCTGGGACACATGGCCAATTTATGAAAAGCAACTTAACTTATTTTACTCCGACCCTACTAAGAACTCCCCAGTTCTTACTCCCTATCTTCCTACCCCCTTCAGATGGAGATGGATGTCTTTTTCTATGAGCTCGAGCAACCTTATGTGTATGAGGATCCTGTCCTTCACAGCTTCTATGTTGTGACCGCGGAGCCTCAAGTCTGTAAGTACGTAGTTAGAGACCATCATTTTTAACACTTGCTAGCTTCACCCCTCTTTGATCCTGATGCACCGTATGCTTTTCTGCTGTCATGGTTTCATCCTGATTCTGTCCACCATTCTTTTGACTTCATGCATGGAGGTCCTATTCTAGCACAGCAGGATGGTCAGACAGTGCCGGAGCCTAGCCCTATCATCGATTACTACATTCTTGAGTCTCCTCCAATGGATTTGGACCTATTGATAGAGTCTCTTTCTACTCATCCTCTGACCCTTTCACTATAGAGCCTATCGGGACTTCAGCTGCAGCTTCTGGTCAGCCTTTGGCAGTTGAGCAGATTTCTCCTAGTGGTACAGCTTTCGCAGGCGACAGCATTGATGGTAGTCCCCAGAGTACATCAGAGGTGATCATTATTTTTTATGATGAGAACATCGAGGAGATAGAGGTTGTAGATCTGACTTTTGGGGATGATGAGAATCTTGAGATGGATATAGAGATAGTGAACTTGACTTTTGACAGCGACTAGGTAGCGACATCAACATCTTATTTTGGCATCTCTCCGACTTAGTGTTCTTTTTAGACTCTCACTTTTGTTTCTTGAGAGATAAGGTTAAAAGACTAGGCTAGTCTAGGCATCAGATTAAGGACTTTCTATATGGACCAGACTCCTGAAATATTTTGAGTTGTATATATGTATAACTGTGAGGGAGTAACTAACTTTTCATTTTTTGGGTGCTGTATATATATAGGAAAAACTACCATTTGTACCCATAAATTTTGCGAACGCTGACAAAAGTACCCATAAAAAAGAAAACTAACGTTGTACCCATGAAAGATGGGTTCCGTGTGACAATAGTACCCAAACTGTGATTTTTCGTTGACTTTTTAATAAAATTCCCAAATTACCCTTTCTATCTTCTTCCCTAAATTCCAAATTTCACAACCCTCATCCTTCGTCTTCCTCCTCTGCTGCTGCCAGTCACCAGGCATGATCTCTTTGGTGCTTGGGAACATCAGTAGTAAGAAGCTGTTGTTGTTGGATAGAGGCGAGTTGCTGCTACCTCTCGCGGCACTTGGAAGCGGGAACCCAAGTGCTCTTGACATGGGTTTGGCAATCGAAGCCACGGCTCTTGCAGCATGTCCTGCACCGCATGTGAGGGCAATCCTTCTTCGCCTGGTTCCCGCAGTCCTGGCAGCTAATCCCACCTGCTCCACTTCCTGCTCCACTTGCTGCTCCGCTCCCCACGGCCGGTGCCGCACCAGGAAGGCCGATCTCGAGGGTGACTGATCGTCGGACACGGTGGTTGGACCCACTCCTAGAGCAGCCACGGAGCTGTAAAGATCTTGGTGGAAGAGAGGCCTTGCTTGAGGTATGAGGTCGTGTTCCGGTTGGTGATGATGATGATGATGGTTCCACAGCTCCAAGCCACCTCGGTACGAGGAAACGTCTTCATTCTTGTACCAGTAAAATGTGTCGGAGGGAGGAAACGTCTTCATGCCTGGTGACTAGCAGCAGCAGAGGAGGAAGACGAAGGATGAGGGTTTTGAAATTTGGAATTTGGAATTTGGAGAAGAAGATAGAAGGGATAATTTGGAAATTTTATTAAAAAGTCAACGGAAAGTCACGGGTTGGATACTATTGTCACACGGAACCCATCTTTCATGGGTACAACATTAGTTTTCTTGTTTGATGGGTACTTTTGTCAGCGTTCGCAAAATTCATGGGTATAAATGGTAGTTTTTCCTATATATATATATATATATATATATATATATATATATATTATAGTTTACTATCCTGTTTATGTATATACCTGTTTATCATTTTGGTTGCGATTTTATTTTCTTTAAGGAAGGATTTTCATAAAAATTGAGTTCCGTTAACCAATTACAGGCTTGATATTATTAATAATAGTGTCAGTGTAACTTCAAGTTGCTAACACTCGATGTTTCGGTATGAGCATGCTATATTGGAAATTCGTCGTTACAATTTGGAATCAGAGCAGTTCATTCCTGTTAGAGCCTGAGAAATGGAATGGATCATGTTTCATTGCATACTCTGTGTTGTGTCTCATGCTTATAAGATATCCTTGTGATATAGATTGCATGACAGTTGCTGTGTATCCATTTTAGAAACTATTCATTCTCTAACTTGAGATGTTGAGATTGATCACCTTAATGTTGATTGTTAGGTGTGAACATGATCTAGATGGCTACACAAGGATGAGGTCGTGGTAGACGATGTGAGGTTCCGAGAGAGATTCTAACGCACGATCTTGATGCCTTTATGGTGGCAATAAACACCATGACTAAGGCTCTGCGTGAAACGGCGACTGCTACTATTCGAGTAATTGACTGTTTAGGAGATAGGAATGGCAAGCGTAAGGAAGTGGGGTATCTGCAGAGGATGGCAATGACACTAGAAGTGTTGAGAACAATGACAAGATGATGACTTAGGCGACTTTCCTGAAGGTGAACTTTCCCAAGTTCAAGGGGATGCTTGTGGCAACCGAGGCGAACAACTGGTTTCAGGGAATAAAGAAGTTGTTGAGGGTGCAGCAGGTACCTAAAGTACAGTTCATTGAGTTCACAACATATATGTCGGAAGGAGAGGCTGAGCACTAGTGGCATAGAGTGCAGAGGTTGTAGTGGCAAGACACAAGGGAGATTCTTTGGGAAGATTTCAAGGAAGAGTTTTATAAGAAATACTTCCCGAAGCCTATTCGCGAAGCTAAGGAGATGGAGTTGATCCAACTGAGTCAAAGAAACATGTCAGTAGCCGAGTATACTTGGAAGTTCGAAGATCTGTGTCATTTTTTAAAGATCTTCCAAGGAGATCCTAATAGTTTTGAAGAATGGAAATGTCTGAAGTATGAAGGAAGACTTCGCGATGAGCTGTTGCACTCTTTCGAAATTTCGTAAAACTCATCAATAAAAGCCATTTTATGGAAAACTGTGAGAAAAAAGATGGTGGCAACAAGAATGGGTCATCAAACTTACCACAAGGGAATGCTAACAACTTTCACCGACCTACGTTTCAACAGAGGGTGCCTTTCAAGAATCCTAGAGTACCTTAATGTGATAATCAACGAGTTGGAAATGCCTCTAGTAGATCTATTTTTGGGAACGGAGGTCGACCGTGGCAAAACCTTAGTAAGTGACCTCAACAAGGCCCCATGGATCAGTTATGTAGGCAGTGTGGAAAGGATCACCTCGGCAGGCCGTGCCAGTTCAAAGCACACGCTTGTTTTGTTTGTGGAGAAACGGTGCACATTACGAAGGATTGTCCAAAGAAGCCTAATCGAGATCCTACTAGAGCATTACAACAAGGGAGAGTGTTCGCTATGTCTGCCAATGATGCTACTGGTTCTGACTCCTTGCTCCAAGGTCAGTGTTATCTCAACACTTGTTCTTTAACTGTAATGTATGATTCTGGTGCGTCACTGATGACTGAAAATTCACTATATCACTACAATGAACCCCTCTTGGCAAGTATACCAAATTATTGTAAAGTAATAACTCACAATGAGTGAGGTCGAATCCCACAGAGATTGATTGATTGAACAACTTTAGTCACTGGGTGATTTAGTCAAGCTAATCAAGAATAATGTTGAGTGCAGAATTCTGAATAGCAGAATTGTAATGACTTAAAGATAAAGGAAAGCAATAAAGTGCAGAAATGTAAGAACATGAAAGTAAATTGCAGAAGTATAAATGACTGAATTGTAAATGGGGAATAGGTTGATAGCAGAAATTAAAGAAAGCTATAAAGAATAGGGAAGATAAGAATAGGAAAGATTCATTGGAGTTGGAAGATGTTGCTCTCCTTGGATTAAATTCAGATCATCTCATCTTCAATCATGTAACTTATTGACCTCTTGGCAATCATGATTGATTGAACCTCAATTTCTTGGTGATTCAATCTCTCAAATCTTGATAATTAGCCAATTCCTTGGTCTAATTGCTCATGAAGAGAGATAAGCTTGGTCCCTGATTTTACCACACATCCTCATAGATCCAAGTATTTGGATAGATTTTATGTCACCATATCCAATCTCAAAACCCAAATCTACTCAATGTGAGAAGGGATTTTAAACATGGTTTCATGTTTCCTTTTCCAAGGCTCCCATGAAGCCCGATTTGCATTCAATCTCTTTTTCAAGATAATTGAACACTAAGCATGAAGAACGAAATTCCTTCTAGCAAATCAAAGAGAGATGAAGAGAAGAAGAGATTCATTATCATTTAATCCATCAAGTACAACAGAGCTCCCTCCCCCAATGAGAGGGAGTTTAGCTACTCATAGCTTAGAGAAAAGTACAAGAGATGGAAGAAGATGAAGTAAGTGAAGTAAAAGTTCCAAGCTAACCCCTTTTCAATACTCTTCAAGGGGTATTTATACTACTCCTATTACTAGAAAATGAAAAATTACAAAAAGAAAAGAAAATTACAATTGAAAACTAAAGAGAAAACCATTAAATTGAGGCATGTGAGTGGCGTGTGCGCGGCGTGTGAGTGGCGTGCCACGCCCAGCTCAATAGCTTAGCTTGGGGTGCCGCGCCCCAAACTCAAGTGGCACACCCCATAGTGAAGCTAGCTTGGCGTGCCACACCCATAACTCAAGTCGCACTCCCCATAGTGATGTCTTCCTTCTTCCTCTCTGGTAAGTTGAACTAGCGTGGCACGCCCAGACCTGGCGTGCCACGCCTTCAGCAAAGTCCTCATTCTTCACCTCTGGAAAGTATATCTGACGTGCCACGCCCTTGTTAAGCTCTTCAACCTTCTTCTTTGGTCACTTGTACTAGCATGCCACGCCCAGGTCTGTCGTGCCACGCCCTTGTTAGGATCTCAATCTTCTCTTCTGGAGTGTTGAACTAGCGTGTCACTCCCAGGACTGGCGTGCCACGCCCTTTGTGGTGTAGTAAGCTGGCGTGCCATGCCCAGGACTCAAGTGGCACGCCCATGGTGTGCACACGGTTGGCGTGCCACGCCTAAAGTCTCAAGTGGCACGCCTTCGATGAGGCCTTGTTCCTTCTCTTCTGGGACTTTGTATTGGCGTGCCACGCCTTCGAAGTGGCATCCCACGCCCTTATTGGAGCTTCATGCACCCTTTCTGGTTTGGTGAACTGGCGTGCCACGCCCAGGGCTCAAGTGGCATGCCCATGATGATGGTTGAACTCACAAGCTTGGCGTGCCACACCCAAAGTACCAAGTGGCACGCCTTCGATGCTGCTCCTTCCTTTCTCCTCTGCTCAGTTGAACTGGCGTGCCACGCCTTCGACCTGGCGTGCTACGCCCAGCATGGGAGATAGAACTGTTGTGCCACGCGTAACTTGGCATGCCACGCCCTTTGCAATTCTTCAAAGATCCTTTTCTAGCCAGAATACCTGGCGTGCCACGCTCAACATTGGCGTTCCATGCCCATTGTAAAGCCTTGGGATTCCCCTCTGGAAAGTGTAGTTGGCGTGCCACGTGCATTGTAAAGCTTGTCCATCCATGTTCTGGGAAAGATAACTGGCGTGCCATGCCTGGCCTTGACGTGCCACGCTCATTGTAGCTCTTCATGGAGTCTCTTCTGGAAACTGTAACTGGCATGCCACGCTGATGAGCGGATATTTTATACGCTTTTTGGGGGTATTCTCATATAGTTTTTAGTAGGATTTAGCTACTTTTTTGTATATTTTTATTAGTTTTTATGCAAAAATCACATTTCTGGACTTTACTATGAGTTTATATATTTTTCTGTGATTTCAGGTATTTTCTGGCTAAAATTGAGGGACCTGAGCAAAAATCTGATTCAGAGGCTGAAAAAGGACTGCAGATGCTGTTGGATTTTGACCTCCCTGCACTCGAAATGGATTTTCTGGAGCTACAGAAGCCCAATTGGCGTGCTCTCAATTGCGTTGGAAATCAGACATCCAGGGCTTTCCAGCAATATATAATAGTCCATACTTTGCCCAAGTTTTGATGACGCAAATTGGCGTTTAACGCCAAGCCTTTACCCTATTCTGGCGTTAAACGCCAGAAACAGGTTGCAAACCAGAGTTAAACGCCAGAAACAGGGTACAACCTGGTGTTTAACTCCAAATAAAGTCTCTACACATGAAAGTTTCAATGCTCAGCCCAAGCACACACCAAGTGGGACCCGGAAGTGGATTTCTGCACTATCTATCTTAGTCTACTCATTTTCTGAAAACCTAGGTCACTAGCTTAGTATAAAAACTACTTTTAGAGATTTATTTTACATCTCATGACATTTTCACGTTTTACATTGTATCTCTACAGCATGAGTCTCTAAACTCCATGATTGGGGGTGAGGAGCTCTGCTGTGTCTCGATGAATTAATGCAATTACTTCTATTTTCTATTCAACATGCTTGTTTCTGTTCTAAGATATTCACTCGTATCTGACCATGAAGAATGTGATGATCCGTGACACTCATCATCATTCTCAACCTATGAACGCGTGCCCAACAACCACTTATGTTCTATCTGTAATAGCTTGAGTGTATATCTCTTGGGTTCCTGGTTCAGGAGTTTGATTGCCTCTCCTGACAACAGAGCATTCAAATCCCTTAGTCCAGAGTCTTCGTGGTAAAAGCTAGAATCAATTGGCAGCATTCCTGAGATCCGGAATGTCTAAACCTTATCTGTGGTATTCTGAGTAGGATCCGGGAAGGAATGACTGTGACGAGCTTCAAACTCACAAGTATTGGGCGTAGTGACAGACGCAAAAGGATCAATGGATCTTATTCCAACACAAGTGAGAACCGACAGATGATTAGCCATGTACATGGACCCTTTTTCACTGAGAGGACGGATGGTAGCCATTGACAACGGTGATCCACCAACACATAGCTTGCCATGGAAGGAGCCTTACGTGTGTGAAGAAGAAAATGGGAGGAAAGCAGAGATCCAGAAGAAGAAGCATCTCCAAAACCTCAATATGTTCTCAATTACTGCATAACAAGTAATTGTTTGATGCTCTTTTACTTTTTACTATTGAAATTAAGAATTATCATTGATATCCTGACTAAGAATTACAAGATAACCATAGCTTGCTTCAAGCCGGTAATCTCTGTTGGATCGACCCTTACTCACGTAAGGTATTACTTGGACGACCCAGTGCACTTGCTAGTTAGTGGTACGAGTTGTGAAAAGTGAGATTCACAATTTGTGCACTAAGTTTTTGGCGCCGTTGCCGGGGATTGTTCGAGTTTGGACTACTGACGGTTTATTTTGTTGCTTAGATTAGGAAAAATTTATTTTTTTTGTTTAGAGTCACTAAAATTGCGTCTTCTATTATTGTTTTTGGTTGAAACTTTTTTTTAGAATCCTTATTTTCTTTTTCAATTTTTTCGAAAATTTTTAAACTAATAATTGAGTTTTTCTATTTGAGTTTAGTTTCATATTTTAAGTTTGGTGTCTTTTGTGTTTCTGTTTTCTTAAAAATTTTTCAAAAGTTGTTCTTAGCGTTCATCGTGATATTCAAAGTTTTCCTGTTTGTTTCCTTTGTTTTGATCTAAAAATTTAAGTTTGGTGTTATTTTTACTGTTTTTCTCTTTCTTCATTAAATTCAAAAATATCTTCTCTCTTTATTTTAATTAATTTTCGAATTTTCCTTTAAAAATTCAGATTTTTATTTTAAAACTTTCTATTCTATCTTATCTTAGTTTTGAAATTTCAAAATTCAAAATCTTTTTCAAAAATCATATCCAAAGTTTTTCAAATCTTCTTAATTAAGTAATTATTTTAGTTTCCAAATTTATTTTTCTCTTAGTTTTCGAAATTTACATTTTAATTTCTAATTATTTTATTTTATCTTATTATTTTTATTAAATTTTAAATTATTCGGTTTGTTTTTATTTAAATAAGATAAAAATAAAAATATATTTTAATTTGCATACAGGAAGAACCTACTAAGTTTCTGCCGCAGTTCTTGCAAATTGCTGACACAGTGCGTGACAAGGAGGTAGATCAGGACGTATACAGGCTGTTACTGTTTCCTTTCGCTGTAAAAGATCAAGCTAAGAGGTGGTTAAATAACTAACCCATAGCAAGCATAAGAACATGGAAACAGTTATCAGACAAATTCCTGAATCAATATTTCCCTCCAAAAAGGATGACACAGCTAAGGCTGGACATCCAAGACTTTAAACAAGAGGATGATGAATCCCTTTATAACGCCTGGGAGAGGTACAGAGGGATGCTAAGGAAATGTCCCTCTGAAATGTTTTCATAGTGGGTGCAATTAGACATCTTCTCTATGGGCTTACAAAAAAAGCTCAAATATCTCTAGACCACTCAGCTGGTGGATTTATACACATGAGAAAGACTATTGAAGAGGCTCAAGAGCTTATTGATATAGTTGCTAGAAATCAGCATTTGTACATAAGTAATGAGTCCTCCATGAAAGAAGAAGCTAAGACAGTATCAACTGACTTTAGTCCTCAGGAACAAGTTGCTGAACTCAATCAGCAACTATCTTCTATAACAAGGCAGTTAGCAGAATTTAAGGAGATGCTACAAGAAACCAAAATTGCTAACAAGGATATGGAATTACAACTGAATCAAACAAAACAGCAGTTATCAAAACAGATAACAGAGGAATGCCAAGCAGTTCAATTAAGAAGTAGAAAAATGTTAAATATCTCAACTCAAAGCAGTAGAAAGCCAAGAAAGGAACAGCTGACAGAGGATGAGCAACCTGCTACCCAAAATCCCTCTGAGGATAGTAAGAGCCCAGAGAGGAATAAGTCTGGCGTTCAAATGCCAGAAAAGGGTGAAAATCTGGTGTTAAACGCGCAATCCATGTCCAGTTCTGGCGTTCAAACGCCAGAAGAGGGTAGGAATCTGGCGTTAAATGCCCAATCCACGTCCAATCTTGGCGTTCAAATGCCAGTGAGGGATCAGACACCTGCAAGTGCTGATAATAACTCCCTCAAGAAGGCTTCTCAACCTGCCTCTATAGGAAATAAACATGCAGCAATTAAGGTTGAAGAATATAAAGCCAAAATGCCTTATCCTCAGAAACTCCGCCAAGCGGAACAGGATAAACAATTTGCCCGCTTTGCAGACTATCTCAGGACTCTTGAAATAAAGATTCCGTTTGCAGAGGCACTTGAGCAAATACCCTCTTATGCTAAGTTCATGAAAAAGATCTTAAGTCATAAGAAGGATTAGAGAGAAACAGAAAAAGGTTTTCTCACTGAAGAATGCAGTGCAGTTGATGAGCGGATAATTTATACGCTTTTTGGCACTGTTTTTAGTATGTTTCTAGTAGAATCTAGTTACTTTTAGGGATGTTTTCATTAGTTTTTATGCTAAATTCACATTTCTGGACTTTACTATGAGTTTGTGTGTTTTTCTGTGATTTCAGGTATTTTCTGGCTGAAGTTGAGGGACTTGAGCAAAAATCAGATTCAGAGGTTGAAGAAGGACTGCTGATGCTGTTGGATTCTGACCTCCCTGCACTTAAAGTGGATTTTCTGGAGCTACAGAACTCAAAATGGCGCACTTCCAATTGCGTTGGAAAGTAGACATCCAGGGCTTTCCAGCAATATATAATAGTCCATACTTTGCTCAAGTTTAGATGATGCAAACTGGCGTTCAACGCCAGTTCTCTGCCCAATTCTGGCGTCCAGCGCCAGAAACAAGTTGCAAAGTGGAGTTCAACGCCCAAAGTGGTGTAAGCTAGATTGATGGCGGCATTCATGAGAATCCGGAAAGTCTAAACCTTGTCTGTGGTATTCCGAGTAGGATTTAGGGATTGAATGACAGTGACGAGCTTCAAACTCGCGAGTGCTAGGCGTAGTGACAGACGCAAAACGAAGGTGAATCCTATTCCAGCATGATCGAGAACCTCAGATGATTAGCCGTGCTGTGACAGAGCATTTGGACCATTTTCACAAGAGGATGGGATGTAGCCATTGACAACGGTGATGCCCTTACACAAAGCCAGCCATAGAAAGGTGTAGGACTGATTGGATGAAGACTGCGGGAAAGCAGAAGTTCAGAGGAACGAAAGCATCTCTATACGCTTATCTGAAATTCTAACCAATGAATTACATAAGTGTTTCTATCCTTATTTTCTATCTATTTATTATTTATGTTCGAAAACTCCATAACCTTTTGATATCAGCCTGACTGAGATTTACAAGGTGACCATAGCTTGCTTCATACCAACAATCTCCGTGGGATCGACCCTTACTCACGTAAGGTTTATTACTTGGACGACCCAGTGCACTTTCTGGTTAGTTGTGCGAAGTTGTGATAAAAAGTTGAGATTACAATTGAGCGTACCATGTTGATGGCGCCATTGATGATCACAATTTCGTGCACCAAGTTTTTGGCGTCGTTGCCGGGGATTGTTCGAGTTTGGACAACTGACGGTTCATCTTGTTGCTCAGATGAGGTAATTTTCTTTTTGTTTTATTTTCAAAAATTTCAAAAATTTTTCAAAAATTTCTCCTTTGTTTTCGAAAAAAAAATGTTTTCAAAAATATATTTTTCTTCAAAATTTTTAAGAATGAATTCTAGTGTTTCATGAAGCATGCGAAAGCCTGGCTGGCTGTAAAGCCATGTCTAAATTCTTTTGGACTGAGGTTTTGGCTTAAAATTGAATGAATTACACGCATATTTTTGCTAAAGCTTGGCTGGCCATTGGCCATGTCTAGTGTTTTGGACCGGAGCTTTCACTTGAAAGCTTGGCTGGCTGGTGAGCCATGTCTAATTCCTAGACTGAAGCTTTAGACTAACATTGCAAGATTCCTGGAATTCATATTAAAAATTTTGGAATCCTTATTTTTCTTTTTTTCAAACAATTTTCGAAAAATACCAAAAATATTTTGTGTTTCTTGTTTGAGTCATGTGTCATGTTATAAGTTTGGTGTCAATTGCATATTCATCTTTCATTTTTCGAAAAAATCATGCATTCATAGTGTTCTTCATGATCTTCAAGTTGTTCTTGGTAAGTCTTCTTGTTTGATCTTGATGTTTTCTTGTTTTGTGTCTTTTCTTGTTTTTCATATGCATTCTAGCATCCATAGAGTCTAAACATGAAAGATTTCTAAGTTTGGTGTCTTACATGTTTTCTTTGCATATAAAAATTTTCAAAAATAAGTCTTGATGTTCATCATGACATTCAAAGTGTTCTTGGTGTTCATCTTGACATTCATAGTGTTCTTGCATTCATCACATACTTTGATCCATAACTTTCATGCATTACATCATTTTTCATGTTTCTCCCTCTCATCATTAAAAAAATTCAAAAATAAAAAAATATCTTTCCCTTTTTCTCTCTTAAAAATTTTGAAAATTAGATTTGACTTTTTCAAAAATTTTTTAAAATCCAGTTGTTTTTATGAGTCAAATCAAATTTTCAATTTAAAAATCACATCTTTTTCATTTTCTTTTTCAAAAATAAAATCTTTTTCATTTTTCTTAGTTATTTTCGAAAAGTATAAAAATATTTTTCAAAAATATTTTTCTTATCTTTACCACATAATTTTCGAAAATAACATCATCAATTAATGTTTTGATTCAAAAATTTCAAGTTTGTTACTTGCTTGTTAAGAAAGATTCAAACTTTGAGTTCTAGAATCATATCTTGTGATTTCTTGTAAATCAAGTCATTAATTGTGATTTTAAAAATAAAATCTTTTTCAAAACTAATTTCAATCATATCTTTTCAAAAATATCTTCTTATCTTATCTTTTTCAAAAATTTGATTCTAAAATATCTTTTCTAACCTCCTATCTTCTTATCTTTTCAAAATTGGTTTTCAAATTTGTTTCAACTAACTAACTAACTTTTTGTTTGTTTCTTATATTTTTCAAAACTACTTAACTAACTCTCTCTCTCTCTCTCTCTCTAATTTTCGAAAATATCTCCCCTCTTTTTCAAAATTTCTTTTTAATTAACTAATTATTTTAATTTTTGATTTTAATTTTCGAAAATTACTAACCTTTTTCAAAAGAAAACTATTTTCGAAAATCACTAACCCTCTTTTTCAAAAATTGTTTTCGAAAATTCTCCTTCTCTCTCATCTCCTTTTATTTATTTATTCTTCTACTCACACAGGGACCTCTATACTGTGGTAAAAAGGATCCCTATTATTATTATTTTTCTGTCCCTCTTTTTCATATGAGCAGGAACAAAGACAAGAACATTCTTGTTGAAGCAGATCCAGAACCTGAAAGGACTCTGAAAAGGAAATTAAGAGAAGCTAAATTACAACAATCCAGAGATAACCTTTCAGAAATTTTCGAACAAGAAGAGGAGATGGCAGCCGAAAATAATAATAATGCAAGGAGGATGCTTGATGACTTTACTGCACCTAATTCCAATTTACATGGAAGAAGTATCTCCATTCCTGCCATTGGAGCAAACAATTTTGAGCTGAAACCTCAATTAGTTTCTCTGATGCAGCAAAACTGCAAGTTTCATGGACTTCCATCTGAAGATCCTTTTCAGTTCTTAACTGAATTCTTGCAGATATGTGATACTGTTAAGACTAATGGAGTAGATCCTGAAGTCTACAGGCTCATGCTTTTCCCTTTTGCTGTAAGAGACAGAGCTAGAGTGTGGTTGGATTCTCAACCCAGAGATAGCCTGAACTCTTGGGACAAGCTGGTCACGGCTTTCTTAGCCAAGTTCTTTCCTCCTCAAAAGCTGAGCAAGCTTAGAGTGGATGTTCAAACCTTCAGACAGAAAGAAGGTGAATCCCTCTATGAAGCTTGGGAAAGATACAAGCAACTGACCAAAAAGTGTCCTTCTGACATGCTTTCAGAATGGACCATCTTGGATATATTCTATGATGGTTTATCTGAGCTATCAAAGATGTCATTGGATACTTCTGCAGGTGGATCCATTCACCTAAAGAAAACGCCTGCAGAAGCTCAAGAACTCATTGACATGGTTGATAACAACCAGTTCATGTACACTTCTGAAAGGAATCCTGTGAATAATGGGACGCCTATGAAGAAGGGAGTTCTTGAAATTGATACTCTGAATGCCATATTGGCTCAGAATAAAATATTGACTCAGCAAGTCAATATGATTTCTCAGAGTCTGAATGGAATGCAAGCTGCATTCAACAGTACTCAAGAGGCGTCTTCTGAAGAAGAAGCTTATGATCCTGAGAACCCTGCAATAGCAGAGGTGAATTACTTAAGTGAACCTTATGGAAACACCTATAATCCATCATGGAGAAATCATCCAAATCTCTCATGGAAGGATCAACAAAAGCCTCAACAAGGCTTTAATAATGGTGGAAGAAACAGGTTTAGCAATAGTAAGCCTTTTCCATCATCCACTCAGCAACTGACAGGGAACTCTGAACAAAATATTTCTAATTTAGCAAACTTAGTCTCTGATCTATCTAAGGCCTCTGTGAGTTTCATGAATGAAACAAGATCCTCCATTAGAAATTTGGAGGCACAAGTGGGCCAACTGAGTAAAAGGATCACTGAAATCCCTCCTAGTACTCTCCCAAGCAATACAGAAGAAAATCCAAAAGGAGAGTGCAAAGCCATTGAATTAATTACCATGGCTGAACTTGTAAGGGAGGGAGAGGACGTGAATCCTGCTTATGGACAAGTAGGGGACGTGTTAGTAAAGGTTGAAGGCCTTTACATCCCTACTGATTTCATAGTCCTAGATACTGGGAAGGATGAGGATGAATCCATCATCCTAGGAAGACCTTTCCTAGCCACAACAAGAGCTGTGATTGATGTGGACAGAGGAGAATTGATCCTTCAAATAAATGAGGACAACCTTGTGTTTACAACTCAAGGGTCTCTCTCTGCATCCATGGAGAGGAAGCATAAAAAGCCTCTCTCAAAGCAGAGTCAAACAAAGCCCCCACAGTCAAACTCTAAGTTTGGTGTTGGGAGGCCACAACCAAACTCTAAGTTTGGTGTCAAACCCCCATATCCAAACTCTAAGTTTGGTGTTGGGAGGTCTCAACAAAGCCCTGCACATCTGTGAGGCTCCATGAGAGCCCACTGTCAAGCTATTAACATTAAAGAAGCGCTTGTTGGGAGGCAACCCAATGCTTATTTATCTAATTTTCATTGTTTTTCATGTTTTATTAGGTTCATGATCATGTGGAGTCACAAAATAAATATAAAAATTGAAAACGGAATCAAAAACAGCAGAAGAAAAATCACACCCTGGAGGAAGACCTTACTGGCATTTAAACGCCAGTAAGCAGCATGTTTTGGGCGTTCAACGCCAGAACAGAGCATGGTTCTGGCGCTGAACGCCAGAAATGGGCAGCATCTGGGCATTTGAACGCCAGAAATGCACCCTGGAGAAGAGCTGGCACTGAACGCCCAGAACAAGCATGGTTCTGGCATTCAACGCCAGAAATGGGCTATAAATGGGCGTTCAACGCCCAGAACAAGCACCAATCTGGCGCTGAACGCCCAGAGTTGTGTGCAAGGGCATTTTGCATGCCCAATTTGGTGCAAGGTTGTAAATCCTTGAACACCTCAGGATCTGTGGATCCCACAGGATCACCTCAGGATCTGTGGACCCCACAGGATCCCCACCTACCTCCACTCACTTCTTCTCACCCTTCTTTCACACAATCCCATAAACACTCTTCCCCAAAACTCTTCACCAATCACCTCAATCTCTCTTCCCTATCACCACTTCACCACTCACATCCATCCACTCTTCCCCATAAACCTACCTCACATACCTCCACTTACCTTCAAAATTCAAAATCAATTTCCCACCCAAACCCACCCTAAATGGCTGAACTTAACCCCCCTCCCTCCCCTATATATAGCCCTCCATTCTTCCTCATTTTCACACAACACAACCCTCTCTTCTCTTCTTGGCCGAATATACCTCTCCCCTCTCCTCCATATTTTCTTTTTCTTCTTCATCTATTCTTTCTTTTCTTGCTCGAGGGCGAGCAACATTCTAAGTTTGGTGTGGTAAAAGCATAAGCTTTTTGTTTTTCCATTACCATTGATGGCACCTAAGACCGGAGAATCCTCTAGAAAAGGAAAAGGGAAGACAAAAGCTTCAACCTCTGAGTCATGGGAGATGGAAAGATTCATCTCCAAAGCTCATCAAGACCACTTCTATGATGTTGTGGCCAAGAAGAAGGTGATCCCTGAGGTCCCTTTCAAGCTCAAGAAGAATGAGTATCCGGAGATCCGACATGAAATCCAAAGAAGAGGTTGGGAAGTTCTAACAAAACCCATCCAACAAGTCGGCATCCTAATGGTTCAAGAGTTCTATGCCAATGCATGGATCACTAGGAACCATGATCAAAGTAAGAACCCGGACCCAAAGAATTATCTCACCATGGTTTGGGGGAAATACTTAGATTTTAGTCCGAAAAATGTGAGGTTGGCATTTAACTTGCCTATGATGCAAGAAGATGCACGCCCCTACACTAGAAGGGTCAACTTTAATCAAAGGTTGGACCAAGTCCTCATGGATATATGTGTGGAAGGAGCTCAATGGAAGATTGACTCCAAAGGCAAGCCAGTTCAACTAAGAAGACTGGACCTCAAGCCTGTAGCCAGAGGATGGTTAGAATTCATACAACGCTCCATCATCCCCACTAGCAACCGATCCGAAGTTACTGTGGATCGGGCCATCATGATTCATAGCATCATGATTGGAGAGGAAGTAGAAGTTCATGAAGTCATCTCCCTTGAACTCTACAA
Source organism: Arachis ipaensis (assembly GCF_000816755.2). Taxonomy (NCBI): domain Eukaryota; kingdom Viridiplantae; phylum Streptophyta; class Magnoliopsida; order Fabales; family Fabaceae; genus Arachis; species Arachis ipaensis. The sequence continues at coordinate 12,231,574 of NC_029794.2, read as the reverse complement.
AATAGCCGAAAAGTCCTCCCCCATGGCAAGGCTAGCTTTTCCTCATCTTATCTGCCATCTCTGCTACTCAGCTGGAGCTTTCATAAGAGGAGACATTTCCATTGAGGAAGAGAAGCCCATCACTAAGAAAAGGATGGAGCAAGCAAGAGAGCCCATTCATGGAGCTCAAGAGGCGCATGAAGCTCATCACCATGAGATCCCGGAGATGCCTCCAATGCATTTCCCTCCACAAAACTATTGGGAGCAAATCAACACCTCCCTAGGAGAATTAAGTTCCAACATGGGACAACTAAGGGTGGAACATCAAGAGCACTCCATCATCCTTCATGAAATTAGAGAAGATCAAAAAGCAATGAGGGAGGAGCAACAAAGACAAGGAAGAGACATAAAAGAGCTCAAGGACATCATTGGTTCCTCAAGAAGAAAACGCCACCATCACTAAGGTGGACTCATTCCTTGTTCTCACTTTCTGTTTTTTTCGTTTTCTCTATATTAAGTGCTTATCTATGTTTGTGTCTTCATTACATGATCATTAGTATTTAGTAACTTTGTCTTAAAGTTATGAATGTCCTATGAATCCATCACCTCTCTTAAATGAAAAATGTTTTAATTCAAAAGAACAAGAAGTACACGAGTTTTGAATTTATCCTTGAACTTAGTTTAATTATATTGATGTGGTGACAATGCTTCTTGTTTTCTGAATGAATGCTTGAACAGTGCATATGTCTTTTGAAGTTGTTGTTTTAGAATGTTAAATATGTTGGCTCTTGAAAGAATGATGACAAGGAGACATGTTATTTGATAATCTGAAAAATCATAAAAATGATTCTTGAAGCAAGAAAAAGCAGCAAAGAACAAAGCTTGCAGAAAAAGAAAAAGGAAAAGAAAATAGCAAAAAAAAAAAAGAGAGCAAAAGCAAGCAGAAAAAGCCAAAAGCTCTTAAAACCAAGAGGCAAGAGCAAAAAGCCAGTAACCCTTAAAACCAAAAGGCAAGGGTAAATAAAAAGGATCCCAAGGCTTTGAGCATCAGTGGATAGGAGGGCCTAAAGGAATAAAGTCCTGGTCTAAGCGGCTAAACCAAGCTGTCCCTAACCATGTGCTTGTGGCGTGAAAGTGTCAAGTACCCAATTTTAAACGATGCAAACTGGCGTTCAACGCCAGTTCTCTGCCCAATTCTGGCATCCAGCGCCAGAAACAAGTTGCAAAGTGGAGTTCAACGCCCAAAATGGCACAAAAGCTGGCGTTCAACTCCAAGAATGACCTCTCCACGTGTAGACTTCAAGCTCAGCCCAAGCACACACCAAGTGGGCTCCGGAAGTGGATTTATGCATCAATTACTTACTTCTGTAAACCCTAGTAACTAGTTTAGTATAAATAGGACTTTTTACTATTGTATTAGACATCTTTGGACACCTGGTTCTTAGATCATGGGGGCTGGCCTCTCGGCCATGCCTGGACCTTTCACTTATGTATTTTCAACGGTAGAGTTTCTACACTCCATAGATTAAGGTGTGGAGCTCTGCTGTTCCTCAAAGATTAATGCAAAGTACTGCTGTTTCTCTATTCAATTCAACTTATTCCGCTTCTAAGATATTCATTCGCACTTCAACCTGAATGTGATGAACGTGACAATCATAAGATTAGCCGTGCTGTGACAGAGCATTTGGACCATTTTCACAAGAGGATGGGTTGTAGCCATTGACAACGGTGATGCCCTTACACAAAGCCAGCCATAGAAAGGAGTAGGACTGATTGGATGAAGACTGCAGGAAAGCAGAGGTTCAGAGGAACGAAAGCATCTCTATACGCTTATCTGAAATTCTAACCAATGAATTACATAAGTGTTTCTATCCTTATTTTCTATCTATTTATTATTTATGTTCGAAAACTCCATAACCTTTTGATATCAGCCTGACTGAGATTTACAAGGTGACCATAGCTTGCTTCATACCAACAATCTCCATGGGATCGACCCTTACTCACGTAAGGTTTATTACTTGGACGACCTAGTGCACTTGCTAGTTAGTTGTGCGAAGTTGTGATAAAAAGTTGAGATTACAATTGAGCGTACCATGTTGATGGCGCCATTGATGATCACAATTTCGTGCACCAGCAGTCATCCTAACAAGCTTACCAGAAAAGCTTAAGGATCCCAGAAGCTTTATGATACCATGCACATTAGAGGGTACTTACACCAAGACAGCTTTATGTGACCTTGGGGGCAAGTATCAATCTAATCCCTGCATCCACTATCAGAAAGCTTGGCTTGACTAAAGAGGTCAAACTAACCCGGATATGTCTTCAACTTGCTGATGGCTCCATTAAATATCCATCAGGCATAATTGAGGACATGATTGTCAAGGTTGGGCCATTTGCCTTTTCCACTGACTTTGTAGTGCTGGAAATGGAGGAGCACAAGAGTGCAACTCTCATTCTAGGAAGACCTTTTCTAGTAACTGGACGAACCCTCATTGATGTCCAAAAAGGGGAAGTGACCTTGAGAGTCAATGAAGATGAGTTTAGGCTGAATGCTGTTGAGGTAATGAAGCATCCAGACACATCAAAAGACTGCATGAGTGTTGATATTATTGACTCCCTGGTAGAGGAGATCAACATGGCTGAGAGTCTCGAATCAGAGCTAGAAGACATCTTTAAAGATGTTCATCCTGATCTGGAGGAATCAGAGGAGATAAAAGAGCCTCTGAAAATTCTTCAGGAAAAGGAGAAACCTCCTAAACCCGAGCTCAAACCACTACCAACATCCCTGAAATATGCATTTCTGGGACAAGGTGACACTTTCCGGTGATTATAAGCTCTGCTTTAAATCCATAGGAAGAGAAAGCACTACTTCAAGTGCTAAGGACACACAAGACAGCTCTTGGGTGGTCCATAAGTGATCTTATGGGCATTAGCCCAGCAAGATGCATGCACAAGATCCTATTGGAGGATGATGCTAAGCCAGTGGTTCAACCACAGAGGCGGCTAAATCCAGCCATGAAGGAGGTGGTGCAGAAAGAGGTCACCAAATTACTGAAAGTTGGGATTATTTATCCTATTTCTGATAGCCCCTGGGTGAGCCCTGTCCAAGTTGTCCCCAAGAAGGGAGGCATGACAGTGGTTCATAATGAAAAAAATGAACTGGTTCCTACAGAACAGTTACAGGGTGGCGTATGTGTATTGATTACAGTAGGCTCAATACAGCCACCAGGAAGGATCATTTTCCTTTACCATTCATAGACCAGATGCTAGAAAGACTGGCAGGTCATGAATACTACTGCTTTTTGGATGGCTATTCAGGTTACAACCAAATTGAAGTAGATTCTCAGGACCAAGAGAAAACAGCATTCACATGTCCTTCTGGAGTGTTTGCCTACAGAAGGATGCCTTTTGGTCTGTGCAATGCACCTGCAACCTTTCAGAGGTGCATGCTCTCTATCTTCTCTGATATGGTAGAGATATTTCTGGAAGTCTTTATGGATGACTTTTCAGTGTTTGGAGACTTATTCAGCTCCTGCCTTGACTATTTAGCACTTGTTCTGAAAAGATGCCAAGAGACCAACCTAGTTTTAAACTGGGAAAAATGTTACTTTATGGTGACTGAAGGAATTGTCCTTGGGCATAAAATTTCAAACAAGGGAATAAAGGTGGATCAAGCTAAAGTGGAAGTAATTGAAAAATTACCACCACCTGCCAATGTTAAGGCAATCAGAAGCTTTCTGGGGCATGCAGGATTCTATAGGAGGTTTTTAAAGGATTTTTCAAAAATTGCAAAACCTCTGAGCAATCTGCTAGCTGCTGACACGCCATTTGTGTTTGACACAGAGTGTCTGCAGGTGTTTGAAACTCTGAAAGCTAAGCTGGTCATAGAACCAGTTATTTCTGCACCAGACTGGACATTACCATTCGAACTAATGTGTGATGCCAGTGACCATGCCATTGGTGCAGTACTGGGACAAAGGCATAACAAGCTTCTGCATGTCATTTATTATGCTAGCCGTATTTTAAATGTTGCCCAGAAAAATTACACAACCACAGAAAAAGTTTATGCAGTGGTTTATGCCATTGAGAAGTTTAGATCATACTTAGTAGGATCAAAAGTGATTATGTACACTGACCATGCTGCTCTTAAATATCTACTTACAAAGCAGGATTCAAAATCCAGGCTCATAAGATGGGTGTTGCTTCTGCAAGAGTTTGATATAGAAATAAGAGACAGAAAAGGGACAGAGAATCAAGTGGCAGATCATCTGTCCCGGATAGAACCAGTAGAAGGGGCGTCCCCCCCTTTTATTGAGATCTCTGAAACCTTTCCGAATGAGCAATTGTTTGCCATTCAGGAAACACCTTGGTTTGCAGATATTGCAAATTATAAAGCTGTAAGATTCATACCCAAAGAGTACAGCAGGCAGCAAATAAAGAAATTGATTTCTGATGCAAAGTACAACCTATGGGATGAACCATATCTCTTTAAGAGATGTGCAGACGGAATAATCCATAGATGTGTGCCCAAAGAAGAGGCACAGAAGATCTTATGGCATTGCCATGGGTCACAATATGGATGCCATTTCGGAGGTGAGCGAACAGCCACCAAGGTCTTCCAATGTGGCTTCTACTGGCCTACTCTCTATAGAGACTCCCGAGAGTTCGTACGTAACTGTGACAGTTGCCAGAGAGCTAGTAATCTCCCTCATGGTTACGCCATGCCTCAACAAGGGATCTTGGAGATTGAGTTGTTTGATGTATGGGGTATTGACTTCATGGGGCCTTTCCCACCATCATACTCAAACACATATATTCTGGTGGCAGTAGACTATGTATCTAAATGGGTAGAGGTAATTGCAACACCCACTAATGATACTAAGACAGTGCTGAAGTTCCTCCAGTAACATATCTTCAGCAGGTTTGGTGTCCCTAGAGCACTAATCAGTGATGGGGCACTCATTTCTGCAATAAACAGCTTTACTCTGCTATGGTCCGATATGGAATTAGCCACAAAATAGCAACTCCATATCATCCACAGACAAATGGGAAAGCTGAAGTCTCTAATAGAGAACTAAAAAGAATCCTGGAACGGACTGTAATTACCCGTAGAAGGGATTGGGGAAAAAGCTTGGATGATGCTCTGTGGGCATAGAAAATAGCATTCAAGACTCCTATAGGAATCTCTCCATACCAGCTTGTGTATGGGAAGGCCTGTCATCTGCCCGTGGAACTGGAACATAAAGCCTACTGGGCAACCAGATTCTTAAACCTGGATGCTAAGTTAGCTGGAGAGAAGAGATTACTCTAGTTAAATGAGCTAGAGGAATTCAGACTCAATGCTTTCGAGAATGCAAAAATTTACAAGGAGAAAGAAAAAAGGTGGCATGATAAGAAACTATCACCCAGAGTATTTGAACCAGGACAAAAGGTTCTCCTGTTTAACTCTAGGCTCAGATTATTCCCCGGAAAACTAAAATTCCGGTAGAGGGGACCATATGTGATTACAAGTGTGTCACCATATGGCTATGTGGAGCTTCAAGACATTGATTCTAACAAGAAGTTTATTGTTAATGGACAGAGAATCAAGCATTATCTTGAAGGTCATTTTGAGCAAGAATGCTCAAAGCTGAGACTAGATTAAAAGCTCAGTAAAGTCCAGCTAAAGACAATAAAGAAGCACTTGCTGGGAGGCAACCCAGCCATTAGCAATGTTTATTTATTATGCAAATAATAATTATATGAGTTTTATATAAATTATATTTAATAATGATTAACAATTGCAGGAGTTCACAGAGTTACAGAAGAATTCAGAGCATAAAGCAGAGAAAAGGAGCTCACTGGCACAAAAATGCCAGTAAGGGGAATTGTGGGCGTTAAACGCCCAAAAGAAGCATCTACTGGGCGTTTAACGTCAGTAAAGATAGCTTTCTGGGCGTTAAAAGCCAGAATGGGTATCATTCTGGGCCTTTAACGCCAGAATTGCAGCATCCTGGGCGTTTAGAAAACGCACAGTGACAAAGGATTTCTGGCGTTTAACGCCAGCCAGAGTACCTGGCTAGGTGTTAAACGCCCAAAACAAGCAACAAATGGGCGTTAAACGCCTAAAACAAGCAACAACTGGGCGTTTAACGCCAGATGTCTGGAGGGGAGGAAGTTTATTTCCAACTCAAATATTTTTCAAATTTTCATGATTTCATCCATAATTTCTTGCATAAACATATTACAAAGTGTCATCTTTCAATTTCAATTTCAAAAAATTTTAAATTTTTTTTCCTAAAAATCTTTTTCAAATCTTCTTCAATTTCTTTTCAAATCTTTTTCAAAACTCATCTATCTTTTTAATTTCTTCTCATATCTTTTTTTACTTATCCTATTATCTTTTCAAATTCAGATTTATCTTTTTCAAATCCATCATATCTTTTCAATTTTAAAATTTCATATTCTTCATATCATATTTATCTTTTACAAATCATATCTTTTTCAAAATTTTCAAACCCGCCCCCTCCCTTATAAATTCACACTCGGCCTCCCCCTCTCCTCCACCATTCGAATTTGTCCCTCCTTCTATTCCTCTCCTCTCCTTTCTTTTGCTTGAGGACAAGCAAACCACTAAGTTTGGTGTGCTTTTCTTGATCCCTGAGCTAAGACTCACTAAGATCATGGCTCCTAAAGGAAAACAAACCACTTCAAGAGGCAAGAAAGAGAATATTCCAAAACCACTTTGGAATCAAGAGAGGTTCTTAACCAAAGAACATGCAGACCATTACTACAAAATAATAGGTCTAAGATCAGTGATCCCAGAAGTTAAATTCGATCTGAAAGAAGACGAATATCTGGAGATCCAAGAGCAGATTCGAAAAAGAGGCTAGAAAATTCTGGCTAATCCTGAGACAAAGGTGGGTAGAAATATGGTTCAGGAATTCTACGCAAATCTATGGCAAACAGATAAGCAGAGATTAACTGGAGTCGCCTTCTATACCTTTTGAACCTTGGTCAGAGGGAAGATTATGTACTTCCACCAGGACAAAATAAGAGAGGTCTTCAAGATGCCTCAACTACAAGATGATCCAGAGTCCTTTAATAGGAGAATGGTGAAATTTGGTAAGCACTTAGACCAAGTTCTAGAGGACATATGCATCCCTGGAACCAAGTGGATAACCAATGCAAAGGGTGTCCCAAATCAACTCAAGAGAGGAGATCTCAAACCAATTGCTAGGGGCTAGCTGGACTTCATTGGGCGTTCTATACTGCCCACCAGCAACCGCTATGAAGTCACTATCAAAAGAGCAGTGATGATCCACTGCATTATGCTGGGAAACGAAGTGGAGATTTATCATCTGATTTCTTGTGAGCTCTACACAATTACAAATAAGAACTCTACTGATGCCAAATTGGCTTACCCAAACCTAATCTCTCTGCTATGCAAAAATGCTGGGGTGAAGATGCGAGTGGATGAGTATATCTCAGTCGAGCAACCAATCACCAAAAAGTTAATGGAGGGACAACAAGTGCAGGATAACTCCATAAAAAGGAGGGCACATGAGTTTCTCCCAGAAATCCCTCAAATTGACTACTGAAACCGCCTAGAAACATCTGTCACCAAGTTGCAAGAAGCTATGGATCAACTGAAAGAAGAACAGCAAGTTCAAAATAGCATGCTCTACAAACTGCTGAAGAAACAAGAGGAGCAGGGGCGTGAGCTACAGGAGCTGAAGCGTCAGAAGTTGTCTCTTGAAGGGCCAAACACCCCACAGATTAAAAGAGCATCCACCTCCCAAAATAAAGGTTGTTGAGTCCTAATCTTAACTCTGTGATAGCTTTTGCTACTAGAGATCTACCTTAGGAGTCACTTGAATAGTAATAATTAATATCTTTGTTTTTATTTTTAGTTTTTATTTTATTATCTCCAAGTAAGCTATAATTTATTTTTCTCATCATCATTAAACATGAATAAAATAGCAGATTTTTAGAATAAGGAGGCAGTTTTATTTTCGAGTTCTTAACAAGAAAAATTTGCATTATTTATATGTGGTGGCAATACTTTTTGTCTTCTGAATGAATGCTTGAACAGTGCATATGTCTTTTGAATTTGTTGTTTTTGAATGTTAAAATTGTTGGCTCTTGAAAGAATAATGAAAAAGGAGAAATGTTATTGATAATCTGAAAAATTATAAAATTGATTCTTGAAGCAAGAAAAAGCAGTGAAGAACAAGGCTTGCGAAAAAAAAAGAGAGAGAGAAAGCAAGCAGAAAAAGCCAAAAGCTCTTTAAACCAAAAGGCAAGAGCAAAAAGCCAATAACCCCTTAAACTAAAAGGCAAGGGTAAAAGGATCCAAGGCTTTGAGCATTAATGGATAGGAGGGCCTAAAGGAATAAAATCCTGGCCTAAGCGGCTAAACCAAGCTGTCCCTAACCATGTACTTGTGGCGTGAAGGTGTCAAGTGAAAAACTTGAGACTGAGCGGTTAAAGTCGTGGTCCAAAGCAAAAAGAGTGTGCTTAAGAACTATGGACACCTCTAATTGGGGACTTTAGCAAAGCTAAGTCACAATCTGAAAAGGTTCACCCAGTTATGTGTCTGTGGCATTTATGTATCCGGTGGTAATACTGGAAAACAAAGTGCTTAGGGCCACGACCAAGACTCATAAAGTAGCTGTGTTCAAGAATCAACGTACTAAACTAGGAGAATCAATAACACTATCTGAATTCTGAGTTCCTATAGATGCCAATCATTCTGAACTTCAAAGGATAAATTGAGGTACCGAAACTGTTCAGAAGCAAAAAGCTACTAGTCCCGCTCATCTAATGAGAATTTGAGCTTCATGTAAAACTCTGAGATATTATTGCCTCTTGATTTTTTTTCTATCCTGTTTTATTTGTCTAGTTACTTGAGGACAAGCAATAGTTTAAGTTTGGTGTTGTGATGAGCGGATATTTTATACGCTTTTTGGTGGTATTCTCATATAGTTTTTAGTAGGATCTAGCTACTTTTTAGTATATTTTTATTAGTTTTTATACAAAAATAACATTTCTGGACTTTACTATGATTTTGTGTGTTTTTCTGTGTTTTCAGGTATTTTCTGGCTGAAATTGAGGGACCTGAGCAAAAATCTGATTCAGAGGCTGAAAAAGGACTGCAGTTGCTGTTGGATTCTGACCTCCCTGCACGCGAAATGGATTTTCTGGAGCTACAGAAACCCAATTGGTGCGCTCTCAATTTCTTTGGAAATTAAACATTCACGGCTTTCCAGCAATATATAATAGTCCATACTTTGCCCAAGTTTTGACGATGCAAATTGGCGTTTAACGCCAAGCCTTTACCCTATTCTGGCGTTAAACGCCAGAAACAGGTTGCAAACCAGAGTTAAACGCCAGACACAGGCTACAACCTGATGTTTAACTCCAAATAAAGTCTCTACACATGAAAGCTTCAATGCTCAGCCCAAGCACACACCAAGTGGACCCCGGAAGTGGATTTCTACACTATCTATCTTAGTCTACTCATTTTCTGAAAACCTAGGTCACTAGCTTAGTATAAAAACTACTTTTAGAGATTTATTTTACATCTCATGACATTTTCACGTTTTACATTGTATCTCTATAGCATGAGTCTCTAAACTCCATGATTGGGGGTGAGGAGCTCTACTGTGTCTTGATGAATTAATGCAATTACTTCTATTTTCTATTCAACACGCTTGTTTCTGTTCTAAGATATTCACTCGTATCTGACCGTGAAGAATGTGATGATCCGTGACACTCATCATTATTCTCAACCTATGAACGCATGCTTGACAACCACTTACGTTCTATCTGTAATAGCTTGAGTGTATATCTCTTGGGTTCATGGTTCAGGAGTTTGATTGCCTCTCCTGACAACAGAGCGTTCAAATCCCTTAGTCCAGAGTCTTCGTGGTAAAAGCTAGAATCAATTGGCAGTATTCCTGAGATCCGGAACGTCTAAACCTTGTCTGTGGTATTCTGAGTAGGATCCGGGAAGGGATGATTGTGATGAGTTTCAAACTCACAAGTGTTGGGCGTAGTGACAGACACAAAAGGATCAATGGATCTTATTCCAACACAAGTGAGAACTGACAGATGATTAGCCATGTACATGGACCCTTTTCACTGAGAGGACGAATGGTAGTCATTGACAACGGTGATCCACCAACACACAGCTTGCCATGGAAGGAGTCTTGTGTGTGTGAAGAAGAAGATGGGAGGAAAGTAGAGATCCAGAAGACGAAGCATCTCCAAAACCTCAATCTGTTCTCAATTACTGCTTAACAAGTATTTATTTGATGCTCTTTTACTTTTTACTATTGAAATTAAGAATTATCATTGATATCCTGACTAAGAATTACAAGATAACCATAGCTTGCTTTAAGCCGGCAATCTCCGTGGGATCGACCCTTACTCACGTAAGGTATTACTTGGACGACCCAGTGCACTTGCTCGTTAGTGGTACGAGTTTTGAAAAGTGAGATTCATAATTCGTGCACCACACGCCCATTGAATTTCTTCATGGACTCTCTATAGGAAGTATAGTTGACGTGCCACACACAGCTCTAGCGTGCCACGCCCATATTAATCCTTCCTATTTTGCTCCCTGAAAACAATAGCTGGCATGCCATGCCGTATAGCTGGCGTGCCACGGCCAGTCAAAATAGTGGCGTTTGCACCAAGTGGGACGCTCAGCTCCTTTTTCTTACTTTCTTCCTCTTTTGTTGCTATTTTCACTTGAAATTCAAGTAAGACTCATTTCAAAGCAATGTCCCATAAATTTATCATATAGTTCATGTAATTGCATCAATTGAATGAGAATTCACTAATTCTATGGTCCTTTTAGATGAGAGAAAGAGGTAGATGATGTAAGTCATCACAACACCAAACTTAAATTTTGCTTGTCCCCAAGCAAATCAATGTGAATTGTTCTAATTGATTGAAACTTGACCCTTAAGAGAATGCATTCACAATTAGAGATAGAGGCTAAGCATCAAATCATGCATGAACTTTGTTATTGCTTTCACATCACAATGAACTCTTAGACTCTTGAGGACTCTTTTAAGTGCTTGCTTTTAGAGCCCTTTCTATTGATTGTCACCTTGAAGTAGTAAGATTTATTAACTTTCTTTTGATTGCTCTTTTTCTTCTTTCATTATCTTTTTGTTTCCTTGTTTGACCACGACTCTAAGTGTTTTGTCTCAAGACGACCCTTTAAAGTAAGCTTTCAATTAGCACTCCCAAATCAGTTGGTTTTAGGGTACTAGGTGTTGAAACATCCCTAAAAATTTACTTGCTCAGGTCTCTCTTCTTGACACATCTTCACCACAAGCATCTACTAGGATCTTCGCTCTTTGAGCTATTTGTTTCTTTCTTATCTCCTAGTAGTTGATGCTCAGAGCCTTGGGTGTTACTTACTACTTCTTGATTCTATTGATATTCAAGGTTCATTCTTAGTATCTACTTGTTATGTCCCCTAGGTCTAGATGTTTCATTATGGAATACTCACTTCCAAACTTCAATTCATGGTTTTATACTTGTTTCTCATCTCTTATTTTGAATCCAACTCACTTGGGTCTTAGTTTCTAATTTTTATTTTGCAACAACTCATCATTGACTCTTTGTGGAAACAAACTAATTTTATTGATGTAGTGAAACTTAACAAAAGACATTTTCTTTCTTAAAGTAAAAACTGAAATTTAAAGGACTCATAGCAGAACTCTAAAACAAACAAATACTAACATATCAAAACAACTACTAGCAGTAAATTCAGAAAATAGATTTCAACATGGGACTCAATAACCTTTTACTCATCAGCAGCTCAATGCATAGGTCCCTTCCCTTTATCCTTCTTCTTAGAGGAGTCATCACCATCCTTCTTCTTAGAGGCTCCTTCTTATGCTGGGGTGTCCTTTGGCTTCCAAAAGCCTAGCCTCCTCATGAAGGTCCTCTCATCATCCTTGTGCTTGGCCAATATCTCCTCTTGCCTAGCACTAAACTCCTCCATTCCTTGCATGAAAGTAGGATAGTTGGGGTTCAGGGTGGCTACCACATTACACAGGTTATTCAGCTTCGCTTGTGTGTTTATGTCATATTGTCTTCTTGATGTGGTCCTAGCCTCATAAAGGGACCTAAACTCAGCAAAATTCCTCTGTTGCACCATTTGTTGTTCAAGAATTTTGTTGAGGCTGCCTTGCATTTCTCCCCAATTGAATTGACCTTGCTGCTCCTTCATATACTCCATACTTCCTTGAAGTTGCTGGATGCTCTCTTGTATTTGTCCCCATTACTTTTGTTGTTCCATAAGTTGGTTGATATCCCCTTACATGTGGTGAATGTTCCCTTGCATCTCCTTCCAATTGAAACCTTCTGGAAACTGTGCTTGAAACCGTGGAATTGGTGCTTGAACATATGCTTCTTCTTGTTGTGGTAGCCCTTGTGGTTCTTGCACATGAGCCCTATGTTCTCTGGCTCTTTGTAGTGGGTTGATGGCCACCACTTTCTCCATCTTCTTCGTAGTTATTGGTTTGTCTTGCTCCAGCAGGGTCTCATCAATCACAGTCTCTACTCCAGCCTCATCACATAGTCACTAGAGCCAGCCTTGTACTATCTTTGGTGCTTTTCAGCACCCTATGAATGTTGGCAGCTATCATCTCCCCCACATTTATATTCTCCCTTTTCATTATGCTGTAAATCAACACATCTCTCTAAGGTTACCTCCGAAGTGTTGGAGGTGGGGTTGAGGGATCTCCTTACAAAATCAAGCCACCCTCTAATTTGAGGGCACAAATCTCTTCTCCTCAATTGGTTTGGCCTTCCATCCTTGTCCTTTATCCATTCAGTGTTGAGGACTGATGTGAGAATTTTAGTTGATGGTATAGAATTTCACAAATGAAATCTCGTTGCAAGTATAGTTCTACACCAACAAATAATCCTCCCAATAAAAAGTTTGGTTTTGTCACAAGTACAAACTCCAATGAAAATTAACTGAAGTATTTAGACTCTGGATCGTCTCACAAGGAATTGCAATGAAATGGTCAATTATTGGCTATGAAGGAACAAGGGGTTTAATTTATAAAAGGGTAATAAAATAAATGACAAGAAAAGTAAATCAAGAATTGATAAAGGTAAGGTAAAGAACTCTTGGCTAGACATAGGTAATTGAGATGACCATCCTTGTCTACAAACCATGTGTTGACAATTATGAGGAACCGAGCTCATTAAGTCTACTTACAAAAGCCTTAAGTACGTAATATCTACTCCTAGGCTTGAAGTACGTCAAATGGCTTGATCAACATCAATCCATAAGTCCTAACCTAGCTACCAATTAACTTAATAGTAGGCTAGAGTTAATGATTATCAAATTGACCACTACGGGTTCTCAAATCACCAATTCAATGAGACCCAATGACTCAAGGTCACTCAATTCCCTTAGCCTAGGCCAAGAGTCAAGAAAAATACTCAAAAACTAGAGAAAATATTTCATCAAACATCTAGAGTGCAATAAAGGTAAACATCATAAATTGCAAGAATCAATAAAATCTACCAACTATCAATTGCAAGGAAAGTAAGATCACAACTCAAATCAACAATAAAAGAACCTCAAACATTAAATTGCATTAAAAGAGATCCAAATCCAACAAGAGTTCATTAACATAAAAGAGGCATAAAAGGGAAATTAACATGAAAACTAAGAGAACCAAAGTGTAGAAGCATGAAATTGTAAAGAAAACAAGATGACAACAATAATAAAAACCTAGATCTAAGATGAAAATAAGCCTAAGAACCCTAATTCTAGAGAGAAGAGGGAGGTTCTCTCTCTAGAAACTAAACTACATGATGCTATTCTACAACTAAGCGCTCCCCTTTTGCTCAATCTTCAATTCTGCATCAAATATCCTCAGAAATGAGTTGGATTTGGGCCTGGGCAGCTGATAAACCACTATTTTATGGTTTATCTTGTGCTCATTTAAGTGGTTTTTATCAAGTCCTTACCCACTTATTCATACTATTTGCATGGTTTTACATTTTCCTTCCTGATTTTGTGCTATGATTGAAAATATGCTTCTTTGACCTTAATTTTATTAATATTAATTCTCTCTTATCACCATTCGATGCCTTGATATGTGTGTTAAGTGATTTCAGAGATTACAGGGTAGGAATGGCTCAAAGGATGGAAAGAAAGCATGCAAAAGTGGAAGGAATACAAGAAGTTGAATAAATTGTTAAGCTGTCCAGCCTGACCTCTTCGCACTCAAACGGTCATAACTTGAGCTACAGAGATCCAAATGAGATGGTTCCAGTTGCGTTGGAAAGCTAACGTTCGGGGCTTCGATTTGATATATAATTTGCCATAGCTTCCCCAAAACCAGGTGACATGAACGCGTGAATCACGCGGACGCGTGACCAGGCAGAAACACAATCCACGCAAACGCGTGGACGACGCTTCTGCGTCACTTTCCCGCGACCTGTACATACCAGAATACGTTGGGGGTGATTTTTGGGCTATTTTTGACCCAGATTTTAGCCCAGAAAATACAGATTAGAGGTTATAAAGTGGGGGAATGCATCCATTCATAATGATCAGCTCATAATTCATAATTTTTAGTTTTAGATGTAGTTTTTAGAGAGGTTCTCTCCTCTCTCTTAGGATTAGGATTTAGGATTTTTATTATGTTTAAGCTATGATCTCTTCATTCCAGGTTCTATGTTCCTTTAATATTTAAATTCTACTTTTATTTACTCTAATACTTTTATTTGTATTTGATTTATGTTGCCCAATTGACTTATGAACCTTTCCATGTTAAAGTTGAATTTATGTTTAGACGTAATTTGATGTGTTTCAGATTTATGAATGCTTTTAATTTGATTTAGAATTTTCCCTTTTTGCAAACGTGTGCCTTATTATTGGTTATTGTAAATATTTTCTTTTGCTTGTTTATTTGTTTTTATTTTTGTTTTTATTTTTGCTTTTTCATAAATTAAGAGGTTATTGGTTTTTATTTAGTTATTAAAAAATTTTTTTTTCAAAAATCTGTTCTTCGTGTTCATCTTGACCTTCAAGTTGTTCTTAATTGTTTTCTTCGTTTTGATCTAAAAATTTTAAGTTTAGTGTCATTTTATTATTCTCCTCTTTCCTCATTTAATTCAAAAATATCTTTTCTCCTTATTTTAATTGAATTTTCGAAATTTGCATAAAAATTTTTTTTCAGATTTCTATTTTAAAATTTTTATCTTATCTTATCTTAGTTTTAAATTTCAAAATTCAAATCTTTTTCAAAAATCATATCTTTTTCAAAATCTTATCTTATCTTATTTCAAAAATCAAATTTCAAAATTCAATATTTTAATTTCAAATTTCAAAATTTAATTTTCAAATTTCAAAATTTAATTTTCAAATTCAAATTTTAAATTTCAATAACCTTTTAATTTAAAATTTGTTTTTATTTTTGTTTTTAATTTTTATTTACTATTATGAGTTTTCACCCCTCTCGCTTTGAGTTTGGTTCCAATGTTGTTGCAAGGAATGAAAATTATAACAGGAACATGCATCAAGGTCAAAACAATCAGAGATGGAAGGAGCCACGAGGATATGATCAACCCTTTGGGTAACAACACCCTCCAAGATACCATAGACCACGACCATTCCACAATGCATGTCAAAACAACAGTTATGGTGGACCCTTCCGTGACAACCAACACCCACCTAACTGCTATAGTCAAGAGCCATTCCGAGGTGCATACCAAGACGATAGATACGGTGGACCCTATCATATACCTATGACCAACCTCCTCAACATCATTTTGGACCACCATACTCACAAGCCCCTTACCACCAAACACCCTCATATGATCCTAACCCTCATCCACCATACCAACCACCTTATGAACCATATATAGAACCACCCTAATTCCAACCCAATTACTCCCAAGAACCACCACCTCCATATGCACCATATCCATATCCATCAATCCAAGAGCCTTATGGTCCTACTTATGATACCCAAGCGGAACACGAATCAACGGATCGTCTCAAGGAAACAGTGGATCAATTTCATGCAACCCTTCATCAATTGGAGCAAGCGATACATCAATTAGCTTCCCGACATTCGGACACTCAAGGAATCCCCATGGCTTCATGTGGACAATCTAATGAAGAACGTAGCATGAAGGAGACATTAAAAACTCCGGTGGACAGTAAAGAGCATGAATTTGTACTGAAACAAGTGGAGGAAGCCATAATTATTGAAGAAGAAGAAGTGGTTGAAGACTTGGGAGATGCTGAACCTCCATGGGAAAGTCAAGACATAGAACCTCCTTCCAAGACGGTTGCATTTGATGTTGAAGAGGGTGTACAACCTCCAAGGCATATCATAGTTGAAGACTTGGAAGAGGTTGGTCAAGAGATGGAGATTAAAGAAGAAGAAGCACAACCTCCCATGCCCTTGGTAAACAATGAAGAAGAGATTGAATTGGAAGAAAGCTACCAAGAGGAAGAGGTTGATATTGAAGAAGCTTGCAAAGAGGTGGTAATTGTCAAAGAAGAACACAAAGGAGTGGAGCTTGCAAGTTCATTAGAAACCCCTCCCCCTAAGTTGCCATCATCCTTCACAACATTCAAGTGGGTAAAATTCATATCCCTTAGCTTTCTAATTCCACTTGAATATAGGCTACTGGAGACGGATGGTCAACTTAGAGCTCTTTGTGACATTAAGAGTAAGAGGAAGATGGTCAGCGGTAAGAATTGTCTTGCTAGGTTCATTATGGTTGGAAGCTTTAAGTTTAAACACAAAGGTTGGTGTAGAGCTCAACTGAATGGGTCTAGGAAGCTGTTTGGATGTCTCAGTGAGAATTTCAATTGCGTGCCACCCGGATGGAATCATGATGATCAACAAGAAGACGGGTGCAAAAGCAAGGTTTGGGACCTCGGAATTCAGTCTAGAAATCAACACTCTTGGGGCCTTGTCACTTGCTTCAACTTACTTGAAGGCTTTCTACGCCTAGTTTGGGATTCCGGAGGCTACTGGAATTCCAAACATTGGTGCAGATTTCTGGATGAATTCAAGCACAAGCCACCATAACAGGAAGCTCATCAAATGTCCAACTTAAGGACTTTAACTAAAAGTGCTAGGTGGGAGACAACCCACCATGGTATGATCATTCATTTTTAATTTTAATTTTATTTCATTTTGTTTATTTTTGAGTTTTATTTTATTTTATTGAACCTGGAATTATTCATAACATCTGCATCAGCATCTGCATACTGCATTTTGCATTAAAAAAAAAATCGCACGCGACGCGACAGCGTCGCCGACGCGTCCGCGTCACCAGTGCATTAGGAAGAAAAGAAAAGTGAACAGAGAGTCACGCGAAAGCGTGGCTGAAGGTGTGCCTGTGGCATAAATTAACCACGCGACCGTGTCGTTGACGCGTCCGCGTCATGTGCGAAATAGCCTCCCCACGCGTCCGCGTCACCCACGCGAACGCGTGGCCCTGTAAAATCGACGTCAAAAGGTGTATGGCAGTATGTTGGGCTGGAGTGGGGCTGGAATCGTGCTAGAAGCACAAGCTTTACCACGCGAACGCGTGCCCCACGCGTTCGCATCGTTTAGCAAATATGGCCCTCCACGCGATTGCGTCACCCACGCGACCGCGTCACCCAAAAAATTTGGCAAAAAGAGTTTCGAACAGAGAGTTGCGCGAACACGAGGCTGCACTCGCGCCACTCGCATAAAACAGGCCACGCGATCGCATGACCCACGCGTCCGCGTCACCTGACCTTATCGCGCACCACGTGACCGCGTCAATCACGCGTCCGCGTCGCCTGCGTTGCACAACTTATCCAGATTTGCGCCAATTATCTTATCTTTTCTTTTCTAATCCTAATTTCTTCTTTCTCTCTCCTTTCTCACTTTCTTTTTCTTCTTCTCATCTTTTTTCACTTTCATTTTATTTTATTTAATTTATTTGCATATTTCATTCATTACATTTTAATTTTGTGCATATTTTTCTTTTCTTTTCTAAATTTTTTATTTTTCCATTGGTGTCACTTGTTCATATTCAACTGTTGTGTCTTTTCTGGTATTATTTTGGTACTCAGTGACTTGTTTTACACTGTTGGGTAATATTATTTAAGTCAATGCTAATCTTTTATGATATTTGTATTAATTTTGCATTGATATGAATTTATATTGTCTTGCACTCTCCTCCCCTATGTTTCAAATCTTGCACCACTAGTATGCCATTGCTTCTATTGTTTTCTCACGTACCTGTTGAAGCTTCCATGTAAATGAGACCCTTATCATTTGGCATTAACCCACCCATAGTTCATTTATTTTCTTATCTTTATTTCTGGGTTACTCTTCTTCCCTTTTTCTTTCAGGATGGCCACCCGGAATGGAACCGAAAGACGTTTACATGGGGAGACAGACAAGTCCATCTACAAAATCTTCAGAGAAAAGCATCAGTTGGAGTCACCCATCCACTTGTACATCTTAGCATGCACCGAGGACGGTGCAATCTTTAAGTGTGGGGAGGTCGATACCGATCTCCATGGGTTAGCTATTTTCTTCTTTTCAATACCATTGTTTTATTTTCTTCATTTGTTCATTATTGCATTTGCATGTTTAATTGCATGTTTGTTTGATTTTATGCATGTAGCTACTGCTTGGTTGAGAAATAATAAGTTTCTTTTTAAAGACCCTATTTTTGAAAAATTTTCACTAATTTAAAATCAAAATTTTTGTGTTAAATTTGTTTGAAGTTGTAATTGAAACATGGTTTTTGAGTTAAAAAGAACACACAACCTGTGAGATTTTGAGCTTATTTATATTGTTACATTATTTAACCATAAATTTTTATTCTTGTGTGTTTTCTTCTCTATAATTGCAATCTTTGCTTTGTTCCATTCTATATGTCCATTATTTAGTGTATTTACATGCTTGCATATGATTGAGGCCATTATTTGTTATTAGCTCACTTATCTCAAATAAGCCTACCTTTTACATCACCCTTGTTAGCCACTTTGAACTTTTTAACCCCCTTCTATTTCATAACCACATTACTAGCTTTAAGCAGAAAAATAAAATAAAAATCCCAAGCTGAATTCTTGGTTAGCTTAAGATAGATATTGTGTATGATTTAAGTGTGGAAAATTTTATGGGAACATGGGATGATAAAAAAAAAGGGGAATTAATTTGAATAAGTTATTTGAAAATTTGGGAAGCATGCTCATGAGAAATCAAAATAATTAAATTACCATGTGTATTGAAAAGAAAAAAAATTTATATTAAGTAATTAAATAAGGGGATACAAAAAAAAAGAAGAAAAATAATATTACCCCAAATGCAAAATAAAAAGAATCAATGCACATGGGACAAAATTCAAAAATAAGTTTGATACTTGAGCATGTAATACAAAAGTGGAAAAAAAATTTGGGTAGCTAGGTAAAGTATTTTAAATTGTATAAGTATGTATATGTTAGGTGAGATCTTAGACTAATCAAGGATTCACTTTATAAAGCTCACTTGGCCATACATATATCCTTACCTTTACCTCAACCCCATTACAACCCTAAAAAGACCTCATGATGTTTGCATTAGTACATTAAATATTTGTTGATTGGTTAGATTAAGAACAGAGTTTAGAAAGCATGACTAGAGAAGAGTAGAGTGAATTACCCTATACACTTGAGAGATTAGAGTGCATATACACTACCAGTAAGGGTTCAATGCTTGATTCTATGTTCCCTGCTTTCATGAGCTATCTTCTTACAAGTTTACCTGTCTTTCATTGTATAATTTGAATTAGTGGAATTTGATTCATATTTTGGAGAACTTATTTACTTTTAACCAAGTAGGTAGAAACATCTTAGCATGTAGTTGCATTCATATAGATAGGTTGCATTTCATACATTCTATCATTCCTCTTCACTTTTATAGCTCCTCTTGAGCTTAGCATGAGGACATGCTAATGTTTAAGTGTGGGGAGGTTGATAAACCACTATTTTATGGTTTATCTTGTGCTCATTTAAGTGGTTTTTATCAAGTCCTTACCCATTTATTCATACTATTTGCATGGTTTTACGTTTTCCTTTCTGATTTTGTGCTATGATTGAAAACATGCTTCTTTGACCTTAATTTTATTAATATTAATTCTCTCTTATCACCATTCGATGTCTTGATATGTGTGTTAAGTGATTTCAGAGATTACAGGGTAGGAATGGCTCAAAGGATGGAAAGAAAGCATGCAAAAGTGGAAGGAATACAAGAAGTTAAAGAAATTGTTAAGCTATCCAGCCTGACCTCTTCGCACTCAAATGGTCATAACTTGAGCTACAGAGGTCCAAATGAAATGGTTCCAGTTGCGTTGGAAAGCTGACGTTCGGGGCTTCGATTTGATATATAATTTGCCATAGCTGCCTCGACGCCAGGCAACGCAAATGCGTAGATCACGCGGACGCATGACCTGGCAGAAACACAATCCATGCAAACGCGTGGACGACGCTTCCGCGTCACTTTCCCGCGACCTGTACGTACCAGAATACGCTGGGGGCGATTTCTGGGCTGTTTTTGACCCAGTTTTCAGCCTAGAAAATACATATTAGAGGCTATAAAGTGGGGGAATGCATCCATTTATAATGATCAGCTCATAATTCATAATTTTTAGTTTTAGATGTAGTTTTTAGAGAGAGAGGTTCTCTCCTCTCTCTTAGAATTAGGATTTAGGATTTTTATTATGTTTAAGCTATGATCTCTTCATTCCAGGTTCTATGTTCCTTCAATATTTAAATTCTACTTTTATTTACTCTAATACTTTTATTTGTATTTGATTTATGTTGCCCAATTGACTTATGAACCTTTCCATGTTAAAGTTGAATTTATGTTTAGACGTAATTTGATGTGTTTCAGATTTATGAATGCTTTTAATTTGATTTAGAATTTTCCCTTTTGGCTTTGGTTGAGTCATTGGAGACACTTGAGTTATCAAACTCATTGTTGATTGAAAATTGAAATTCTTTAAGAATTAATTCGAGTTCCACTAACTCTAGCCTTTCCCAAGGAAAGACTAGGACCTGAGGAATCAAAATTAATTCATCCACTTAACTTACCTTCATAGTTAGAGGTTAACAAAGTGGGAGAAAAATCCAATTCTCATCACAATTGATAAGGATAACTAGGATAGGACTTCCAGTTCTTATACCTTGCCAAGAGATTTTATTATTGATAATTTATTTTAGTTGTCATTTAAATTACCTGTCCCTTATTTTAAAAACCCCTAATTTACAAAACTCATAACCAATAATAAGAACATACTTCCCTGCAATTCCTTGAGAAGACGACCCGAGGTTTAAATACTTCGGTTATCAATTTTAAAGGGGTTTGTTACTTATGACAACCAAAACTTTTGTAAGAAAGGTTGATTACTTGGTTTAGTAACTATACTTGCAACGAGAATTTACTATAACTTCTAAACCATCAATGTTCAGTTCTTCAGCAGCTCAGAAATTGCCCCCAGCGATTTCACTTTAAGTGGGTCACGTGCCGAGCATAACGCGTACGCGTGGGTGACGCATGCGCGTTGTTGGCAAAAACCTTTATTCACGCGTACGCGTGCTTGACACGTGCACGTGGCTTGAAAAATCTCCAATGCACGCGTACGCATGCATGACCTGTGCGCATGGCCCTCAATTCTCCAAAAGCTCATTTCTTCATGAATTCTCCCTTTTGCATGCTTTTCTCTTCAATTCTTCCATCCAATTCTTGCCTTATAAACCTGAAATCACTCAACAAACACATCAAGGCATCAAATAGAATTAAAGTGAATTAAAATCACCAATTTAAGGGCCTAAAAAGCATGTTTTTACACTTAAGCACAAATTAAGGGAGAATTACAAAACATGCTATTTCATTGAATAAATATGGAAAAAGGTGATAAAATCCCCTAAAATAAGCACAAGATAAACCACCAAATTGGGGTTTATCAAACCTCCCCACACTTAAACTAAGCATGTCCTCATGCTAAAATCAAGAAAGAAGCAAAGGGTATCAACATTTATTCAATACAAACTAACTATATACAACCTATCTATATGCAATCTATCTAAATGCAATCTATCTTCATGAATGCATCTACTTGGTCAAAACAATCAATTTTCAAGAATACATATAAGTACAAGGGCTAAAGCCTTAACAATCAAATCAACCTACAATTGAATTGAATTATTGAAAGATTTTACAAACTTGCAAGAAAAGATGATCATGGGTGGAAACATGTAATCGAGCAATCGAATCCTCACCGGATGTGTATCCGCTCTAGGCACTCAAGTGTATAGGGTTGATTCACTCAATTCTCCCCTAATCATGCTTTCCAAGATTTGTTTTTCATCTAACAATCAACAGTTATTCCATGCATGCATACAAATATCATGAGGACTTTCCCATAGGTTGTAATGGGGCTAGAGTTAAGATAAGGATGCATATGGTCAAGTGAGCTTGAGATTTGAATCTTTGATTAACATAAGCTTCCCACCCAACCTATATAACAACTTATACAATTCTAAACAAACCTAACTACCCATTCTTCACTTTTTTACATACTCATGCATTCTTTTTTTATCACCACACATATGCATTGATTATTATTGAACTTCACTTTGGGGCATTTTGTCCCCTTTTTATTACTTTTCTTTTTTCTTTCTTTTCTATATATATATATATATATATATATATATATATATATATATATATATATATATA
>NC_029794.2:12190811-12208212 GCF_000816755.2 Arachis ipaensis | reverse complement strand
ACCTGAAATAACTCAACAAACACATCAAGGCATCGAATGGAATTAAAGTGAGTTAAAATCACCAATTTAAGGGCCTGAAAAGCATGTTTTTACACTTAAGCACAATTCATGGGAGAATTATAAAACCATGCTATTTCATTGAATAAATATGGGAAAAGGTGATAAAATCCCCTAAAATAAGAATAAGATAAACCACAAAATTGGGGTTTATCAAACCTCCCGACACTTAAACTAAGCATGTTCTCATGCTAAAATCAAGAAAGAAGTAAAGCGTATCAACATTTATTCAATGCAAACTAATTACATGCAACCTATCTATATGCAATCTATCTACATGCAATCTATCTACATGAATGCATCTACTTGGTCAAAACAAATCAATTTCCAAGAATACATGTACAAGTACAAGGGCTAAAGCAATAGTAATCAAAGCAACCCATAATTGAATTGAATCATTGAAAGATCTTACAAACTTGCAAGAAAAGATGATCATGTGTGGAGACATGTAATTGAGCGATCGAACCCTCACCGGATGTGTATCCGCTCTAGTCGCTTAAGTGTATGGGGTTGATTCACTCAATTCTCCCCTAATCATGCTTTCCAAGATTTATTTTTCATCTAACAATCAACAATTATTTCATGCATTCATACAAATATCATGAGTTCTTTCCCATAGGTTGTAATGGGGCTAGGGTTAAGGTAAGATTGTATATAGTTAAGTGGACTAGAATTTGAATCTTTGTTGAGCTTAAACTTTCCACCTAACCTATGACAACCTATACAATTCTAAACAAACCTAGCTATCCATTCTTCACTTTTTCACACACTCATGCATTCCCTTTTGATCACCACACATATGTATTGATTATTATTGAACTTCACTTTGGGGCACTTTGTCCCCTTTTTATTGCTTTTTTCTTTTTTCTTTTCTATATATTTTCTTTTTCTTCTTATATATATATATATTTTTTCTTTTTTTTTCTCAATTTTTTTAACTAAAATATACACAAAAGCATCAATGCATATGGTATAAACATAATTGATACATGAATATGTACCCGTTCCCATGATTTTCAACAAAACCACAAAATACACTTTTATCTCTACCCAATGTTCCCAACTTCCCCAAAATCAAATGATAAACACTCTCACTAGCCCAAGCTAATCAAAGATCCAAACAAGGGACGTTTATTGTTTTTCACTTAGGGTTTGTAATGTGCTAAAATTAAGAACAATTAGGTTTAGCATCGGCTCAAAGTTGGTTAACAATGGAAGATAAAAGGTAAGACTATTTGGGTAAGTGAGCTAATTGAAACAATGGCCTCAATCATATAAGTGCATTCATACACAAAATAATGGACATAAAGAATCAAACAAATCAAAGATTATAATCATAGAAAGAGAATAATGCACACAAGAATGAAAATAAGTGGTTATACAATGTAACCACACAATTAGGCTCAAATCTCACATGCTTGTGTTCTTAGCTCAAAAATCATGTTCCACAATATATGTAATCAAGCAAGTTCTAAAAAATTTTTTTTCAATCAATTGGGGTGCCCTATAGATAAATTTCTTGAAAAATCTCATTATTTTGACTAAGCTTATTATATTATATATGCAAACTAAGAAAATGTCACTAAAAATCCTAAAAGATCTAAAAAAATGAAATGCAGAAGTGTTGGGATTAGAAACTTGTCACCCAAAAATGCCGACTGGTTGGACGACCTCCCCACACTTAAGAGTTTACACCGTCCTCGGTGCACTCAAAGATGAGCAAGGGGGTACGGCGACCTTCCTAGTTGCCACCTTCAGCTGGTGGGTCAACCGGTGCTACGTGTTCTTCCTTCCACTTCAGTTTTTTTTTATGGTGCATTAGTCATGAAAAAATAGGAAATAACACCGTAAAAAAATGAGAAAATATAAAAACAAGGAAGCGTGCATTATTGAAATGAGGTGAATCACTAGAATGGAGTGAGTGAATTGGTGTGACATTAGTGAAAAAATATAGGTGTGTGAATTCTAAACTAGGCACCCTTTAGAACGCACACACTATCATAAAGAGATATGTCACAATTACACAAAGAAAGTATGCACTTCACTCATTCTAGTGTGCTTGAAATACTTTGAAGAGAACTTGTAGGTTAAGGCAACCAAACATGTGAAGAAGCATAAAAGCATTCAAGCAATTGTGAATTGGGTAATGGATGGACATTGATTGATGTGCAAGGCAACTTTAATGAACAAGATGGAATGTGAAACTTACACATCAAACAATGACACATATTGAAGTTTATTTGCAATACCTAAGTGACATAGAGGTGGAGCATATGGATGCTATGGAACCTAAGAAAAAAGAATATAGAAGTGAAAATCAATCACATAGCAAGCATGGTCCACAAAGCTTAGAAAGCTTAAAAATATATTATTTGGTAAGCTTTCGATCCAATTTCACAATTCCAAAATCTCAACGCATGAAATAAGTGATGCTCAATCAGAGCAAGCATCCTAAAAAAATTGCATTGATAATGTACAATTTCCTAACAATGGATGATGAATGCATGGTGGCTAAAACATGCAATTCAAAAGATTTAGAAGCTCGAAGGCAATGTAACATGTACTTGGTATTCACAAATGTTAAGCATTAAAAACTCAACCCAAGTAACAATTTGTAACCTCAACAAAGAATCCAACAAAGAATATTAACAACAATGATGTTAAACTAACATCTTATCAATGATCAGCAGCAAGAGATAGTAAGCAAAATTAACAATCCAACACTTATAATGAAAAACAAAAATTAAACAGAGAGTAAACTAACTAAATAACTAACTAACTAAAAAGAATGGTTATAAATGGTATTTGGTAGTGTTGGATGAGGGGTAAGAGAAGAGAAGAGGAGAGAAGAAGAGAAGAAAAGAAGTGTAGTGAAGTAAGGGCGACCACGCGTACGCGTGCATGACGCGTGGGCGTGGGAATGGTGAAATGGAAGCGACGCGTACGCGTGCTTCACGCGTGCACGTCGATGGGTTATTTCGAGAGCGACGCGTACGCATTACATGCACGTACGTGTGAGTTCACTTGTGCGAAAGGCACAAAACGCGCACAGTGCAGGCACAACTCTAGGGAAAATGGCTGAGAAATGGAAATATGCAATCCACGCGTACACGTGGATGACGTGTGCGCGTGGATGGTTGAAAATACTTGGGTCACGCGTACGCATGAAGCACGCGTACACGTGGGTTGATGCTCTGTTTTTCAAAATTTTTCATGTTTTTGCACCAAACCAAGCATTCCAAACCTCCAAACAGCTACCAAAACATCATAAAACCTTATTTAACCTACTAGACTCCCAATTAAACTCAACTAACCAAACAAAACATGAAATTAAACCTAAATTACCAATATTTACAAAGAGGAAAAAGGAAAAGATGTTACCATGGTGGGGTATCTCCCACCTAACACTTTTCTTTATTGTCCTTAAGTTGGACTTATGGGGAGCTCCTCATCAAGGTGGCTTATGCTTGAATCCATCCTTGAACATCTACCAATGCTTGGACTTCCATTGTGCTTCATCATTTAAAGTTAATAACTCCAAGCTTTGGTGGAGTTCTTCACAAACCATGGGCTCCCAAAGTTGATCCAAACCTTGTAAACCGGGATCCCATACTTTGTTCTCACACCCGTCTTCAATTTGATCACTTTGATCCCTTCCGGGTGGTAAGAAAGCTGAATTCTCATGAAGGCACCAAACGATCCTCCTAGACCTATTCAATTGAGCACTACACCAATCCATGCTCTTCAATTTCGAGCTTCTAACCATAATGAGCCTAGACTTACAACGCTAACCACTAAACATTCTCCTCTTACGCTTGATTCCACAAAGCGCCCTAAGTTGGCCATCCGTTTCAAGAATACCATATTCAAGTGGGATAATAAAGCTAAGAGTTAGAAGTTTTACCCACTCAAATGAAGGAGTAGATGACAACCTAGGTGGAGGAGTTCCCAACGGTCTTGACAAAGTACACTCCACTCCCGTCCATCCTCTTCTAGAGGTTTCCACCACTTGGCACGGTACTTTAAGCTCTACCTCTTGCCAAGCTTCCTCAAGTTCATATTCTTTTTCACCAAATTCTTCTATCTCTTCCCCATCACTCAAATCATAAATAGGAGGTTTAGTGAAATCTACCTCCTCATCAATTCCAAGCATAGTGGGGAAGGACTCATCAAGCTCAAAAGGATCATATGTTGATGCGGAATCATCATAGATAGGAGGGCTTGTTGCTTGTACCACTTCTTCCACTTCTCCAGTCACATTGTGCCTTAGAGGTTGTGCACTCTCCTCCTTAACACCAATTTTGTACTTCATGGGAGAAGGTTCCTCCACTTGAGATTTCTCTATGTACTCAATATATTCTAAATACCCAACTACTACTTCCTCTTATTCAATAATCTCTACCTCCTCCTCTTGTTGCATTTCTTGATTTAACTCTTCTTCTTCACCTTGGAGCTCCAAAATCACCTCTTCGCTAAGCTCTTTGGTTGCTTCTTCACATTCAACAATGGAAGTGTCTTGATCACATAGGCTTAGGTGGGATGAGACCATGTTGCTAACGGCTTCCGCTATGATAGCCATCTTGGCTTCTAGCTCCTTGAACACTTCTTCATGATGCATACACCTAGCTAGAAGTTCTTGTTGCTCTCGCATTAGGTCTTCCGATGAAGGTGGTGGTGGAAGAGAGGGTTTATTATTTGAGGAAAAGGCATTGTAGTTGGAAGGTGGTTCATATTGGTGAAAGTCTTGAGGTGGTGTATATGGAATTTTTGGTTCTTGGGAGTATTGGTGTTGGAATGGTGGTGGCTCTAGATATGGTTCATATGGTGGTTGGTATGGTGTGTATGAGTTAGGATCATGTGGAGGTGAATGGTAGTATGAGGCTTGTGAGTATGGTGGAAGGCTATATTGAGGAGGGGGTTTATATGTATGTGGTGGTTGTGGTTGACAATCACAATAAGGGTCATCACATACATTAGATTGGTATTCATTAGGATTTGGATTGTACCCATAAGAATCCGAAGAATAATCATGTTGGGGTGGCGCTTGAACGGCTTGGATGGCATAAAATACCTTTTGGTTCTTGCACATCTCCATGAGGAGAGTAGTCATGTCCCCAATCATTCTTGCCAAACTCGATTCATAAGGAGGTTGTTGCCAAGAAGGTTGTGGTGCGTGGCAGAAATTAGACCAATTAAGAGATTTTTAATAAGAGAACAGCGTTGCAAGTATAGCCCTTAACTAGCTAAAATCTGCCTCACCAATTTAAAAGGGTGTCACAAAAATTTAGAATAAAAATACTGGGAGTATGAATCCCAGGTCATCTCCCAACGAGTTGCACGAAAGGGTGCTAATTTATTAATTAGGAATTTTTTGAGGGTTTTGAGAGTTGAATAATGAGCAATTAATTAATTGTAAATTAAAGCAACGAAAACTAAGAATAATTATTAATAAAAAAAAAGCCTTGATTGGGGGAATGATTAATTGGAAGTTCTATCCTTGTTGGGGTCTCTTAAATGTAGTATTTAAAAGGTTGTTGTTTTCACTTAGTTAACCCTTACTAAATAAAGGAAAGTTAAGTGATTAAGCTAACCCTTATTTGCAAATCCTAGTCCTCTCCCTTAGGAAGGTCTAGCGTTAGTAAATACAGAACTAGCCAACAACTTCCAGTTTAATCAACACCTAAGCCTTCCAACTCAAGTGTCTCCTTTTAATCAACCCCCATGTCAAGTATGGAGTCTACTCCATTGACATGAATATAACGCTCATAAAAATATAAGAAGACATGATGAATTAAATAAAAATAAAATAGAGACTGAAAATTAATTGAAAGTAAAAGTAATCCTCTTTATCAACAATCCATGAAAATAATCCAATTAGAACTCTAAATAAAATAAATAAGGATATGGAAGAATAAGGGACAGAGTAAACAAACTAGAATAATGTCTTCAACGGAGGTAATGACTTCTTCAATATCCAAAAGCATAAAACTAATTAACTATGAATGTAAAGAGAACCTAGAGGGGAAGTAATCCTCTCTAAATTCAGATATAAAAAACCTAAAACTATCCTAATGAGAATATGTGAAGTTGTGTCAAGTTGCGTAAAGAGGTGTGTTGAGTCTCTGCATATTCCCTGGCTTTATTCTGTGTTTCTGGGCCAAAAACTGGGTCAAAACGTGGCCCAAAATCACCCCTAGCATTTTCTGTTAATTATGCAGATCGCGCAGGTCACGCGTATGCGTCGTCCATGCGTTCGCGTCATTCAGCGATTTTCCTTGTCACGCGTCTGCGTCGTTCACGCGTTCCCGTCATTCGTGCAGACTCCAATCCACGCGTACGCGTCAGGCACGTGCACGCGTCGCTGCGATTTTCTCCATTTCACGCGCCCGCGTGAGCCATGCACTCGCGTCAGTGTTCGCTGGTCATCTCCTTAGTTTCTTGTGTTCCTTCCATTTTTGCAAGCTTCCTCTCCATTCTCTAAGCTATTCCTGCCCTATAAAGCCTGAAACACTTAACACACGGATCACGGCATCGAATGGTTTAAAAGAGAATTAAAATATACTAATTAAAGGTCTCTAGGAAGCAAGTTTTCAACCATAGAACAATACTAGGAAGGAAAATGTAAAATCATGCAATTAGTATGAATAAGTGGGTGAAGACTTGATGAAACCACCTAATTAAACACAAGATAAACCGTAAAATAGTGGTTTATCAACCTCCCCACACTTAAACATTAGCATGTCCTTATGCTTAGCTTAAGGAGATAAAACAAATGAGTAGGGAAAAGTAGGACTCATGCAATGCAATGCAACCTATGTATATGAATACAACTAAATGATAAAATGATTTTGTCTACTTAGTTAAAAATAAATAAGTTCTTTCAAGACAAAGACAAATCAAATTCTACTAACTCAAATTATACAATAAAAGCAAGTAAACTCGTAGGAAGACAGCTTATGAAAGCAGGGAACATAGAATTAAGCATTGAACCCTTACTGATGTTGTGTATGCAGTCTAGTCACTCTAGTGTATAGGGTAATCACTCTACTCTCCTCCAATCATGCTTTCTAAACCTTGTTCTTCACCTAACTAATCAACAAGTATTTAATGTATCAATGCAAATATCATGAGGTCTTTTCAAGGTCGTAATGGGGCCAAGGTAAAGGTGAGGGTATATATATGGCTAAGTGAGCTATAAATTGAATCCTTGATTATCCTAAGCTATCACCTAACATACATACTCTTATTTTCTTCTTAAAGCATCCTTAACTTACCCAAAATTCTCCCACTTTTGTTTTACATACTCATGCATCAACTTTTCTCTTAACTTGTATCACATATGCATTGATTTTTGAACTTAATTTAGCATTGGGGTAATTTGTCCCCTTATTTATTTATCTAATTACTTAATTATTTGAATATTTTTGGATTTTTTTAAAGCATAAACATAACATTGCCAATGCACATGGATTTTTAATTTTTCTAGTTTCACATGAGTAGGTACCCAAATTCCCAACATTTTATCATGACACATTCCCTTATCAACCAATGTTCCCACAGCTTCCCACACTTAATTGATACACACTTCCTATCTTAAGCTAACCAAATATTCAATTTGGGATATTACTTGTTTTTCTGCTTAAGGCTAGTAATGTGGTAAAATATAGAACAAATGGGATTAAAAGGCTCAAATTGGCTAACAAAGGTGAATAGAAGGGTAGGCTATTTGGGGTAAGTGAGTTAATAAAATAATGGCCTCAATCATATGCATGCATATAACACATTAAATATTGGACATAGGATGGAACAAAATATAGATTACAATCATAGAGAAGCAAACACACAAGAATAAAATATTTATGGTTAAATAGTGGAACCATTTCATTAAACTCAAGTCTCACAGGTTGTGTGTTCTAACTTTTAACTATGTTCCAAATACAACTTCCAAACAAGTTTAACACAAAAGTTTTGATTTAAATTAGTGAAAATTTTTAAAAATGGAGTCTTAAAAAGAAACTTATTGATTTTTTTAACCAATTAGAACATGCATGCAAATAATCTATGCAATTTATCCTATCTTAACAAAAGAAAAATTAACTAAATATCCTATTTTATTGGTGTTTAAGGAAGAGAAATTACCTTCGGAAGTCAGGTACTGACCAACCTCCACACACTTAAAGCTTGGCACCGTCTTCGGTGCCATCTGTCCGGAACAACGAGGGGCTGGTAGTAGCATCTCCACAATCGGAACCATCATGGCTCCCTGTGCTGGTAAATGAAGTGGAGTCCGAGGTGTCTGGGTCTTCTTTAGCTGGGTGATGACCAACAAGTAGCTCCTTGAGGTATGTAAATCGGCGCTTGTTACGGCGCTCTCTTTGCTTTCCTTTCCGGTCAAGCCTCTCAATTATCAGATGGAGCAGTTGGTTTGTTGAAGGTGCTTGTGATGTGGAAGGAGAAGGAATATCTTCGGCTGGTTCTGCAGGCCGGCTAGCAGTGGCTGCTGGAGGTCTGATATACTTCCCGTTAGGGACGTACTGATCATCTCGTGGAATCATGGCCTTGGTGTCCCCAGCTCTGTAGGAGACTCCGGCTGCTGAGACTAGATCTGAAACTAAAGCGGGAAAAGGTAAGTTGTCCGCTATCTGTACGTGTCCCATAGCATGCCGAATGTGTCTTGGTAAATTGAGGTGCTGGTTTGTAAGGATACACCAGAGTAGAACAGCCATATCTGCAGTGAATGAGGACTCGTGAGTGCTCGAAAAGACGTAATGGGACATAATCTGTGCCCATACTCAAGCTTCCACGGTGAGTGCTGAAGCCAATATGCACTTAGGTCGAGATCGATGGTATCCATAGATCCATCTGCTGCCAGGTTGTGCTATAACTCTGATAACGGTGTCCCAGTCAAATTGGTATGTCTAGCGTTTGAATGAGGCTTCTTGTAATGCGTCCAATCCTTTTGGGGTAGGGGGAAGATCTAAAGCTCGTTGAATGGTCTCTTCTGTTATGGGAACTTACTTCTGATGGATATAGACAGACTGCATGGTTGGCATGTGAAAATTGGAGTAGAATTCAACTACCCATAAAAGATTAACCTGCCTTGGCTGTCTCCGTAGGAATCCCCATTGTCTTCGTTCAATTTGCGGCTCAACAAATTCAACAATGTTAGTCGGGAGGATGAGAAGGTGCTCATTGTTATAATTTCTCTCAGCCAGGATAGGGAACATCTGCTCACAGTAGCGGTTAAGGAACCGCGCAGTGTCCTTTGCTGGGAAAGCTTTTTCTTTTTCATCGACCTTAATGATCCTCTTGATTCGCTTTGTTGAGGGTTTTACTGCTATTAAAGATGGCTCTGCCACTAGTGCTCTTTTTGTTCCTTTCCTTGCCAGTGGTTTGGGAGTGCTTTTTCTTTACCCTTCTTGGTGGCCATCCTGAAAAAGGAAAAAGAAAGTAATACGTAAAGCTAAGGGTTCGAGCAAGGGAGGGGATAGTATAGGTGATAATCAATGCATGGTAAAGAAGGATGTCATTAACACATGGTCATGACTACATGTGAAAAGTTCATCAATGAAAATATAGCAAGTGCATGTGATGGCAATTAAATGCAAGATGTTTATTGACATGCCGGCAAAGGCATGAGTAGCATATATCAAGCATTAAATGTCCAAGTTAGATTATCAACCCTTTCAAACTAACAACCTGTTTGTATTGACAATTATATTTAATTAATAAAATATAAAAGGAGTTTTGTGAAAGACAGGCGTTAGAGTAGTAGAAAAATTGATGCACAATGCCATACGGGCTTTTTCACAAACACATAGCATGCATGATAAATATGTTATTGAAAGTATTAATTTTGAACATGCAAGCAATCCTTTAAGAAGTATTTTTAATTGTCAAACAATTCCACAATAACTCACAAGCAAAATATAGAAGTAAATAATCACCTAATTAAATTTCTAACACCAATTAAGGAATGAAAAGAAAGAGAAAGAAAAAAGAAAATATAGATAATGAAAGAAAAAAATAAAAATAATAAAGGAAAAGTAAAGAGGGAAAGAAGAAAGAAAAGAACCTTGTTAATGAAAGTGAAAAATAAGGGATGAGAAGGTAAAAAGTGAAAAAGAATAAAGAGGGAAGAAGAGAGAAGAAAGAAATAAGAAAGGAAAAGAAAAGATTTAGATCTGGGAAGGAAAAGATAAGATATCTTGGCTGATCTGGATAAGCTGTGCGTCGCATGTGACACGGACGCGTGGGTCACGCGATCGCGTGATGGGCGATAAGTTCAGGTGATGCGGACGCGTGGCCTGATTTGTGCTATTGGCGCGAGTGTAGCTTCGCATATGCATAACTTTCTGTTTTATACGCATTTTGCCAAATTTTGGGGTGACACGGTCGCGTGGGTGACGCGATCGCGTGAATGGCCTGATTTTGTAAAACGACGCGGCTGCTTGGGGCACGCGATCACGTGGTAGGGTTTGTGCTTCTAACATCATTCCAGTCCCACTCCATCATAACTTGCTGCCATATACCTCATTTACATCGATTTTTAATGGCACGCAGTCGCGTGGGTGACGTGGACGCGTGGGAGGCTATTTTCAAAATGACGCGGCCGCGTGGGTGACGCGGTCGCGTGGGCATGTTTATGCCTAAAGCACGCCTCCAGCCACGCTTTCGCGTGACTCTCTGCTTCTCTTCTTCTTAGTTTCTAATGCACTATGACGCGGACGCGTCGCGTGCCTCTCTTCCTTTTTTTTATATGCAGAATGCAAATGCAAATGCAGGCTATATGCAGTTGTATGCAGAGGTTATAAGAAGGGTCATTAACAAAAACAAAGATAGAATAAAGTAAAATAAAACTAAGACTGAAACTGAACGATCATACCATGGTGGGTTGTCTCCCACCTAGCACTTTGCTTTTATGTCCTTAAGTTGGACGTCTTCAGGCTCATTCTGCTTCTGTTGGTGGGTCTTCCAAGAGGAAAACCTCTAGTTCTTTGTGATCCTTCGTCTTCTCTCCATGATAAAGCTTCAGGCGATGTCCATTGACCTTTAAGAATTTAGAGCTAGAAGGATAACGCAGGTGGAAAACTCTGTATGGCTATTCCTTTTCTACTCTGTAGGGACCTTCCCATCTTGATCTTAGTTTGCCTGGCATAAGCCTCAGTCTGGAGTTATAAAGAAGAACTAACTCCCCTGGTCTGAATTCTCTCCTTTTTATGTGTTTGTCATGGACAGCCTTCATCTTTTCTTTGTATCGCCTGGAATTGTCATATGCTTCTAGGCGAAGATTCTCTAATTCTGCTAGTTGCAACTTTCTTTCAGCACCAGATTTTTCAAAATTTATATTGCATTCCCTTATAGCCCAGAAAGCCTTATGTTCCACCTCTACTGGGAGGTGGCAAGCCTTTCCGTATACTAAGCGGAAGGGGCTCATCCCAATGGGTGTCTTGTACGCTGTTCTATATGCCCAGAGTGTATCTTGTAGCCTGGCACTCAAATCCTTCCTATGAGGCTTTACTATTTTCTCCAGAATGCGTTTAATCTCTCTGTTAGACACTTTTGTTTGTCCATTATTTTGGGGATGATAAGCGGTTGCTATTTTGTGAACTATTCTATGCTTCTTCAGTAAGCCTGTTAGTCTCCTATTACAAAAGTGAGTGCCTTGATCGCTTACGATTGCTCGTGGTGATCCAAAGCGACAAATAATATGGTTTCTAACAAAGGAAATAACAGTGTTAGCATCATCAGTGCGGGTAGGAATTGCTTCCACCCATTTAGAAACGTAATCTACAGCTAACAATATATAAAGGTAACCATTAGAGTTTGGAAATGGACCCATGAAGTCAATGCCCCAAACATCAAAAATTTCACAGAAAAGCATAATCTGTTGAGGCATCTCATCCCTCTTGGATATATTACCAAATCTTTGGCATGGGAAACAAGATTTACAAAATTCAACAGCGTCTTTAAAAAGAGTGGGCCACCAGAATCCACAGTCTAAGATTTTTCTAGCTGTTCTTTGAGGGCCAAAATGTCCTCCACTCTCAGAAGAGTGGCATGCCTCTAAAATAAACTGAAATTCTGATTGAGGTACACATCTTCTAATTACCTGGTCAGCACCACACCTCCACAAATATGGATCATCCCATATAAAATATTTAGACTCGCTTTTCAGCTTGTCCCTTTGATGTTTAGTAAAATTTGGAGGGAAAGTATGGCTAACTAGATAATTAGCTACAGGTGCATACCAAGGAACTACTTCAGATACTGCTTGCAAGCTATCAAATGGGAAAGCATCATTTATAGGAGTGGAGTCATCCTTAACATGCTTAAGGCGACTCAAGTGGTCTGCCACTAAATTCTGGTTACCACTCCTATCCTTAATTTCTAAATCAAATTCTTGCAGCAGCAGTATCCAACGTATTAACCTTGGTTTGGACTCCTTTTTAGCTAATAAATATTTTATAGCTGCATGATCTGAGTATACTACTACCTTAGTTCCAAGTAAATATGCTCAGAATTTATCCAGAGTAAAAATAATAGCAAGAAGCTCTTTTTCAGTAGTAGTATAATTAGATTGAGCAGCATCTAATGTTTTAGATGCATAAGCAATTACGAAAGGATCCTTACCTTCGTGTTGAGCCAGTGCCACTCCTACTGCATGGTTGGAGGCATCACACATAATTTCAAATTGCTGGCTCCAGTCTGGTCCTCTCACAATCGGAGCTTGAGTCAGGGCGATCTTTATCTTATCAAACGCTTTCATATAATTCTCACTGAACTCGAACTCAAT
The DNA here is from genome assembly GCF_000816755.2 of Arachis ipaensis. Lineage (NCBI taxonomy): Eukaryota > Viridiplantae > Streptophyta > Magnoliopsida > Fabales > Fabaceae > Arachis > Arachis ipaensis. The sequence goes on along the minus strand of NC_029794.2, from coordinate 12,195,359 downwards.
ATTTTTTTGCAGCAGTCTAGATAAAGGTAATGCTACCTTACTGAAGTCCTTAATGAATCTCCTGTAAAAACCTGCATGGCCAAGGAACGAACGGACTTCCCTCACGGAGGAAGGGTAAGGTAAACTAGAAATGACATCTACCTTTGCTGGATCTACTGAAATACCAGTTTTGGAGATAACATGTCCTAGAACAATCCCTTCTTTTACCATAAAGTGACATTTTTCAAAATTCAATACAAGGTTTGAACTAACACACCTGTCTAATACTCGACCTAAACTATCCAAGCAAAGGTCAAATGAATCACCATATACGCTAAAATCATCCATAAATACTTCCATACAATTCTCAATAAGATCTGAAAAGATACTCATCATGCATCTTTGGAAAGTAGCAGGTGCATTACATAAGCCAAAAGGCATTCTTTTATAAGCATACGTTCCAAAGGGACATGTAAAAGTGGTCTTCTCCTGATCTTCAGAAGCTATATGAATTTGAAATTAACCTATATAACCATCTAAAAAGTAATAATGGGATTTACCTGATAGGGGATCGAGCATCTGATCAATAAATGGCAAGGGGTAATGATCCTTGCGAGTAGCTTGGTTGAGACGCCTATAGTCAATGCAAACCCTCCATGAATTCTGCACTCTAGTTGTCAGGAGCTCTCCATGTTCATTCTTTATTATTGTGACTCCAGACTTCTTGGGCACTACTTGTACTGGACTGACCCATTCACTGTCTGAGATGGGGTAAATGATATCTGCTTCAAGTAGCCTGGTCACTTCTTTCTTGACAACTTCTAAGATGGTTGGATTCAATCTTCTTTAGGGTTGACAGACAGGTTTCGGGTCCTCTTCTAAATATATTCTGTGCTCACAAACTTGAGGTCTGATGCCTACTATATCCGCTAAGCTCCACCCAATTACTTTCTTATGTCTTTTCAGCACACTAAGCAGTTGTTCTTCCTGTTGAGAAGTGAGTTCCCTTGCAATGATAACTGGAAACTTCTGATTATCCTCAAGGTAAGCATACTTGAGGTGTGGAGGAAGGGGCTTTAATTCCAATTTCTGCTCATGGCTAGGTTTTGGATCATTCGGGGCTAGTGGTAATGGTAAAGTGTTGTCATGATGTTCAGAAGGTGTCCCCACACTTGGGACTTGCTCCATGTGCTTCTCTTCTAATTCTTCTTGGTGAACTTCAGCTATAGTTTCATCAATGATGTCGCACTGGAAGATAGAATAATCTTCTGGAGGGTGCTTCATAGCTTCATTTAAACTGAAACTTACTGTTCTGCCATCTATTTTAAAGGAGTAAGTTCCTGAGAATGCATCCAGCTTGAACTTTGAAGTTTTCAGGAATGATCTTCCAAGCAGGATTGATGATGGTCTTCCTGAGTCATTAGGGGGCATTTCCAGGATATAGAAGTCAATGGGAAATGTGAGCCCCTTAATGCTCACTAATACATCTTCAGTAATTCCAACTACTGTAATAATGCTTTTATCTGCTAACACAAAACGAGCTGCCGACCTTTTTAAGGGAGGGAGCCTTAGAGTATCATATATAGACAATGGCATTATACTAACACACTCTCTTAAGTCACACATGCAATCAGAAAATATTACACCTCCAATTGTACAGTTAACCATGCATGGACCTGGATCACTACATTTTTCAGGTATACTTCCCATTAAAGCAGATATAGAACTACCTAAAGGAATAGTTTCTAAGTCATTAATTTTATCCTTATGAATGCATAAATCTTTCAAAAACTTTGCATATTTAGGTACTTGCTGAATAACATCAAAAAGGGGAACAGTTACCTCAACCTTTTTGAAAATTTCTACCATTTTGGAATCAAGTTCCATCTGCTTTTTGGACTTTCTAGCAAGGTGTGGGAATGGGATAGGGATGGCGTCACTTGTAGCCTCTATATCCTTTGGTGCTCCATTCCTTGGCTGAGCCGTTTCTTCTTCGACCTTGTCTTGTACTTTATCTTCCTATTCAGCATCTTCCATTTCAGCATCTTCTACTTCTATCACATCCTCAGCTGAGGCGTGTTCTATTGGGCTTGGCTCCTCCTGATTCCTCTCTAGCAGTGTGGTTTCAGACCTCAAAGTGATGTCATTGATGCCACCCTTCGGGTTAGGTAAGGGTTGAGAAGGAATTCCACTGGATTTTAAAGGTTGGTTAGTAGAAGTAGGTAATGAATCTATCCGGGTGGCGAGAGCTTGTAAAGTGGCATTCAGACCATTTAAAGTGGAGTTCAGTGTAGTCTGCATGTCTTGTTGTCCTTGTGCAAGAGAACGAAGCATCTCGTCATTTGATGAGGAAGTAGGATAAGTGATATGTGGTACTTGTTGTTGGTTTTGCTGGGGTCCTTGTGATTGTCTTAAGTGAGGAGCTCTGTAAGGTTGGTTCTGATTCTGTTGTCTGTTATTGTTATTCTACCTCTGATTTCCATAGTTGTCTCTGCCTCCTTTGTTATAGTTGTCCCTCCAGCCATCCTTGGTTATAGTTCCCACCTTGGTTGTGATTGCCGCCTTGTTGAATGTATCCTTGATTTGGGCGGTCATAGAAGTTATGAGTAGCTGCCACAGTATTATCTTCTTGTTGGAGTTGCGGGCATTCATCAGTATAATGACTATAATCAGCACATATGCCGCATACTCTTTGGGGTACTAACTGTTGGCTTTGCTATGGTGGGGAAGGCTGAGCTTGATGTGGTTGATTCAACTGTAATTGCTTTAGTAGGTTGGTCATTTCACATATGCTCTGTGTAATGGCAAAGGTCTCAGTACTAGAGGAAATTTCTGCAACAGCTTTTGAGTGGGTGCTCCTGTGCCTGTGATTCCTGGTGGATTCAGCTAAGTCGCTGATCAGTTGCCATGCTTCATCTGCGGTCTTGTACTTCTTCAGAGAACCATTACTAGCACCATCTAGTATAGTTTTATCCCGAGGCTTCATGCCTTGAGTAAAATAGCTGATCAACACTAGTCTGTCAATCATGTGATGGGGGCATGCGTCCAGAAGGTTCTTAAAACGCTCCCAGTATTCGTAGAGAGTTTCTGATTCACCTTGAACAATGCATGAGATCTCTTTTCTTAGTCTGTCTGTAACTTCAGCTGGAAAGTATTTCTCCAAAAATTCTCTCCTGAGCGTATCCCAGTTGGTAACAGTTGCCTCAGATTGGGAGTAGTACCACTCCCTCACCTTTCTCTCAAGAGAAAATGGGAAGGTAGTTAATAGAATGGAAGTTTTATTCGCACCCTGATGCCTAACAGTAGAACAGGCTATCTGAAAATCCCTGAGGTGCTTGATGGGCTCCTGAGCAGGTAAGCCATGAAACTTAGGCATTAAGTTGATTAGTGCAATCTTCAGTTCAAAATCTGCAGCCAGAGTTGGGTGATGTACTTGATATGGCTGCATTGTGAAATCTGGGGCTCCAGCTTCCTGGAGAGTAATCCTCCTAGGTTCTGCCATTCTATCTGCACGTGAATCAACTGAATTAGTAGTAAAGGAGCTTGTTTCGCTCTCAGATGGCGGTTCAGATTCGCCCTCAGATGAGACTGGTGAATCGATAACAATCACTTCACCACCCTTAGAGGCTAACCGATGTCGAGCTCGCCTAATACGTGAAATAGTCCTTTCAATTTCAGGATCAAACGTGGCTAAGCTCGGATCAGGCAGTGAACGCGTCATTCAAGGAAAGAAACACATAGCTCATGGTAAAAAAAATGAAAATAAAATATGCGAATAAAAATAAAAATATGTACACTAATTAATAATTTAGCACACAATTGCAACTCCCCGGCAACTGCACCAAAAATTGGTGCGTGGCAGAAGTTAGACCAATTAAGAGATTTTTAATAAGAGAAAAACGTTGTAAGTATAGCCCTTAACTAGCTAAAATCTGCCTCACCAATTTAAAAAGGATGTCACAAAAATTTAGAATAAAATTACTGGAAGTATGAATCACAGGTCGTCTCCCAACAAGTTGCACGAAAGGGTGCTAATTTATTAATTAGGAATTTTCCGAGGGTTTTGAGAGTTGAATAATGAACAATTAATTAATTGTAAATTAAAGCAACGAAAACTAAGAATAATTATTAATAAAAAAAAGCCTTGACTGGGGGAATGATTAATTGGAAGTTCTATCCTTGTTGGGGTCTCTTAAATGTAGTATTAAAAAGGTTGTTGTTTTCACTTAGTTAACCCTTACTAAATAAAGGAAAGTCAAGTGATTAAGCTAACCCTTATTTGCAAATCCTAGTCCTCTCCCTTAGGAAGGTCTAGCATTAGTAAATACAGAACTAGCCAACAACTTCCAGTTTAATCAACACCTAAGCCTTCCAACTCAAGTGTCTCCTTTTAATCAACCCCCATGTCAAGTATGGAGTCTACTCCATTGACATGAATATAACGCTCATAAAAATATAAGAAGACATGATGAATTAAATAAAAATAAAATAGAGACTGAAAATTAATTGAAAGTAAAAGTAATCCTCTTTATCAACAATCCATGAAAATAATCCAATTACCACTTTAAA